>NW_020447719.1:1136397-1236888 GCF_003343035.1 Apteryx rowi
GGAACAGGTTGCCCAGAGAGGTTGTGGAGTCTTCTTCTCTGGAGATATTCAAAACACGCCTGGATGCAATCCTGTGCAACGTGCTCTAGGTGACCCTGCTTGAGCAAGGGGGTTGGACTAGATGATCTCCAGAGGTCCCTTCCAACCTCAGCGATTCTGTGATTCTGTGATTCTGTGAAGGAAAAGGGCCTGTTATAATAAAAAGTATTTGCATGCCAACACTTATTTGATGGTATTAAAATAACAGGTAGGAAAGGAAAGTTGCATTCACTTAAATATGATCGTAAAGCAATAGTAGAGGTCAGATTCAGGAAAAGGTGAAAAAACATTTTTTAAGGCTGTAAAGGCTGTTAAAATGGAGAAAGAACTGTGGCTGCTTTTCAGTGAGTCTTACAAAGGAATAATTTTTAAATTTTCCAGTGTATGACAATCAGAAATATCCACTCTTTCACATGGAGAAGGTGTTGATTATAGTTTCACAAAAATAAAAAGGCCAAAATTTTATAAAACCCAAAGGTCTTTTTTTGACTGTTTGATAATGCAAAATTAATGTTAAAAAAGGAAAAAAAAATCAGGTCCTGCACTTTCTTTATGTCTTGCTGTTGTTGAGAAAAAATTAAGGGCAGAAGTCTCTTGTATCTTGCAAAAGGCTTATACCAGATGCATTGTCAAAATAAAAAACTTAGACATGCCAAACATACCTAATATTATTATTTAATATCTATCATATAGTCTAATACTGTTAAAACAATCTCAGGCAGAAATTTCATGAGAACTTTAGCAGGATATTGGGTCATAAGTACTGGGTGGAAGATTAGTAAGTTCTCCATCCCCATCATTTCTGTCCCCAGAAAAATGTTGGAAGTGTTAATGATTCACTAGGTTTCACTCTTCTTTCTATGAAACTGCTGATAGCAGACTACTCCAGCATGGTAGCAGACAACATTCCCTGCTGGAAATGCGATCTCTGTAAATTAAATCGAATATTATTTATCCCTCTTTCTTTTGTGCACTGGCATGCACAAACAGCTGCACTATTCCACACCCAAAGGCACTCATTTTGAAAGGTCAAAAAGCCTCACTCAAAAGAGACTGTAAATCATTTAATAAAGCATTAAAAAATGTAACCTACTGAAAAATGAGAAGTTAAACGTAATAAATACTGTATAGGAAACTACAAGAGTGACACAGGCATGCCCAAGAATCTGGCTGTGGTTGAAATTGCCACTGAGATACTTTTTTCCTCTTGGCAAATAGTTCTGAAACCTGCAACAGACTTTAGAAGAATGTAGCTGTTCACTTATGGGTTCCCCCTAATCCTCCACATATACACACGAGTAAGAAGATGCTTTAGATCAATAGCCTCCTGCAACTGGAGATGGCCTTGGTTTATCCAGTGGGTCCATTCTGAGGGAACTCATTCAAGACAGAGGAGACACAGGTCAATTCCTTTCTCTTACTGCACAGGTCAAAACTCAGTCTCCCACCTTTCAGAAGAAGAACTGTATTAATTCTCACTGTCTTCTGCCAGACCTGTTTCACTTTCCATGCATCCACAGAGGATACTTCTCTACCTTAGTGTTTAGAACCATTATAAGGAAGGTGAGGCCCAGTCCATTCTCTAATAAACCTCTGAGCATTAAGCAAGACTGAGAAAGACCCTTCCAAAAGTGCATTCAGCTTTTGGTTAAGAAATGTTTTGGAAGTATGGGCTCCAGTCTCCCCGTGTAATATTGAGAATTGCACCAGTGTCTTCCACAGAACTGTGAATGCTCTAAAGGACTGATCACTTCTACTGTTACACTGTGAATTTAACCTTTTACTTCTTTGGCCAGTATTAGAAAGACTCCAAAATGACAGATTTTTCCTTTTAATTTTCATGAAAAAATAAAAATAAAAAACAAGAAAAATAATTTCTGATCAATGTGTACATGTGTATTCTTAAGCAAGATAGCAATAAAGACAGGTTAGGTTTGGCATCAAGGCTGTTTTGTCAATTATTAACGAGGCTTCAGACAGAATATCCAACCTTATATTTGTCCATTTTTAAATTCTTACATGCATTGGGTAATTTCTGGACTGAGAAGAGAGATTTATATTAGGTTTATACAGTTTTAGCTTATTACTTTTTCTAATCGTGGATCAGGGTGCATTCCTGTGATAGGAAACAGATTTGTGGAGGAAAGCAATCTACACAGTAATAAAGGTAGGACAGTATTACAGGAAACCAGATGGTTATTTGCAGAAGTCTTCCAATAACATGGCTACACTATTGATTCTCTTGAGACAATATCCACAGAGCCTCCTAAAGATTTGTGCTTCTGTCTCTCTGTTAGTTGCTGGTAAGAAATAAATTGTCTCCCCCAATGCTTAGAGTCTATGAAAAGCTTAAAAGTAGAAAGAGACAGAAAGGTAAAGGTTCAGGGTAGGGTTCAAAGGTAAATGATGATGGGTACATGTCTACTTAGTTCTGGTTTCTCTCTTATTTATTCTTTTAGGACATGCCTACAAACCAACAAATAAAAATGTAAAGACCTGGAGTTAGAGCCTTTTTAGCTGCCTAAATAAGTCTGAATATTTTCATGGGTCTGTCCTATTTGTCCTTTTATGTTCTTATTGTTTAATGTTACGCTACTGTTCTTGCCACCTAAAACTCTTTAAAAAGCAAGTATTACAACAATAATCCGGGAAAAAATATAGCACCTTTCCTCTAGCTCCCTGTTAGAATGAGTGTAGGAAGAAGCCTTTATATTTTAGTCTTTTAAGAACTGGTTAGAGAGGATTTTCATGGGAAGAGAAGTCATACCTCTGTAGATGAGAGGGAAGGAGGAGATAAGAGAGTAGCTGTATCTTGTTCTGAAAACTCTGAAAAGTTTGGATTTGGGTGTTTTCAATGAAGCCAATGATATATGTGCTAAGGGGTCAAGCTGTGCTTGGAGGATGGGCTTCAGTATAGAATGCAATGACACAGAGGAGCTGATGAACCTACTCAGTCTGCAGTGAATCAGATCAGTTCACTCCCTTTTAGAGATCCACTTTCAAAGTGAGTCAAGACCATCATCATGAAAGTTTTGCCCAGCTGCATCAGTTAATATAGCAGTTTATTTAATTAGGTCACCAGTAAGTTCTGAGCTACTTATTTCTGTAAAATCATTCATTGCACCCATTGCAATCACGCACCTATGTTTTCCATTTGTCAGACATGGAATGAAAAGAAGTTGATATTTGTTTAAACAAATTTGAATTTTCCAGAGTCTGTTTCACATCAAGTATAACAGATATTTTAAAATAATTCAGTTGTTAGCTTGATCTTTTTCTGTAAGATTCTGGATTCAGGGAAAGCGGTAACAATGTCAGATTCCAGAACCCCATTGCTTCCTCCTTCACACTGAACACTTACAACTTAAAAAAAAGGGTTCCTTGCATAATTATTTCAGTTATTATTATGATCCTAGACAACATGTTATGTACTAACATCACCAGCAGTACAAATCTGTCTATTGCCAAGGATGTTTAAAGATTGAGAACCTGTATTAATCTGTTGCATCATACCGTTTAATTTCAATGGATGCTCTAATAGTCTTAAGAAATAAGTTTCAAAAATAACTGAGAATCTAATTTAAGACACCACACAGTAATCTGATCTTTAGAAAATGCTGAGCATTCAAATTCATAAAATCAGGCCTTTTGGGTGGTGGTCTGTAATCAGTCACTTTGAAATCTTGCCCAGAGTCTTTCATTGAGACTTTATGCTGTCTAGTTCAGACTCTGGTTACAATGTAAACTTTGAATAGCCATGGTTTGGTGCCAAGAGAGACCATCACTTATAGAACAGGTATGTTCATTTTGGCATGAAACTCATTAAAATTTCCTAAATTCATGTTGTAATCCTGGTAGAAAAAAAAAATTGAACAAATATAATTTTATGATTAAGACAGATGCCAGGAACAGGAAATTAGAATACAGATCTTTTAGGAAGCTAAAGAACAAAAGTCTAAGACACATGTCTCCTGCATTTCTTTACAGACAGCAATTGTGATGTTTATATCACTATAGCATGAGCACAAGGACATACCTCAGCAGAGCAAGACGTGCAGCATTTCATCAAAATCCAGCCAGTGGTATTGCACACCAGCTTTGGCAGGAATATCTTTGAGTTGCTGAGATGTCAGATCTGGATGATGAATCCCTCCCAGTAATACTGTTTTAGGATTTAATATTTTCCTGATTGAGTATTTCCTGGGAGAACTCTGATATTCTCAGTGTAATGGAACAAATCCAGCACCTGTCAAAATCAAAGGAAAAGTCCTTCCTTGCTACATCAGAGCAGCATCAGATCTGATGTGTTACATTCATTACACATGTAGTTTCTAGATCAATTTATTGGAAAGTCATCCTTCTGTTTATTTAAATTTCACATCATCTACTATTCAGAAAAGGTATTCACACTGTATAACTGCAAGTGTTTGAGTTAGGAAGCTGGTTTCCTTTGGGTTCCTGTATAGTCAGTGATGACAAAGCTGGCGTTCCCCTCTTGAAGGAACCTCCATTAACTATGGAAGAGAGAAGGAAACACTTGACTTAGCAGGAAGTTGGAAGGTCGATTCTGAAATCTGACACTGTGAATGCTCACATGCTAAATATCCTTCGCTTGTTTAAATATTTGACAGTCATGATTGCATGATTTTGGCTTTGGAATAGCAATAAACATATGATGCCCACCAAGAGGTTGGTTTGATGAGTTTAGCACCTTGATGTGTTTATATGCTTTCAGATTAATTCAAATTACTTATTCAGATTAGAAATATTTAAAATTATTGATAAATATATTTTCAAATTTATTACATTGCTCATTCATTTTTCATCATATTTACAGTTCATGGATAACTGTGCAAATAATTTCTCATCTCAGTATTCATATGTGTACTAAACACTTTTATCAACATAGTAGTCATTGCTGTGATTTAAACTTCAGTTTCACTGAATATTTGTGACAGAAAGTTCACTGACAGAGAAAAAAAAACAAAAAATAGTGTAACATGACCAGAGTATTCATTAAAAATGTCATATGGATACTGCCAGAAACATTTTTCGCTATTTGCCCTTCTTGACTGAGGACTTGCTAACGACTATTCTTATTAGAAATATGCATTTTTCCAAGCACTTCTCATCTACTTGAACTTTTTCATATATGCCGTTTCTGTTCTGATAAAACTCTCATGCTGTGACTCACTGATATCTCACCCAACTGATGTGTTACACTCTTACATACTGGTGTTTGTTTTCTACCACAGAGAGAACAGTAAACTGTTTAGATATTGTTAGAGGCTTTTCATGGCAGCAAACCTTTAATGATTGAACCAGTTCCTTTATCTTTCCTGTTTTACAATGCAGAGCACAGTTTACATTTAATAGAATATATTTGGCATTGTTTTTCTGTTCTCAGAATCACCAGCTCTGCCAAGAATTTCTTGAAGCTATTTTAAATCATAGTGTAATCTCATCCTTCCTTTCTGTTATGCCCAAAATGCACCTCTGCCTTTCTGATGAACACACTAGACAGGAAAGTATGTCATTGAGACATATGGTTGCTAAGAAATTTAAAATGTTCTTCATATATAAATTTTATGCAAAAGTTGATTAAAAATATAAATACTGATTCAGGTCCTTAACTTCCATCTTACAAGTACAGTAACGCCCAGCTAATCAGCATATTGAGAGTAATTTCTTCCAGCATCTCCTGGAACTTACTGATGAAACAACTTGGATAGCAATAAGCTAAGTTCCTGCCTCCTTTGCTCCTACTGCTGGTGTGGCCAACAAAATAACTTTTGTCTGAAATACAGGTAGTTAAAAGTTTTTGATTTTGCTTTATCTTATGGTAAAATATTTTATTCTGTGAAAAAAAATCAGTAACATCTAAACAACATGAAATTGTGCTCATAAGTGCTGCATTACAATAATACAAACTTATACTGATCAGAAAAGCAATACAGTCGGTATGTGTTCCATGTAACGTGAGTAAAGAAATGGAGGTATCTTTTCTATATGCAAGCTTACATCAATAAAATCTGCATCACTAATATAATAATTTGCAAGCAGGGGGATTGGAAGCATTATCATTGTACAAATAAGTCACCTCAAATTATAGTTTTAGATCATGATTTTTTGTTTTCACAGGTTAGTTAGCTATATTCCTAAGGAACCTGGGCTGTATGTAAGTTTAAAAATTGTCCAAGGACTATGAAACAGTAGGCCAGTTTTTTTGAGATTGGGCTTGGAGCAACTGACTGAATTTCCTGTCTGAAAATTTTCCTGTATCAGATCTTCCTAGAAAAAGAATTCTAGACTGTGATGTATAACTAACTGTTTTAGTTGTTCGCTAAAGGCTTATATTCTGAATACACTTTATTATGTTTTAAAAGCACAGTGGCTGGGCAGCAGAGTGGGAGGTGGCCCTTTTAACTTGTCTGAGAGTGACAGATGAAAAGAGACAGGCATGGCAGGAAGGGAAGGTGTAACATAAGCAGAGATGAACCTTGAGAGGAGCCAGGGGCTGCTTGGAGTGACATGTAGAGCACAGCCAAGGGTCAGATGTGATAGAGAGAAGGAAATATTCCATAGGAATTGAAAGGATTTGTGTACAGTTTGTTTCAGCTTAGAGCCGCTGGAAAGCCAATGGTTTAGAAAGCAAGACTGGAGGAGAGCAAGACTGCTGACAGCAGTGTTAGTTTCAATTCTTTAAAGTCCTCGCGTTATAAACAAGATCTAGACAGTTTCAGCTCAAAGCTTGGGCTGATTTGAAGTCCCCTCACAAAAACTTCTAATGCAATATTTTTATAGCACTTGGATGATTCTGTACCTGGGCTGTTATACTGGTTATTGGCACAGAAGGCATAAAGGAATATTCGGAATAATGTTTTCAAGGTTTCATAACATAGGAGTAATAATTTGTAAAGTGTTTCAAAGTATTAATAGTGGCAGATAATAAAACATATACAAAAGGTTTATTTACTCTATTAAACATTATATCATATTTTAAACTTTGAACAATGATAATATATATGACAATGAGGAAGACTGAATTCTCCCACCTATTTCATGTCATTATGCTATAATATTACTTATTTGCATTGAGATAGAATGCATATACCCTGAAACAAGAATTTCAGCACATGAGGCAGGGATTAATAACTTAGAAAACAAGTGTTTTAGACAATACTAGCACAGACGGACAGGCATATAGCAGGTCTCACCAGAGAATCACAGACTGGGAGCCTCAGTCGCCTGAAGGAAGATACCACACATCAGAGAATGCCAACACCTTTTTACTATGAGTGACAGCATCTGTTGGTTCCCATGTAAACCCAACTAGGACACTTAATTTCTACTTTGAAAGAGAAAATTACAGTGTGATAGCCCACCTTTAAAAGTTTGCAAGAATTTGGAATGGGACATCAAGTAAAGACAATTCCTATTGTAATTAGGCAAAACAGAAGTAAGAAAATTAGGCAGGAGAAAGAAAATTTTGTTACCCTTAGTTTATGTTTAAAAAAAAGCATCAAATGGTTATTTAACAACACCAGAAAATGAAACCGTGTCTTCTATGGCCAGATCAGGACTGTCATAACAAGAAAACTTTCTTTCTCTGTAGTCTTCTGGCCTCCATTCTCCATTCTTGTGACTGTATAGATTTGAATGTGATTATTGTATAACTAATATATACGTGTGTAACAGAGGTGGGTTAAGATTGGTATCCTATGCAAAAAATGTAGGATTATAGTCAAGATTGAGACTTTAGAAGAAGGAGAAAGCTGGTATTCCAGTAAAGATATAAAATATCTGAAGAGCATGATCTCAATCTTTAATTAGGTATTATTTAGCATTCTGATAAGTTAATGATAATGATGATGATGATGATGAAGCAAGAGCTATGAACAAAACACTCCAGGAACATCAGAGAAAAAATATTAAATTAAATGAAAGTATGTATAAGAACATGCATTAGAGACAATTTTTACTGAAATCCTTCACAGAGAGACGTTTTGATAAACTACTTAATGCTAAATGAAGACTAGAGAAATAATGCTCTGTATGGGTTTCCTCAAAAACAGTTGAAGTAAAGATCAAGAGCTACTTTTACTCACACTGAGAAAGTCCTTAATTCATGAGTAATCCTGCTGGTTTCAGTAAAGCTTTTGTTGGCATGTGATGTGAGCAGAGGAGGCAAAATTCTTATTAGGCAATTCAAAGCCAGAGGCAATACCTGGATTCCAGCTTATGCTGAGGAGCTTCTCTGGAAATCTCCTTTCAGAATTATGATTTAAATATTATGTCATAATTACATCAGACCTGCAAGAAAATAGAGTTAGTTCCTTTTCCTGTAGCTTCAGATCATTTTTGCTTTCAAAAATGCTTTACCAATATTTGTGTATCTGTTAACATACAGTATCTGTCAACAAACAACTCAATAGATTACAAGAGGCAATGGGGAGAGGATCCCTAATTCAGTTTTTTAAAGATGTTGCCATTTCACAAGGTGCATCGCTTAGGAAAATTAGTTACTGTGTATTCCAGTATAAAGTAAGGCACAAGTATGCAAAGTATGCAGCCACACATTCTCTTATACAGCTTGAAAGAGCAAGGACAAGCCCTAAAACTTCTGGAATGCAGAAAGAGTGGTAATACATTCAGTTCTAATGTAATCCTAAAAGTTTAGGAATTTCTGATTCCCCATGAGGGTATGTAGTATGCTGTCTTTCTTTTTATTACTGATGAGTTTCATTTTTATTTCTTTTTGCCTTTCTTTTCTGGTTCTGTTTTTTCTAACCATATTTCTTATGCACATTTGTACTTCTGGATGTGGAGACTGTTCCAAAAAGTACTATGCACCACAATCCTGATCTGTCATTACTCACTCTTCCCGTTTTGGGCCTCTCTTGAGCAAGTCTAAGTGTGAGGGCCTGGGATCTAATTAACAATGAATGAGATTTATGTGGTTGAATTAGCATGACATAAAAAAAAATCCAAAATGAAACAAAACAAACCAAAAAAATGAACACAAAAGCCCACCACAGTTGGCAACGAACCCATGAGAAGCAAAACCAAAGAAATAGTCATTGAATCCCTGTCAAACAAAACAACATTTCACAAAACTCTCATTAATGGAAGTTGCACACATATACATAGACAAAGAATTGGTGCTTTTCTTCCCTTTTCCCTTCCTCTGTGTTGTTTGTTGGGCAGCTCATAGATGACTGTGGGCATGTATTCCTTCTTTCCCTCTCACTGTGATGTACAATACTGTTCTCTATCCCAGTGGGTTAGAGCGAAGACTGGCAGGGGATGATTGCATCACATAATTTCATGCATCTCGCTTAGCTTCTTCTCCAGTCTCTCTGGGCTCTCTTTGTCAATGATGGGGAGAAAGAGGAGCTCCTTGAGAGGGCCATTCAGTGCCAAAGCCCAGCTGAATGCTCTGCATCTGGCTTTGGAGAAGCCTCTGTACTCATTGGCTATTTTTGGAGCCAAAGAAAACCAGCTTTCTCCTAACAGACTAGTTTGTATGCCTTGTCTTGCATGGTATGAATTCTCCCCAGGTAAAGAGAAGCATAATTTGAAGGTTTAGGAATGCACATTGGAGCTTGATTCTTACCTGGGATAAATAAGCCAAACATCACAGCAGCTGAAGAGCTACATTGCAGTATAGCTATAAAGGACTTGGCCTAGCAAAGTATTTTTATTTTGCCTTTTTAGCCATTATTTAAACTGCTAATTTAACCATTAACAGTGGAATTTTTCACTGTGACTACTGCTTATATTTCAATATATATTTCAGAGCTTTGAAGTGGTTAATATGGTTTAGACTATCATACACTCACATTTCACACCATTTAACATTATTGTAATTCTCTTGGGTTCAAATGGCTACTAAGAGATCTACCAATCAGTGCTGCCTGACAACAGATAAAATAGTTACCTGCAGTAAGAGATAAAAGTAGATTGCAAGATGTGAAATTTTGAAAGTAATTCTGCCAGAGAGCATTGAAAAATTTTACATGAAAAAGCTGTACTTTTTTTAAAAAGTCCTATTTAATTGACTGACTTGCAGGTTTAACAATGAAGTTCCATAAAAAGCACACATACACATTTAACAAAACCTTTTAGAGACTATTAATGTTTATGAAGTTTAAGGCACAGCTGCTCTAGAGACTGACATCTCCCAATATTAACAGGGCAAATGTGGCCTCGATTACATAATATTATCCCCAGAAATCTATCACCAATTTCATTATGGACTGGGAGCAGTTAGATCAGGTCACATTTTTTGTGGCTGCTTAGGCTATTTTATAAATAATGTTCTGAGTAAAAGCTGGCGAAGCCAATGGAAACTGTGATTCAAAACTCTAATTCTAGAAATTACTAAATCTTCCCACCTTGCTGGTTTTGTATTTTTTTAGACCTCAGAGGAGCTGTGGTAGGCACTCTGTGAAAGCAACAAAATTACAAAGAATTTACCAGGGTCACTCAAAGCTGACTCAATAAATGAGGAACATAAACAAGAAGCCAGGAAAATTACAGATGATGAGAAGAGAACAAAAAGGTTGTTGGAAAGACGCCTGTGGTTATCCAGCATGGAATGTGCACATCTTTGTAATTGTGTTTAATTACAATATTCCTACTAGTGTTCATTTTAGCCCACAGAGTAGAACTGAATTTTGGAAGGCATTTGAATATGGAAAGGAATGTAACTGAAATCCAGAACTCTCACTGGTTGCAAAGACACAGGATTAGAGCACATAATAAATAGTTTAAGAAAACACATTTTGGCCTTCATGCAGCAAAACAATGATGTACATGCTTAATTGTTAATGCTTTTTACCATGTTCGTACCCTCCTACAATTAATGTCTCACTCAGATCAGGGAAAAATGCATACTTAGAATTATGCACTTTTAAATGCTTTGCTCAGCCACAGTCAAAAATGGTGAGCATTCTAGCTCAAATGCAGCCCAACACTTCAACTTCAATTAAGTAATGTGTAGTCCCACTGAAGGCAGACCCATGTAGATACTGAATTCTTTGTTTAGCTGGTGCAAGAATGTGGTACACCTTTCATGAAAGAGGTAAGAGTAAGTGTAAGAGGTAAGAAGGAAAAAAAAAGGCATAAATTCATGGTTTCTGTGACACTTGGTGATACCTGATTTCTAGCACTGTAAGCATAAGTTCTAGAAAAGGTAGGGCGGGAATCCAGTTTCCCAATATAATCATTTTTCAAAAGGCTTTATATGCAATTTAGGAGAATCGTCTTGTCCTGACCTCAGATTTCAGCTCCACCCCTCATGCCTTCTTTTTGCTTATGCTGTTAATAACCAAGATGATACTTTTCTTTTACTGAGATGTGCACCATGCAGCAGAACAAACTTATCAGTAGAACAAACATAACTTTGAACAGTAACTGTTAATTCTCAGAACTTGAATTTTTGTGTTGCCAACTTGACAGTCCCTAGAACTTCCTGATTTGCAGTAACTGCATCTATAAATTCCGTCTCAGTGCTCATTTCTTTACAGTTTCTCAAAGACAAAGATCTTTTGTAGGCAACAAAACAGCTGCGATGCTAAAATGGCTGTGTGTTCATTGCCAAAACAGACTTTTTTTTGATGAAGGAAAGAAACTGAAGTCATTTCTTCTAAAAATATTTCCATTACATTAACCATTGACCTGTTAAGTCAGCCTTCTTTAAAATGTCTAGACAGACAAAATGTATCTAATGTGTTTGGTACCATTCAGCCTAGCAGGGGTTGTTTAAATGGTAGTTACGTTTATAGAACACAGAAGTTACTCATCTACTGTGCAAAAGATCTGTGTAGAAAGACTGTAACTGCATCTTGAGAGAGGAACAATTTATTTTCCCATCAGGTTGACTGTGAAGTGCAAGGCTGGATCTGTACACCAGTAGATGAAACCTTTACAAGGCTGGGTTGCATGTTGATCCTGCATAAAGGATTACCACAGCCAGCTCCCAGTACCTGATGCAGTGCACACAAATTCCCTCAACTGATATACCCAAGGGAAATCTACATGCCATGTGCAGACAGTCAAGCCCTGAACACCTCAAACTTTAATGCTGTTCTATTCTACAGTATTAAAAAGTGGAATTAAGGAGTCATGAAAATATATAGATTTCAGAGACCTCCTCAGTGGGACTTACATGGGGAGTCTTTTCCCCTAATTGTAATGTCAGGTCAGATGTAATGTCAGATACCTATCTTAGAACAGAATGAATCACCCTTTGCATTGATAATTTCTGGAGCCTGAGAAACTGAGTTGGCCATTTAGATGGCCCAAAGTTTGGTGGGATGAATTCCAATGCTTATACTGAATTCCATCCCTTATACTGAAGTATTGGCTAAATTCACTGACACCTGAACATCAGATGCTGAATACAAATAAGTGTGCATATTTTTGTAACATGTCTTGATACCATATGGCTGTACAACTGAAAGAAGTATGAGAAATCTATCTCAGTCTAATTTCTCCAACCACATATTGTGATCTAACTTTGACAATTAGATGCCTGCAAATTGCCTTGAGGATGTTGCACAGCCTGAAGACGAGGCTGCCACAAACAGGCAAATTACTTTAGATTTCTTGGATTTTTAAGACCATTCTTGCATTTTTCCTTTTTGATGACTATTATTAGATGATTCTTTGAATCCTTCTGATAGTGAAATTCCAGTTCTTCTTTCTACCAAATTTGTGGGCAGGTTCCCTTTAATCAGCCCACCCCCATTCTATACCTGGACTTCAAATTTTCCTTGAACACTGCTGTGAACTAGCAAGATCTGACTGTCACCTCCTTTGCACAACTAATCTGTGCTTGAGGCCTCTTGGGAAGGGAAGACAATACAGGGATTTCCCACTCTTATTTCTGCCCTTTTTGCCTGTCCTGTGACATACTGCAGTTCTAGCAATTTAAACTAACTTTAAATTGGCGTGTCTTTGACTCCAGACTGTTACCTGTATGCAGTATGTATGTGGTAGTGATAAATACAGTGAGCTATGTGCCTAAGCTCCAGGCAAGGCATAACTGGGGAAGGCTTCAATTCCCTAAACACAAGCAGTAGTGCTATTTGAGATGCCAGGAGTACACATCCACGCAGGACTTACAAGAAACTTGCACATTTATAGTATGACTTGGAGGCAATGTGGCATGTACCATAGCACCTGCAATGACACTAGCTGAATTTATTTAGGCAGCAGAATACCACTCCAACTCAATGGACCTATGCTTGTGTTTTTCAGTCTCAAGCTGAATAACATTGTTGGTGTAGCTGAAATATTGACTTGGGGCC
This sequence comes from Apteryx rowi, assembly GCF_003343035.1. Classification (NCBI taxonomy): domain Eukaryota; kingdom Metazoa; phylum Chordata; class Aves; order Apterygiformes; family Apterygidae; genus Apteryx; species Apteryx rowi. Next base: position 1,149,753 of record NW_020447719.1, read on the forward strand.
AAAAACTCCCCAACTAAAGTGCATAAGCTAATTCTTACTGTATTTGTCTGCATTAGATGTGCTGTTACCCTGGCAAATCAATAAAATTGTTACTACTTTTCAGATTTTTTTTTTCTCTGTTTTTACACTGTGATGCTTTCATGGGCCAAAAGATAAGAGATCACAGAGCAAGCAATGCCCATTTTTTCTTCTGGTCTTTTTGTTTAGCTATTACTAATGAAAAACAGTTCTAAAATACGCATTGCATTGCCAAACATGATGTAGCCAGGCAAATTGCAATAATGGCTCTGTATATTTTAAACTCATAGAAATGTTTTTTTTTTTTAATAAAGAAATTAGTTCACTGGTATTTATGAATCCAGTACATAACAGACTGAAAGCATAAAATATCTCCTATGCACATATGAGCACAGCAACCCATGTGCTAAATGTTCACTCAGCCAAGAGTATTCTTTGTCTGAACCCAGAGGAACTACTCAGGTGTTATTTTAGTTTACAATGCTTCATAACTTTCTCAGTATTCATGCCTGCTATCTAGTCTTAATTATAGCACAATATACGCATTTAGTTGTTGCTTTTCTGTTGACTAAGCTTTATGATGAAAATTTTTGAATAAAAATCAGCAGAACCAGATCTTCGGCATAGGTTATAGACTTTCTCTCACTCATCCATGTGCTTTGCAAGAAAAGTAATAACTTCACAAACCATTTTTCTTCATGTCCAGAAAGCAGTGAAATGTATCCATTTAGAGGGTTGCTTTCTTCAAGATTGTCAGGTTTAATGACAACAATAGTACTTACATATAACGTGGTGAAAGAAGGCACAAGTATTCTAATCAGCATATTTATTTATTTATTTATTTATTTATTTATTTAAAGCTTTAGTAAGTGGTTTTGACTGGTTATTAAAAACTGTTTTGAGTTCTTAGAACTTATTGTCAAATCCAGTCAGCAGCAAAATCCAGTTGGTGCTTAACATAATTCATTTTAGGACTGTAGAGATGTCTCTAAACCTTAAGTGGCTTATGTATTTATTTTTAAAGCAAGCAAGGTCATGTGTGGTCTGAAATCAGAAGTGATCCAAATAAACTAAAAAGAGAATACAGGACAGAGGGGGACAATTTTAGTATGTTTGTCTTTCAGTCTTGCATATTTTTATGAGCTCAAAGTGAATTTTTCCCTATTGTGAATTCTTCTTACCAAATACCAAGCACCAAAATAACATGCCTATTTACTTTCAAAACTGGACATCTGGTATACACATGTTCTCCTATGAAAATAATTTAAATTAAAAGCATCTAGAGATTTGTACTGACAATCACATCACATTCTTTCCTACGGTTAATTATCCATTGATTAATTGTACTACTACTTCTAAGGGACAAATCATCCATCTAGCTTTTACTTAGCATTATGCATTGGTTTCATCTGCCTTAGACTCATGAGACTAAGTCCGAGGTCTTTTCAAAAATAAATACCGTCATGACTGGTTAATCTGTTGTGAGACTGAGTGCCACATAAGTTAGACGGTTGCCTCCACACTGCATTCTGAGCTCAGCAGAGAAATCTTGGGTTGTTCCTAAGGTCTTTCAGTGTGTACTCACTGGAAGCTGCTTCAGTCTCCAGGGCATAATATACAAGTCCTTTCGCTGCCATCCTTACCTTTGCATCCAACCCATTTAGTCACCATTCTGCCCCGTGCAAAACCTTCCTGTTATCCTTCACAGAGGATGGAGATTTTGGAGTAAGACATAAGGAAAAGAGGAACGTGGCAGAGAAAGGAGTTTGCTTGAACTAAACAGCTTTTCTCAGTGCTTCAGGCCCTTTAATATTGCCAAGTCCCAGAGGAAGCATGATGTCTGTCCTTCCCTTCCTGTCAGCCTGCGTACATGTGACAGCAGTGTGATGAGCGGCAGGACACCTGCTCGCTCCCTGCGGCTCTGGCAGTGGCACAGGGTCCTGCTCAGATGGCTTTCTAGGTTGCCAGTCAGGGCTGCGATTCCAGGGTAGCCAGTGCTCAGTCTTCCATGGCTCCAACCATGCAAAACACAGACCGTCTGTAGAAAACAAACAGAGACGCACAGAGCCTGAGGAGGGAGAACAGGCCCAGGTTTCTCCAACAGCATAAGCAAAGGTGTTTATGTTTGCTCCTGGAACTGCCTTCCCTGCACCTCCCCTTTCATTTTGTCCTTTGCTAAGACATTGCCCTTCTCTTCTTGCTTCCTTCAGCTGTGAGACACCAGTTACTTTCTTTAGCACCCAGAAGATGCGAAAGTTAGGCTAACTTTTGGGTTCCATGAGCAGGCTGGAGAGGCATCAGGGAAGTCTGCCACATTCCCAGCCTCAACATCATCTGCCTTCACAAGCCATTGGACTGACTGGGGTGCCCCATGGCAGTGCAGAAGATGGATTGCAAGAATGTTTTGCTAAGTGCCATTTTGCTTCCTCACACTTGCACCTCACAGTTATTAACTCCTCTCCATATTGTTCTTCTTACTGGAAACAATAAAAATAACATATTCTAAGCCATGCAAGGGAAGACAAAAACTTCTTAGTCAAGAAATTTTGCATACCTAAAAGCCTCTGTTCACATAATCTAGGTCAGGACAGACTAGGGACATGAAGGAGTAGCTCTGCATCAGAAGAGAGAACAAAGGTGGCATTGTTTAATGAAAACTATATTTATTTTTCTTTGTCACTTTTGTTTATCTAAGAACAGGTAAATGGGATATGCTTTTTCATATGAGCTGATCTACAAACATCTCCAGCCTGCATGGGATACATATTTTTGCATTTTATCTGTCACTGATACGAATTTATCATCTTCACAAGTAAGTCCATTAAATTGTCAAAATGTAAGTATTCAAATAGAGTTGTGGGTATGGGGTTTGTTTTCTTTAACTCTTTTTGTGATTCTCAGTTTAAAGGAGCTTTCATTATTAGCTCCATGTTGTATCCTTTTAGATTCTCACCTCTGGAACATTCATACATGGTCCTTTCCATTAAGGTGGTAAATCTCTTTCTTTGCTCAGCAAAAAACAGCTTCAGTGGACTAGAAAGAAGGGAATTTCACATCAATAATAACTTAGTGGAAGGAAAAATGAGGGAAAAATGAGATAGATTCCATGGAAAAAGGTATGGGATAATGATAAAAAGCATAATTATGTGGATCTACATCAACATCTTTTTGAGAAGAAGGAAAGGGAACATTGATGGTGAAACAATCATGGATATCATGCTCCAAAAAAGCTGTAGAGAAACTTTGCTACTTAGGAAAGGATGCCAAAATTAAAGTAAAAAGTAGTATTAGAAGCAGGGCTGACCCTGCAAATGACTTTGCCAACAAACATACAGCTTTATCAGACACAAGTGGTCCTGAGCACTTTGGAATTCCTCCAGCAAAGCCTTCAGTCATGTGCTTAATTTCAATATGTCCCTTGACAAAAATTCAATTACTCATACAGTAAATATGTGCTTAGGTGCTTTAATGGATGAGAACCAGAGTACTTTGCACCTCTCAGGATCAAGCCCTGCGTATCTTCTGCTCTGAGTTTCCCCTGTACTATGGATAATCACATGTTACTGAAGGGAGCTATGCATAGTAATGAGCACTACATGCAGTAGTAACTGTTTGCATGGTAATCAAGTTAATGAAACAAGACAAAATGTTTATAACTCAATGGCTAAAATCATTATTAAAATTAACTAAAAAGATAAATAATAGCTTATCAAATTTATCCTTACTATAAAGTACTTCATAATGGGAACGACTGGCAGTCTGTGGATAGCTGAAACTTTGGATTATGATATATAAGAATACAGATGAGCACATTGTAGCCATTACTGGAAGAAGCAGGAGAAAAACTAGAAGAACAATAGACAGATGTTTTTGCCTAGAATTTTGAGGACAGAGTTAATACTTCCTTTTTGTCATATTCTTGCATTAAATTTTCATGACTTTTCAAAACTACCCTGTCAGTTGTTTGTATAAGTTTGTTTACTAATTACCTTAAGATGAAGAATGTTTGGAGTGACTGGTTTGCTTGGGTTCACATTTTTTAACTACTCCTTGGCTACTCCTTGTCAACAGCTACTTTTGCAAACTCTTCTTTATGTTGCTTGTTAAAGTCAGATTTTAAACAGCAGTATTTCACCAATTTTTGAATTCTACAGATTGAAATTATTCAGAATTGCAGCTTTTCTTTAAGAAATCCAGTGTCTCAGACCAGAAATGATTTACACAAGAATACATTATTTCACACTCTTTCACTGGCTTGTCATTTTTATCTTTATGACCATAGCACATTCTTTCTTAGTATGATTTTTATGCAAATCACAAGTACAATTATTCTATTTTTGGCTGTTCTTGTTGTGTGTGCCGCTGAACATCAAATAGTAATTTGCTGCTTTAAATTACATTTAAAGTTGTATTAAAAAACATGGAGAGCTTCTTATTAAGTGATGTAATTCTCATGGTTTTGAAATAGCATACAGCTCAAATATGTGCCTGACTTTAAGCTCGTGTTAAATCAGAAGCCTAAGAATCTAATTCAAAGGCAGCAGAGAACAGTTTTGTCCTAAAGTAACAGATGCTCTCATGTGAATAGACTGAGCTGATATATCTATTTTCTATGGATTGTTTTGAAAGTCAAAACAAGGAACCCAACACAATTAAACTAGTGTCTCAAACATCTGTTGACTTTGGGATGTTCATGTTTATTCAGTATCTTGTTTTAAACTGCTATTAGCTTAGTTCTTTTTCTCTCTGATATCAGATTAGAACCATGCCCAGTTCAACAATAAATTAAATGATCAGTTTCATTTTTGCAATTAAAACTGTAAGAACTGTGTATTGAAAGCAGGTTGTGTTACCCTACCAAATGTATGCTTAAGTCTAAACTCCTGACAATCCATGTTGACCCATACCCTAATGTTCGATAACTCAGAGCTTGAAAGTGGATTAGGTACAAGGGTGTGGACCCAAGCATGAACTTGTCATTTCTGTTTTGTCAGCTAGACATCTGCTCACTAAGCCACAGTCTCACACCCAGCTCTCAGCAGGGAAGAACAGTTGGCTGAAGAAAACATTTCTTCAGACCAATGAACCTTTGTTTCTTTCGACAGCCAAAACGCTCATAGGTAACTGAGGGTGGGACAGCTCTCGCTGTCATTAGCTTTAGCCTTTGAGGATCAGTGTGGGGAAGGAGCAGGCTCTTTCCGCCCTTTTTTTCCTCATGATAAAGCCTGCCAATGTACAAGTGTGTTTGAGGTAAATGACCTGTTTCAGGTGTATAAATATTCTGAAAATATGTGCCGCAAGTTCAAAGACTCAAATAACCAAGGAAAGAAATTTAGTACCCTTAGGTTTTTTATTTTTATTTTTATTCATATTTAGTGTTTGGAAAATCCCACTAGGCACCTATTTACATTTTTCAGCACCAAAATATTTTTTCTGTCTCTTACTTCGTAAAGTTTATTTTACCTTGTGATCAGAGGAAACATCTTAACTTTTGTACAGCACCTTAGAGAGTTTGTCACCATACTACTATCCATAGCATTGCTGTGTGTGGTAAACAACTTCAACGAACCTTTTTTTAAATCTATCTAATTTTTTTACTTCCATGAACATAATTAATTAAATCCTCATATAAAATGGTGAAGAATATGCAATTTACAGGACAATCTTACATTATCAAATAATTTTTCAGAGGAATTGACAAGTTCTTGCTTATGTAAGATCTCCTGATAGAAACCAGTATGATGCACCAGGATTTTTTTGCAGGAAATAAACCATGACTGAATAGCTGTTTTTCTACTTTGCCAAAAGCTTCTTTAGAAACATTTAAAAATCTTGTCCAGTTAAGAAATTCTGATATTTTTTTCTAAATGTTTGTAAACTGCACTTTACGGAGTGCTTATTATGGTGGCACCAGTTTACGGAAAATTCTACTGTATGTTTGCACTCTTGCAGATTTTCCAGATTATGGTGAGTTTGTACCAGAAATGTGACTCATAGGTATAAGGGACTTTTCCAACCCCAGAAAATCAAATATTTATTCTCACTTCAGCAAAAGATGCTTTCAGACATGTCAGTTAAAACAGAAAGTTTATGTGTGGATATTTTTCTGAACCTCATAGGGTTTAATTTCTCACATCTGAAGTCAGAATTTGAGCAATACATTAGAAGCACTAAAGAACATTGCTCTGGTTAATCAGCCTCTCATTTTTGCTACTGAAAGCCCTGAGGATTTAGCAGTACTTTGACTAGAGGATTTATGCATGATGTGGCTCAGCATTACAACATCTAACTTTCAGGCACGTGCTCTGAGAGCAGTCTTCAGTCCTGAGGTAAATACCAAATCCCCTGTACACTGGGGAATGCATGGGACTTAAAATGAGACTCACAACAGCTGGTGTGTCGGGTGAGGAGCCACCAAACCTGGCCAAGAAAAAATGCTGAACGTAAGAGTGACTCTTAATTACCACTTTTGGTAGTACCTACTATACAGTAGTACCTACTGGATGCCTAATTATTGATCTTTAGATTGCAAGGAGACAGATATGTCATACTGGAATTCATAGACCCAGCCTCTTTTAGCACATTAAGGCCAGTAATCATTTTTAACCAGTAAGGTTCAGTGTGAAATGCATTTGAAATCTTTGAAAGGTGGAGGTGCCTTTCTTCTATACAAGTGCTTGAATGCCTGTGCTACAGCATTTTGACCCCTTTTGCTTGCTTATTGGCCTAATGAGTTTCTGAACTCACTGTACAGTGTCTTCAGCAGGGTGAGCAGTGATTTACATACCCCAGCCTTCCAGAACAGTTTATTCCCAGGTAATTAGGACACTAGCCTGGGAAGTAAGAGATATGGTTTAGATTTCTTCAAGCTAAATAACAAGTCTTTGACTTTCTGGGAGATAACTCTTATCACTCAGCTGTTGGACTGTCTTTCCATCATCCATCCTAAGGGTGCCATACCACGAATTCCCATTCCATCCTTCTCCAGATCCCTTTTTTTCGAGCTCCTAACCACCATTTACTATTCCCCTTACTCTGCTGGTTCAATTGTTCATCTGAAAGTTCTGTTTAGTGATCCAAGTTAGAAATAAGAAGCACCTTTTGAGGAGACCTTTCATTTTAAGCTAGGTCCATTTTAAGCTAGGTATATTTCACTGGTCCGTTTTTACTGTATGACCATGTGAGGAGTTACACTGGCAGTGCTGTGTATAATAACAAGTGAGGGGACACTGTGAATAAATGGCTTTGAGCACAAGAGAGTCTCCTAAAATATCTCTTCAGCTGAAGGATTAACAGTGAGGAAAAATGTCTTAGAAGATATCAAGCAATCTTAGACAAAAGAAAGAGACAGTGATGTTCAGGCCTATCTAAATGACAGCAGTTCTGAGCATGTGGAAAGCAGGGATCTTGTATTAGCAGAAAGTCAGTTTTCTACCTACTTCAGCCAATGAAAGCATTAGGGTGAGGGTATAATGTTGAAATTAAGCCAGAAGTTAAGTCTTTTGGGTCTTATTTTCAAAGTTATTGTATTAAATATCCAATTAGAAGAAACAGCATCTGAAACTGAAATATATGTGTGTGTGTGTGTGTGTGTGTATATATATATTTGTATGCATATTAGAAGAAAGCCAAGTACAGATTCCTGAAGATCAGTCAATACGAATGTACCTTTGATTCTTCTTTGGACTACAACGATGCCTTATACTTTCAGGAATCCTCCTTTATATTATGTACATCATACAGCTCTCCTTTGGTCCATTCAGCTCTATTCAATGGGTACTTTAGTGATAACTTTACCAGGGTCTGCTCCTTACTTACTGATACATTCTCTGTCATCAGTTCTCCTGGGTCACTTCACATCAGCTTGAGGATTTTCCCTTTCAGCTTTTGCCAGGTTTTCTTATTGCTTCATGTCAGTTAGCACCACCCAGTCCATTACAGAACTCAGTTCACTGACTTTTAGTTAATCATTTGTCTTTTGTCTTCAGGGCAGGTTCAGGAGCTCTCCATTGCAGCATACATCTTGACACTTTAAAATGCCAGTGGCTAATTAAAAAGAAAACCATTGCTAATGTTGTTATTTCAAGCAAATATAAAAATATATATTCTGGAACTATTTTTTTTACTAATGTTGTACTTTGGCACACTGCATATATTTAGAAAAGTTGGTAATGCTAGACTGTGCAGCACATAAATAATGGATAAAGAGTGGTTAACTTTTCTAATTTACTCTGCACTCAGAGATCTGTCAAACAGGAATTCATATGCAAATGAGAAGTGAAGCAGAATAAGTACCTGTATATAGCAATCTTTTGACAGAATTGCTCTGAGTTGCAAAACCTTTCTTCTTCTTTTTATGTTTAGTACACAGAGACAAATTAGAGGCTCTCTTTGACATTTCTGTCTATTTGATATCCATACAAGTGATATAAAACAGATCCAAAAGAAAGGGAAGCCAGCTTGCTTCCTGTTCTCATAAAATCATTTTTGAACAAGCTGCCACAAAGCCTTGAACCTTACAGTACACTTAAACGTCAATTATGCATTAAAATAAGGATGTGATTCCTTAAGTTTTATAGAATATGGAGATATGGATATAACTAGGGCTGAATGTAGAAAACTTATTGGGCCTATAACAACATATGTAGGGAGATTTTGCACCTGCTGAACAATTCAAAGAGCATTCAGTTAGATTAGCAATGGGATATATTGGCCAAAAATTTACTGTGAGCTAGGGTCCCTGAAGAAAGATGGCCTGAAAATGTCTATAATGGGATTATAGGAGGTTTGGCTGGATTTGGACAGTGTCTGCAGCCCTCTATTTTATAATCAGTAAAGACTTCATGAGGAGGCTTTCCTCTAGTTAGTGCCTGAATCCTCTGCCAGATGGAGGTTCAATGTGAGACTTCTGTTCAAAACAGCCTGTTGTTCTTTTACTTTCTAGTGCTTTTAGATAGATTCCTACAACACAGGAAAAATGAACAGGTCATCTGATCCCTCTGCTCAACCCAAGTACCTACTACAAGTCACTGCAGTGAGTTCAGATTCCAAACCTATATGTTTAGGAGAGTTTGTAATAGAGATTTTTGGTTCTGGTTATTAAAAAGAAGATGATGTGTGGTTACTGATTCCAGAATTAAGATATGAGGTTTAGACTGAGGCCTTTTGCTAGGAGATATATTACACAATACAACTAAAATATCATTCAGGTGATAGTGCTTTAGGCAACTGATTATTTGTTCAAATGACAGGGGCTTATTCTTTTCTTAAATGTTAACATATGCTGAAATTTTGCTGATAGAGACAGGACAAAATTAAATGGTTTTAAGACAGACTAATGACATGTAATATGATGTTGTTTTATGCAAAATTTGTTTTAAATGTCAAACAAATGTAACTAGTTGGCCATATAGATCAGATTTCTCTGTTGATTAAGTAACTTTGAAGTCATTTAAAATATAGTGTAAAATTTTATTGTTTTTCCTTGAAAACTCGTTATTACTCTTCATTCAGAACTTTTCTTTTTTTTGGAAACCCTTGCAATTAGAAATTACAGTCCATATTCGGAACAGATTATGCTGCATATATAAAACTCTCTTACTTCCTGGTAACATGACTAATTCCTAATTTTACTACTCAGCCTACTGCTTCCTCAACAGTAAAAAGTCAAAGCATTAATGACATTGTCCATGCAAGAGCCTAATATACAGAAGTGAATGCTGTCATTAAGGCATGTAAAAATGATCTAATTATCCAAACTGACATTAAATTATCATTGCTGACAGGAAGCTGGCTCGTGTTTTAAGGAATACTACAAATGCGAAGTCAGTATGCACCTTTTATAAAGTGCATAATACTATATATGTCTCTGCTTCCCTCACTGTCTAACAGGGTATCAATAACAGGCACAAGACATTGGGCTTTGAAACTTTGACTGTGTCAAGCTTTGTGTCTCTATAAACAAACAGATTTGCATTGTAGCCATCTTAAAGATCCATGGGAACTCCTCTCCCCATCTCCCAGCCTGAAGGTTTGTGAAGGGAGCTGCTTTTTCAGGGGTGGTGGAAGAGAACAGGATGGGGTAGATTTTGAACCATGCCCACCGTTTTCTACAGGCAACAGCTGTGATGGGTATGCCTTTTGAGTCAGTTTGCACAGGAGGTCAGGTTTCAACACAGTGCTTGTTGCAAGCACAGTGTTCAAAAAGGTCAGGTTATGATCAGAAACTTTCTTTTCCCAGTCCATAAAATAGGTTATCCATAGGTGAAAAGCACTTGTTAAGTGTCAGACTTTCAGCTTGCTGGGCAAAATAATTAGAATTTCTTTTAAATGTTCATTACATTTATATATTTTACAGCTTTTGTTCCCCAGCAGTCTCATATTACATAATCCATTTCAGGAAACTTAAGATGAATTAAGTGCTTTTTTGCTTGTTTTGTTTGGTCTATTGCAATACGATATGGAAAAGAAGCTAATGAACTGTGAAGGGGTTCCCTCTTCAGGAACAAACACTCAGACTTCCACTGGGAGCTAATTTTATGATACCGATATAATGATATGAGTACAGTTTAAATACTTACTGTTGAATACACTTTTGTAAGCAGCCCATTTCTGATGGAAGCCTGAGGGTCTGAAACGTTGACAGCATTTCTTCCCCTCTGCTTAATGGCATTAAAAAAAAAAAAAATACAAAATAGGTTAAATGTAGGTAGTAGAAGGGCGGGGGGATTTTTTAATTTCCCTTGAGATACAATTGACTGTTCCTCAAGGCTGTTTGTAGTTTCGTCTGTGATTTGGAAGGAGTTCTGCTGTTTAATGGCAGTAACTCTAGTCAAGACATGGCTTTGTAAAAATATATGCACAGCGGTGTACACTACAGGAGATGAATAAGGAGCTGAGGAAAATTGGCTGTGGTTCAATAGTGAATGGTAAATCCATAGTTGAAAATGCTTACAATCCAGATGGGAAGGTTACTGTGAAAATGTTTCGAAGGTAGTCCCCCTACCTGCACATTTTCTAAGGTATCATTTACTACCGTAAGACTTTTTTGACCATCTATATAGAATTTCCAGAGGCTGGGCAGCTTAGTGAGAACAATGGTAATAGCTGGCAGGATTTGGGAATCCTGGACCATGTCAGTTGTGCGTGTGTAGCATTACTCTCCCCTGTGTGTGCGGTGAGGTGAGGGACATGCATGGGTGGCACACTGGGCTGGGTATGCTTCGACAGCAAATCTAATCTAGTCTAACAGATCAGACTTATTCCACACATGGGTATTAGAGATGTGCTTCAGATGTGATAGATTGCATCTATCTTTTTTAGTTCCATACACTGCTCACAAACAACTTGTTGTTCAGGCAGAAATATGAGGGTTACAGCTTTTTTTTTTTCCTATGTCAAATATTGGCAAGTATGTACCTCCAAGCTGTAAGGTGCAAGGGCTCAGCCAACACTGACACCAGGGGAACCTGAAGGTGCTTTGGACTTCACAGGCTGACATCTGTACCATGTAGACAAGGTCAAAAAAAAAATGCTGAAAGGCTGACAGGCTGAAAAGGTTGCTGTGAGCAGGGAGGAAAAGAACAGGAATAGAAACAAACATAAGGCAATTTTAGAAATACACAGAAACAGGAAGGAGGAGAACTGTAAAGCTGATGTGCTCTTTTCTTAGCTGAAGCAAAGTAATAAACGGACCAGTTCTGCAAACCCTGCTCAGGCTGAGTAGCCATTACCTGCAGTTAGACATCTACTAATACAAGTCCAGCACAAAGTAGAAGAAATCTCTGCTGTTTTTAAATCATATTCTTTTACCCCTATCGGAAATACATCCACCCTATCTGTCTTTCTTTTGTACTTTGCAGATAGTGCAGGAGGCACAGAGTTAGCTGTGTTGGGGCAGCTGGAATTTTTCTAATGTGCTGAATGCTGAAGCAGCAAAATGCTTCATGAAGAATGAAGCTGTGGTTGCAACCAAGAGTGAATCCAAATGACTTAAATATAGTCAGAAAAGCCATTTTCTCTACATGGCAATTGCCAAAAAAAGTTCATGTTTTTCTAAAATTTTCTAAAATGAGTGTTTAAAAACTTAATTTTCATTAACCACAATCAGCTTCAGAATGTAAGATTCTTGCATTTCTTTCTTACTTTGAGGGGCTCAGCACATTTTGTATCTTTTTGATATTTTATGTCCCTTGCTGAAGACAGGAAACTTTTTTGACAGCATGATAACTTTCTGTGAAGTAGAACCTCCAGTCCATGGAAAAAATAGATTTTTTTCTCTTCTTAACCTTAAAATATTTTCTGCATTTTGAATGCTGATGTTAAAGCGTTTTACCTTACCTAATACCTACACAAGACCTAAGTCACACTCTTTTCCTACAGCTTCTGAGATAAATTATAGAATATTATCATCCCTTCAGAATTTTCTTCAATAATTCTGAGGCAGAGTTCTGTTTTTCAATTAGTCAGACAGAACTTATGCCTGTGTGAATGGGAAATATTCCATTAATTGCCATAAGAAATTATGATTCTACCAGCACTTACCATTTAACACAAATGCCACTTTTCTAACCAGACCTTTGGGAAGAGAAAAGCAGAACAAAAAAACCCCACAAGTTGCACCCCACAAATGCAGCTGAAGTACATTGTAGTTAAAAGTAAGACACTGAAACTGGGGTCTGCGTGCCACCATTCCCTAAATTGTGCAGCTGTAAAGACAGAGCCTGTTCTTTGGAGTTCTGCTTGACTGATGGGCCTCAGCATACCAGCTCCATCCCATGCCCATGTACTGCTTGGCAAACTGTAAACTACCTATGTTTCTATTATTTTATTGTTTTCTATGTTCCTTTGCAAAGGATCTGAGAAACTTCCTGTTGCATAGGGACGATAACATAAAAGCCAATCAAAAGAAAACTCAAAAGAAATGAAGAAACAGAAAGAAATGCTTTGCAGTTTTGGGAAAAAAAAATGTGTTACTTTTGCCTTACTTAAGATTAGAGAAGAAAGTAGTTTAAGAAAAGAAAATGTTTGTTCTAATAGAGACATCTCGGTTAAGACGCATCTGAAGTCCAACTCTGATAGCTATTTAATATCTTTACACGAGAGGCAATAATTTGTCTTATTGTGAAATCCATTAGTGATATTTTGAGATAGGAAGCACAGTTTTCTAATGTGCAATATTCAGAGAACTTCTCTATAAGATATCTGTCAGGAAACAGGCCTTATGGTCTAGACTGTGAAACTTCAAGCTCTGCTGAAACTCTGGCATTTTCCCATTTGAAAAGCTTATCTTCACAATACGGTTTCAAAGCTTTAAGCATCTAGATAAACAACCGTTATCCTAGATGGCTAAACTACTGAATGGTACAATATTCTGCAGTTGATTTGGGGCACAAAGGAAAAGAAAAGCAGCTGTACATTTATTTACAGAATTAAAGAAAGTGTGAAGTCTTTCCTGAGGAGCATCAGTCTTCTAACATTACATACCTGGAAAAAAGTCAGCGGGTATCATTTAAAATGCTGCTGAATGCTGAAATGCTAAATAAATTAGATACTTAACACTTCTCCTTAGTTCCTCATTTAATTCTGTGCTAATTTTAAAGAAATTCTAATAAACATATGCAACATTTATTTACTTTTAATAACCTTGAGCAAAATGTTTCCTTTTTGGCCTCACTTGCCAACCCTTCCAGATTGTCGAGCTGCATTTGTAAGGTTCTTTTCATCTGTCATCCTAAAATAGGACTTTGAGGCGGATCTCTCGAATTATGTAGCCTTGAGTCAGATGATGAAGTGATCATGGAGATTTTTCTTATGAGTTTGTACAAGAATCTCTTTATCAGCCTTGTCATAAGTTTGTTATCGCTACAATTGTCAGACACAGCCTGTAAATATCTGATCAGATTTGTCAGGAAAATGATTGCCTTGAAATCCTCTTCCCAGGCGATGTGCCAGACCATGTTAGGTCAGTAGGTTTTTATACCTTAGTAAAAGCCTAAGCCAGCATAAAGAAAATGTTATTCTGCCTGTGCACTAGAAAGGCAAGTGTGTATTAATTAAAGATGGGGACAGAGGAACAACATAGGCATGTATCAAAATTCTTAAAATGTGTCAGCATCTTAGCAGAACTGAGGAATAAAGAGAGGCAGATTATTTAAAGTGCGATGGAAGAGCTTACTTCTATATCACTTTCTTAGAGTGAATAAAAGTTGACAGAAGCATTGCTCAGTCCCTTTTATTTTGTGTTATGCTGCCTACTCCTTTTCAGGGGGAAGAATTCTATATCGTTATAGACATATAGACATATGATGAAATAAACACTGAAATTAAGCATATATGTTTATATATAATGTATTATCATAGACATATGTATAAATATATGTTTAATTTTAAAAAGTTTCTCAAGTGTAAGATATGAAGTTTATCTCCATTTCACAAAAAAGGTAAAGGTACAAGAGGTCTGCTCTCAGCCACCAGGAAGATGTAAAAGTCACAGGACGTTTAGGTCAGGCCAGGTTATGGTGAAGAATGCCATGATAAATATATGGGAAAAAATCATCCCTTACCTTTTAAAAATTGAGTATATAGGCTAAATGTATTTGCAATTATTCTAGGTAAACTAGAGCTATTCTGGAAGTATTTTTCAAGTATCACTAGTGATTAAGTAGTTGCTGAAGACAAGAAGACATTTTCTTATGAAGTTTATAGGGAAAAATACAGATGTTATGGTTTTAAAGATGCTTCAGATTACGTACACTGGAGTGAGACAGCCATCAGCAAAGGTAGCTCAGTCAGTCACTCAGAAGCTGGGCAGAAGGAAGGACTCTCAAGACTTTTCTCTGTCATTCTCACTTTGCCTAACTCTGTTCTGGTTCTTCAGTGTTCAAGTGGCAGTCTCCATGCAGGACTGAAGACTTTTCCTCAAAGAGTCTCTTATCCATTCCTTGTTCTAATTTCAAAGTTCATTTCAATTTCTGTCACAGGACTCTGAAGTCTTCTCTCAGAAAACACTGGAAATGCATTCACTGAAGCCCCATAAGGGCACGAGGCCTCTTTCCTTCATGGGCTGCTGAGACTGGGTGAAACACTGCAGAGTTTTGTGACGGGCTATCCATGCCCTCATAGATTGAGCTGCCTTCGTACCAGTTTTTGAAGCCTTCCCAAGCAGGTGGGACTTGCTGAACTTTTGCAGAATAACCAAGAGAACTCATATTTAGTAAGCCTTTGTGTTTTCCACAAAGTTTAGTGACATTTAGCATAAGTTCTTTTGTTTTGTTTTCCTTAGCATAATGTTTCCTTTCCTGGGTTATAACTGCAAAGTTAGCAGCCTAAGGTAACATCCCATTTCAGCAAATAAAATCTCAAGCAAAAAGCTATATTCTTTGCTTTTGTTTTGAGAATGTTGTTCAGTGCAACCTTAAGATGATAGTGTAAAAGGAGGATCTTTTTATCTGGGCATTAGTGATTATTTTTGTGGAAAGACTACATTTTCTTCAAGATGAATTCTACACTGAAAACAAGGTTCATTCAACAATTACCTTGCATACTGTTCATCCACAACATATTGATTGAACGACTGAGTCAGTCTTCCCCTCATTCATGTGACAAATGACTGCACTAAGGGATGTATAGTCATCACTTGCATAGTCCATTCTTTTCCAGCTAATAGGATTGCACCAAGAAACCCTGACTTTCTTGCCAGTTCCTGTTTTTGACTGGAACAGACAGAAAGTCTCCTGGGTGAAAGGGGGGAACTTACCATTTTAATTTGTGTTTCAGGTATCATCTATTAGTTAGGATGGGAGCATAGATATGCTCAGCCTTTGAAGAACATTCAAATTCTGCATAGAGAATCACTGAGTAAATATAAAGTATGATAAGCAAAATAAAAATAACTGCAGCCATTTATTGCGACTCTTCTTGGAACAAAAGAGCATGAGAGAAATTAAATTTGAAAGTACAGTCACAATAAACAATTTATCACAGAGGTTACTGATTTGTCCAGACCTTTGCTGGAGGATATAATGTAACAAATAAACAAAGGAATCAGATGCATGTAACAATGTTGTTTCCATAACTCACAGAAGAAATAGGTGACAGTCAACTGGTATAGGGACTTATGAAGTCATCATATAAATAGGATTTTTCATTGCTGAGCCTGATGGAGCACCAAGGCAAAAGGGATGTCATGTCACACACACCATGTGAGGTTTAAATGGTCCCATGCGAGGTCTGCCTTATGGAGAAAAGCACATGTGGAAGAGGGTAAAATATATGGAATACTGGCCCATATATTTGTGGAAAAGTGAGTGTATATTGAAAGGGTAGCCCCTGAATTCCTAGAGGTAAGCGACTAAATAAAAGCTAGGTGTATAAATCCCAGTTCATGAAGTTACTTAAGATAGAATAGGACTACTTATGGTTAAGGAATCAGGCAGCACTCGTATGCCTACCTGAACAGGAACTGTAATTTGAACACTTAATTCAAGATCCCCCTGCAATTAGTAGCATTAAGAGTATTTAAAAATGTTAGTTTAAAAAAATGCAGTTCAGGCCAGACTTTCATGACAAAATTACTCTACCAGTTTTGGATGCCTGCCATTTGTTACAACACACACTATATTGTTTTGTCTGATTGGGCGAGCAGAACAGTCTGTGGGGCTGAGCTGGCTTGAAAACTGGAAATAAAAACATGCGGGGTCCTTTAAAGATGGATCGATTCTCCAGTCCAGTCTCAGTATTGCCACTGTGTGGAGAAATGGTTAAGTGAAAAGGGGCATGATCTCTCAGAAGTGAGCAATCCTGCCTTCACGATGGAGGGAGGATCCCACAGCTATGCGAGCTGTCCTTGAACAGCACAAAAGAAAGAAGCTACAAGGAGGTAAACAAGTCGACAGACTTCTCCGCRTGGACAGCAATCCTGCACCAATCGTATATCTGCTTTAGGCGCGTGAACAGAGGCTGTAAACCAATCATATAGCTATCGCTAGCACATGCTTATTGCCTGTCTATATATACTCCGTAAGAACTTGAATAAAAGGAGAACGATCATACTCATATTGAGACTCCGTCGTTACTCCGGGCCCGCCTCCCACTCCGACACCACTGAACACTTTGTGTTACAGAAACACTGCCTAAGCTGACCCATTGGAGCACTTTTCAGAGATTGTACTGACCCCATGGAACAAAAGGCTGTCCCGCGTAGGGAAACCATGAGGAGTTGGTTCCTTTCATACCATAGAGACAGGCTATTCAGCAGAAGTAGGTTGTTTGAGGTAATAGTAATAATTACAAGTGTTTTGAGTTGAAATTTAATAAATAATGAGAAAAGTAAGTAAACATCTACCTAAAATCAAAACAAAAGTATTTCATTTTTATTCCCCCCCATCTGAGTATTTTTATCTTCATAAATGCAGTAGATGATAGAGAAAAGCACATGCTCTACAATATTAAAGAAAAAAGTGTGTCTTGAAAGAGTATGTTGGGTTGATTTTTGGCTTTTGTTCTGTATTTCATTGTTACAACTGTATTAAATGACCTGGGTTCAGAACTCTGTGATATTTTTCTGTGACAGACAGCTTTCTACACCTCTCCTGTGCTGCAAGGTGTTTACTTCGTACATTTGTTTCACCTTGGCCTTTTTTTTTTTTTTTTTTTTAACATGAGTCACTATACTCTAGAGACTGATTAATGACCTTGGCAGTGAGCAAATAAGGTGTAATAGATCTCAGGAAAAGAAGCCTTTGCCCAAGTTCTTTGGCTTCAGATGAAAATCACTGGTCTATAGGAAATCAACTTAACATTGTGAGTGAAGAATAAATACGTGTTGAGGAGAGGACTGAGAGAATCATATAAGCATTAATAGGCTTCGACACATTTGATTGCAATATGATTGAAAAATGTATGTACATACAATATTGTTTCAGCCAATCCATTTCTACCATTATTTTATTTCAGTCAGCCTCATAATTATTCTCAAACAAGAAAACATTTATGTGATTAACTGTAGTGATACCTCCTAGTTCTACTGAAACATTTAGTCCAAATTTTCCAGAGTAAGTAAACATGAGTCTAGACAAACAAATCTTTAGCTGAGCAAATCAAGATCTTTATCTTAAATAAAATTTCATGTTCAATTACATTTTATATCAGCATTTTAATAACAGCATGTTTTTGCCATAAAGCTGGCTTTTATGCTTACTGCATTAATAGACACATAAGGAAATTGTTATGAAGAATAAATAATCATGAATAGTTACTTTTCTAAAATATGGTATGTTGATTTCTCTCCAGGTCTTGATAAATCCAAAAATATCTTTCTATACACTCTTATCTAGTAGACTGACTTCCAAAACATGTCAGGGCCTTTAGAAAGCTGTGTCAGAGAGGTGATACTATTTGACATCCAGGATCTTACTCGTGTGATCTGGCTGCAGTTTTGAAACAAATTTCTCTGTCATAGGACAGGTGCAGTGCTCACTGAGCCTAACTTTACACTAGCTCTGCAATGTCAGTATATTAACAGATGCATCAGGAAATGGGAAAAAGGGTGGAAAGAGGAGTAGCTTTTAAAATGATGTTTTCTTTATCAGAGGTTCGAAATGCAAAGAACTCCTGAAAAATTGGCTACTTATCTGAATATTAACTATAACATCTGTATAAGATGTTCCACAGAAGGTACTTTCAATATAAAAGGATTGTCCATTGATAATGGTTGTGGAACTTCATTAAAAAAAGAAAAAAATAGTGTGGTTTAGCTGGACTGGTGGCCATACAAGCTCCTGCTCATGTCCAACACTAAACAGGTGTCCACCACATTTTCCATCACAAACTTGCAGCAAGAGAATTTAACAATGTGACTTACAAAATTGCAACACACCCACCAATTCAAGTTCACTTACATTGTCTTGGCAAGTGAACCAGAAAAGCTTTGAGGCAAGCTTTCCATCCAGGGACCTGATATACAGAAAATTAAGAGCAGAATTGCTCAGACTCCATGGGTAGAAGAACCAGTGTTCTTTGTCTTTTTGTCAATACATGGAGAGCCTGAGAAAAAAAAACTACAAAATCTTGATTAAATTCCCTTGTCCCTGTCATCTTCTTACTGATTATTGTGCCATAGTTCATGATGTTATCACAATATTACAAACAGCCCAAGGCATGAAGCAGGACCCCATAGTGCAATGCAGTGTACCATGCTAAACAAGCTAATAATTCATAATACAAAGGCAAGAAATAATAAATAGGTTAAGGGAATCCAGGAAAACAATAGCTAATGTGATATACTCTGATCTCCGTACTGGACGTGAAGGCTGGGATTCATTTACCCAATTCCAGATATCTGCAAAGGAGACCTTTGTCTGATAGAGTATCATCAACTTCCTTTAAAACCCAGGGTACAATTTATTGAATATAAAGTAGATTAATTAAGTAATTCAGATGAATCATGCCTAAAAGTGTCTATATTTCTCTGTTGACAAAAACAGAGCCATTTAGCTCTTGTCTTCATTGTAGATATTTACAGTTAGGTGAGATAAATCCTATTCCAGTAACATAACAGTTATGCTGTTGCTGTTCTGTGTTTGGAGGTGGCAGAATGAATCACAGAAAAGAAGAGTTTTAAGAATGAATGGGAAAGAAAATAATGACTCTTATAGCTACAGAACTGTTTGAAGGCCAAAAAGTTGTTGAACATGGTAGGAACACACTGGAGTATGAATAACAGTGACTCTCATTTTTTAATGCTCAGAAGAGGAAACTAACTAAAATATGCTCTTCTAAAGGGGATTTCACTTGGATTTTCTCTTAAAAAAAAAACAAAAAAAACCCTTTTCTCTGAGAACTTTTCTGTAATGGACTTGTCCAGAAGTACTGACCCTGTTAGGCCAGGCCACCATGTATTCCCAAGATTAGCTGAAACTATACAGGCTTCCAGGAGAAACTCAGCTGATAGGCAGAGTCACAAAGGCCACCTGTGACGAAGCGTTGGACCACCTCTATTTGGTGAGTCACCACCTACTTGGTGGCTGATTTATACTTTTCCCAGTTGTCCAACATCGAATTGGTTACCTGACAAAGTCACATGCAGTCAAAGACAGTAATCAGCTGGATAACTGCTAGATTAGCTAGATAACCTAATATCACATTCAAATTCATGTTTGCTTGTTTTTCTGTCAATAAAATCTCTTCTTTAGTAGAAAGTCTGTATTCTACTTCTTACTCAGCCTGTTCTTGTTCTGAACATGAGAAAAAAGCTGAGAAGGGGAATATGACATTGCCAGTTCCAGAGAAAGGATAGCTGCAACATCAGAGACTCACACTGGAAAGAGTCTTGCTAGAAAGGATTGAGAGGTTTTAGAGAACATGAAATGGAATGTATCCCAGGCATGAAGACCCAGAAAGTCATTTGAGACAAAGGAAAATTTTAACTGTCAACAGGAGGATGGCATCACAGCTGAGAAAGTTAGGAAGGAAAGATTTGTGTGGGAGACATTAAGAATTATATTTTAGTCATATTGAGCTTCAGCTGACATGAGATTTATATAAGGTAATGCCAGAAGGCAGCCAAGATGTTTTTGGACACAATTCAGCTATGAGCTGAACTCATAGGTAGTTTGTATTTGGAGATAATAACCTGAGATGATGTGGTTCAAGGACAGTGCCTTGTGAAACAGCTACAGAAAATTTTAGGGATTATCTCCAAAAGATCCCCTAAAACAGAAAGGAGAAAAACTGAGGGAAAACTAAGCCAAAGGAAAAACGGAGTTCAGAAGACTCATCATGTCAAAGGTACATGATCACTATGTTGGACAAGGGTATAGGGTGTAATGGCAGACATTTCCAGACAGCACGCTCATTCAAAAAAGGAAGGGAAGTAAAAAGAAGAAAAAAGATGGCTTCATAAGATGCAAACAGGGTGAAAACAAACTGTAAACCTTAACTAATAACATAGAATATTTTTCATTAAATCTCTTCCTATATAGCACAAATGACAATTAACAAATGCTGGTCAGCTTTTGTCTAGGATACTAAGCACACATGCAATATCAAGTTGTAAAATTTGGTTTAGATATGTCAGATTTTCACCTGTTACTTGAGATATCAGTTTCAACTGCTCTACAGTGGAAATCCTGTAAAAATTATATAAGTAAATGGTGATCTCTGTTTCACTGTAGACCAACCATGCTGAAATTAATACTCTGGGGAAAATATATAAATCCATTTAATCGTATTGTTTTTCATAAAGTTAGTGGTCTCATCCTCCTGAACTAGGAGACTTCTGTGCATCGTATAAAGCTACCACAGA
This sequence comes from Apteryx rowi, assembly GCF_003343035.1. Classification (NCBI taxonomy): domain Eukaryota; kingdom Metazoa; phylum Chordata; class Aves; order Apterygiformes; family Apterygidae; genus Apteryx; species Apteryx rowi. The sequence goes on from NW_020447719.1 coordinate 1,171,075, forward strand.
TTTTCATCAAACTGAATGTGTCCATTCATTAGTAAATCCACATTGCCAGTGCAGTTCAGAAATAAAGTAATTTTTCTGACACTGGCAAAAAGATTAATAAACATAGATTTAATGCAAGTTACTATGTCCTAATGAAGTCATTAAGTGCAAATGATGATGATGATGACAAAGAAGAGGAGGAGGAATGCTATATGTATTGCTATATATATATATATAGGAATATGATTTTAAGTTATGTCTCAAATTTGGTTTTATTTCTTTTGCCAAGTAATTGGGATTAAGCTATGTGACCATAAATGGAGAATAAATGAATGCTGTTGGGCTGCCAGAACGGTACCTTTGTGTCTCTTTTTAGATTGTTATTTTGTTCCGCCAGTTGTGCTTTCTGTGGCATATGTAATGGATTTGCAGAAACGCTTGACAAATAACTGCAGGAATTGATAGGAGCAGCAGGCTTCTATTTTTCTGGTCCACATAAACCTTATTCTCACTAAAACTTCACCCTTCAAGGAATAATTAGCACTGTGTGTCACAGTAGAACATTAAAACTGAAAAAAACTGTCTCAGAATTAGCAAGGCCCTGTACCTGAATACATCTAACAGCTTGATCGCTTTAAAATTCTCTTTGGTAAAAGCAAAAGCAGACAGCTGGACCACTGTCTTCCCTTGTGGCTAGGCTACTTCTGCAGACGCAATTTTCCTTTTTCTGTCTTCTCCTACCAAGTCTGTTTTTATATCAAATCTGCCCAAATTTCTAGTAAGAAACTTCTTTTTCTAAACTGCCCTCTTGCCCTTTCCTCTCTTGTCTGTGCTATTCTGTCTTACTCCTTTCATTATTCAGAAGAGCTGAGTACCATAAAAAAACAGCCATGCGAATACATAAAACATTACTGCTATATCTGAACGAGCAGTTGTTTAGAATCCCTTGTGGATGGATATACTTTATTTTGAAACACTGCATGGCACTAAACAAAACAGTTTGGATGACAAATTAAGTTATAGTTTCAAATTCACTCTTTTGGCTTAAAAAAATAGTTTTGAAGACTAATGTGCTGTAGTTTTGCTCTGAGCTCAAAAATGTATAGGCATGTGCATGTGCTAAGTGCGTGTTTGTACATAAGGTGAAGATATATATAGATAGATATAGATATAGATATAGATAGATATAGATAGGTATAGGTACAGGTACAGGTATAGGTGTAGGTATAGGTGTAGGTATAGATATCTGTGGAGAGGAGGAGTGGAAGTAATTGCTTCTTACACATTTTTCAACTAAGTAAATGGGAGAGAAAATACATTCCCATCTTTTGAGGATAAAGATCCACCTCATACAAAGACTTAAAAATGGATAAACTTAATTTTGTGTAAAATCCAGGATTTTGATTACCACATGACTCATAGTAATCTTTAGAGAACAACATGATCCTCTTCATTGGAATGATCATTCTTACATGGCTCTCTCTAACAAATGAAAGCATCAATTTAATTGTCTTACATGTTTGCCTCTTTTTAACTGATGCTTCCAAAACCATCCCCAAATTCCAGTTATATTCAGCAATATATAAACAATTGTTACAAGACTATTGATTTTTACTGGATGCCACTTTTCTCTTTTTACTAAATATAGCCAGGCCTGTTGGTGTCTCACTTGTGTGCTGGAATGCAAGTGTTTGGTAAACATAGTTTACTTAATTCCCTTGTTGTCTGAAAAGTCATTGCCTAAATGAACATAATGACCAAATGTGAAACTGCAGCATAGATCAAGATAAAATAAAGCAAGTGTTAAAGTATTTGCCTTAAGAGACTGTACATTTTTCTTAAATTGACTTGTCTGTGATTCTTTAAATTCCCACAGGAATTCCTCACTTGCTTTTGCTTTTCTGCAGGGTTTATCCCTTCCTCCTGTCATGGGTCTTTCGTATCTGCGTGATGACCAAGAGTCTGATCTTTGCCTGTGGTTATGAGTCAATCATAGGGCAAAATCCATATATCTGGATGCCATTCCCTCCTATTTCTTTTTTAAAGATAAGACCAAAAAGAAAGGTTAATATTTTGACTCTATGTGATGTGTCCCACTTCCCAGTATGAATTAGACTTCTGACATCAATCTATGCTATGTTCTATGTTCTATGTTCTTTAATTTAATAGATCACAACAGGTCTCAAACTAGGCACTATAACTGTTTTCACAATAGTGGAATGCCCTTCTAAAGAGGAACAAAGGAAACCAGAACATCTGGTTCTTATTCAGAACGTCTGAGGGTCTCATTCAGAAAACTTCTGTTAAAAGAAAAACAGAAGATAAGAAGCTAATTTACAATATATCTTATACTTTAATATTAAATTTAAAGTGTGTAACACAATAGGTCAGGGGTTAGCACGTATTACCTCAAGGAGACAATCTGTGATTTCAGAAAATCTTTCATGTTTACTGAAAGCAAAGGTGTCTTTATTAATAAAAAGCTCACTGGCATAAACCTAACAGGGAGGCATGAAGGATATACAACTTTCCTTGCTAGTATAAAACATTCACAGATTCTGCAGACATTATCTAATCTGACAAGCAAGGAGAACTCCAGGCAGCCTGACAGGAACTAACTGGAAAAAATTCTTGTGTGTGTGTGTGTGTGTGTGTGTGTGTGTGCACTCGCTTATGAGTGTGCATGTGGGAGAGAGAGAGAGAGAGAGATCACAACCATCTCAACTTTCAGGAAGTTCCTCCAGGTGCAGACTTCTGGCACGCGGTAGCCAACTAATATCTGATGGCTTCTCACATATAAGGAAGCTTAACAAGCTCTTTTCTTTCCCGACTCTGGGTATCTGAATTCCAGACTAGAACATCCAGAGAAGATAAGAACATAAAATAAATAAATAAATAAATAAAATTAAAAAAAACTCCAAAGAGTAAAAACTAACTCATCTGAACATTTTCTTTGAAGTATAGGTCTCTGCACTGGTATACAGTACGGAGCAGAAAAGCATTAGCACACCTTCTCTCCCCTTCAGTATTAACTTGTAGTAGGATAGATTCCCAGGAACTGCTTATAGTTCTCCAGAAGTCTAACTGGAGGATTGATGAGGTAATATGTAGAATGAAATACACCATGTACTAGGAGATTGCGATATTGTTCCTTTTCATCTGGGAGCTAGAAAAAAATGGAAGTAAAATGATAGAAGAAAATAGGTTGAGAAGAAAATTCATTAAAACTTGAAGAAGAAATCTAAGGCACAGATAAAATTTTATATTATCCTGTGGCTGACCATGAACTGGGACCTTTTTTGGAATAAATTATATATTTGGGTAGATTTTTGTAGCAGGAGCAAAGTGTATTTGTAACTCTAGAGTGCTTCAGTTCCGCATTTCAAAGTGTGTAGGTACCACAGTGTACAGTGACATTTTCTGTGACATGGGTAAATATTGTCTGATACTAAAATAATAGAAGTGTTCTAGAGGAAAAATTCTAATAAAACTGAGCCTGATTCTGATTGCTATTATGAAAAACTTCAACCTGAAAAATTAAACTTTAGCAAAGTTTTAAGAAACTAAAAATAGGATTTTACAACACGAAGCATCACATTTTTACTATTGGCAATGGGTTAGTTCTAGCTGCCATATCATTGCATATACACTTTCTTACACACATACATATATATACATAAGACTATGCTGAATTATTAAGATTGCAAGAACAAATACTGTAGTTGGAGTGTTAAAGAAAGTGAAGCTATTTTGAATTGCTTCACACTAAATACCTTAGAAGAATATTCCTATAAACAGTTAACACAAATCAACTAATACATTGCAATTTGTTACCCTACGATCCCTTGTTCATATGGCTGTGGTCAGAATCTCAAGCCAGCCTCAGAGAATGCCTGAAACACATTAGTGGCTGCCTTTGGACTGTTTGTCATACCCAGCACCACATAGTTGTAAGTTTGAGTGATTTTATTTTCTACTTGTTTGAGGAGGGGGTAGGTATTGATTCCCAAAGTTTAAATGGGAACCGATACAGTTTAAGGAGTCTGGCCAAAAGTAACTAGGCTCTCACAGTAACAAATAGTAGGAATTTAGTCTCAGTTTTACTCTTATTTTTTCAACAAAATCAATAAAAAGCAACATAATACAAATAATTTATAAAAATGCATTTATAACAATGATGAGACATAGGTTTATGTGTGATAAATGGAAAAACAAATAATGGGTCAGTCGAGAACTTAAGTTTACCTTGAAGATCATGGGTGGGTAGTCAGCCTATAAGGAAAGAAATGTTACTTAATTTATCTACATTCAGAGACTTAGTGGAGTTCACCTCACAGGTTAAGACACGTAAACATAGATGTCTTCTTATAAGCCAAGTGCTTAGTATCACATTTTAGTTAGTGGTGCTCTAGTCAATAGTGTCAAAGGAGTCTAGAGAGTGATTTAGCCCACCCTAATCCAGAAACCTATGTCTGATCAGCCGAATAATTCTAACATCTTCTTTTTCCTCATTTTTGTGATTTTTGTATGCAGCTGTCTTTATTTGGAACCAGAAATGGAATGTTGGTGAGAACTAATAACATGTTCAAGGGTCTCTTGTCATGTTGCAAGTCTGTTGGCTTACCACATCAATGACAAAAATCTCTTCATCCAACCAGGCATGGGAGGGGCAGATAGTTTCAATTGACTGTAATAACATAGAGGCTTTTCTACCACATGGATTTTTTTTGAATAATTTTTATTTTTGCTCTGGCTCAGGGGCCACCAGCGTTAACACGAATATATCCAGTACTTCAGGATGTTCCATTCCTCTACCAGCGTTTCCTTTTTAGGCCTTAGCTTGCCGTGGGAAGTTCAAGTGTCTCTATTACTTTCCCTTTTGTAGTATCAGAAAGTTCTTAAAACTTTTCTACTCCAAATCAGACATTCTTCCAAAAAAAAAACCAAACCAACAACAATAACAAAAAAAAAAGAGAAAAACACCAGGATATGTTTGCTTGGAAAGCTAAATTCAGTCTTCCAGCTGAGGTAATGCACGTATGAGCCAGAAAAAGTATGTCACATAAACAGTGTATAATAGTTCAATTTTCATTTCCTTTTCACTCATGCATAGTTTTCACAGAGGTTATTCCAGGGTTATCAGCCTTTCTTAAAAGCACCAGAGCTTTTATTTTTTATTTTTTTTTAACTAGGAGAAATTCAGAAACTAAAATAGATTTGTGGCTTATTCTACTGATTTTTGACTTTTATATTTCATCAAAATAAATTATTTACATAATTAAATTACCTCAGTTTTTACAATATTTCTTCAAACTAAGGGGATCTCCTCCCACTGCCTTTACATTCAGGTTTGGACTGAAGGATTATTTTCAAACTTCTTGGGATAAGGGCCTTTTTTTAACCTAAGAATAGCTAATATTAAATAAAGAAATTGGTCGAATTAGCAATTTTCAACCTTTCTTCAACAACATGCTGATATACCATAGCTATCTCATGACCTGAAAATCAAAAAAAAGGAATCACAGAAAATGAATGAATATAAAAAACAGCAAAATGTAAGAGCAAAATCCATAAGAGCAATTAAGAGAATGAGTTTCAGCTAGTAAGAGGCATAATAGGCATTAAGAAAAGTTTTCATAAATACATGACATTAAAAAAAAATGGAAAAAAAATTATTTAACTGTGACTGGACATAACACATGAGACAAAAGGATATTACATTCAATACTTCTTTTCTGCTTCAATGCTGTAAAAAATAATCAGTTGTAACTTGACACAATGCTGTTAATATCAGTAACAATATATAGTATATCTGATGGAGAGATAACATATTTGTTGGGGCTAGATAAAACTTACTTGTTTTAAACTTACTTGTTTAAACAAGAGCCATGGATTTACCGAACAATTAGTTTAACTTTGGTACTTGAAAAAATACAGAACCTGTTTTACACACCTAAAAGGTAATAAGAACCCAACAACATGAATTTATCTACTCCTTTGACATGGTTGCTAGTTTGTGAATACAGGAGAAGTGACTGAAGCATCTTGATTGCAGTAACCCTTTGGACATGGTTCCATCTGTCATTGTAGTGAGCAATTCAGGAAGTACAGAAAAGATGAAATTGTTTTAAAGTCAGTGCATGAGTAGTTGAAAAACTGCATTTTGAATGTAGTTATCAAGGGTTTGATGTCAAATCAGCAAAACATAGCTGGTGGGATGTTGCAGGTGATTTTTCTGAATACAATTCTGTTTAATATTTTTCTCAAAAAATTGGGTGAGGAAATAGAGTACACGCTTAGAAAGTCTCTGTATGATGTTGACCCAGGCAAGATTTAAAACATTCTGAAGGATCAGATTTAAATTCAAAATGTTGTGGGTAAACTGGAGAAATGATCAGATACTGGTAAGATGATTTTTAGTAATATCAAGTGGGGATATCACATTTAGGAATGAAAATCAAATGCACAAATACTAACTGGGAATAATGATACAGAAGAAGAGCTGAAAGTGATGAAATACAAAGTCTGGATGCATGTTATCAACTTAGCTGCTTTTGCATGATTACATGTCATTGTCAGATGCATTCACAATATGAAAGTAATTATTCTATTCTGTCCCACACTGTAAGGTCTTCCTGGTGTTAGAAGTCAATTTCAAGCATCACATTTTCAAATGAATTAGAGAGAACACAGAGAACAGTAGTAAGAAATGGGGATTTGGAAAATGCAATCTGTATAGTCTGGAAGGACTGGGCTTGTTAAATCTAGAGAAGAAAGGGTAGGATAAGAGTGTCAGGGAGAAAGTCAGAGGGAGGAACATAACAGTCTTCAAACATATAAAATGTTATAACAAAGAGGAGAGTGATAATAGTGTTTCACAGTCTTGGAGCACAGGACAAGAGAAAAAAAAATTGAATTTGGATTTGTATCAGCAGCTAATTAGATGAGATACTAGAAAACATTTCTAATTGTAAGGACTGCCAAACAGTCAAACAGGGCTAGTTTGGGAAGCTGTCAAATCTCTGAGCTGAATGTTTTTATGATAAACATATAAGACAAACATCTGTCAGGGACTGTTCAGTTATGCTTGACCATGACTCAGAGCAGGGAAATGGACTAGCTTATTCCATAATGCTTGAATATTAGTGTCCTCAGGATGGGAGCCGTGTAGATTTCTAAAAGGAGGAAAAAAAAGCAGATTTTAATTGTATCTGTGCAGTTCACAGAGGAGCCATTTACAAGTCAAAATGAAAAAGAACCTCTTTAAAAATACATGAAGGGCAAATGTGTTTTCTTCATCAGCTTGAACAATTTGATGCACGTTCTAATTTCTTTCTGTTGCAGCTTCCAGGGTTCCATTGATCTTGTGGCGTGGGAGGACTCTTACAGTGGGAGTCTGTTACCCTGAGCAACATGACAGTATTAATTCAGTTGTGCTCAGGGAAAATGAAAGTAAGCTACATGCATATTTGCATCTCTGCCAATAAACACATTAGTGCTGCAAGTGCAGAAATTTTTGCCGCATTAATCAGTTTGATTCTCCATTAGTATTTTTTAATGCTACCTGTCTTCCTTGCTCCTGTCATCTGCTTGATGAGAGGAGCAAGCAATGTGTTTTTTGCATGTTTTATATTGAACCTTGCTCAACTGGTCTGCTCTATTGCATACATTTGTTTTAAAGTTCATAAATGACAAATCCAATAATATACAACTAGAGGAACCGGATGATTTTGATGCCATTTCAGGGAAATAATTATTTTTGTCTTACCAAAACACAGAAAGTTTTATTATTTTTAAGAATAGTTTTGAGACTTGTAGAGTGTAGCTTGATTCATACTCACTGCTAAGATGTTTCTTCCTCACACTCTGTTAGTACATCCAATGGCTGTTTAATTCACAAGAAATCTGTAGGTATGCTAAGTAGAGTCTAGCTGGGATTCATCTTGCCTAACTTTACCATGTAAGAGTTAGGTTTCTAGTCTGAGCTAGTCATCTAGATTCTCACTAGAGTCCTTGGGGAGAGAAGCACCTTGAGATGGTGATTCATCCCACCTGCAGTAGGTCTGTAAGTAAATGGGAACCGAGGGGTATGGGAGCAGTGCGGCTCTGGCCAGTCCACAAAGGGCCAAGGCACTGGAGAAGTGGTAAAGTGAACCTTTACAATTCAGTCTAGGTGTTGTCTCAGTCTTTCTAGGGGCAGCTCTAACAGACTTTCCTAGATCAAATTTAGGAAGAAGGTCTCTAGTAGAAAATTTCCTCTCCAAAGACAAATTGTAAGGTTTGGATTCCCTTGATTTCAGCCCTTTTTTTCTGTGCTGAAGTGTTCCCACATGAATGTGAATCAACCTTGGACTAGGACTCCTGCATAAAACAGCTGCTACCCACAGTCAGGCCAGAAGCCACGGCACAGCATCACAGCCACTGAATAGAGCATTGCTTCAGGATAGAAATATCAAACATGGGGTCTAAATATTCAACATAGGGCATCCTCCTGCTTACTCAGAACTCTAAATCCTCTGAGGTGCTGCACACTGGAAGAGGAGGCAGATTTATATATATATATATATATGTATACTAAATCCTAGTGGTGAGAACACTTGTCTAGAAATAAAGAGCTCACGTTCTAATCCTATATGAGTTTCAGGAGTCTTGAACCCATTGTTCCTACTTCTCAAGAAAATGGTCAAATCTCCATCTTTCTGCTTAACCTGGGTCTCTGTAAAGAGGAAAATGCAAGATTCATGTGTCAGAGAGAAGCAGCATGGGTGGGGGGACCTACTGGGTAACCCACTGAGAAGGGAAGTCTTGAGATTCCCATTGCCATTTACCAGTGACTTTTTAATGCATAATCACTCTGAATTTTCTGTGTTATCTTTTAGTATTCAATAAATCACTTTTCAGTAACTCAAATTATACTATATAACTGGCATACATAGTATGAACTTTGGAAGATATAGACTATATATCAAAATGAGTAGTACAAGGTTCTTCTCCCCTCTTTTATTTATTTTCTTACTATCTCCAAAAAGATGGCAGCAGGAACCAGGAGTCTTGCCCAAAGCATGCTTCATCTGAACTAAGCATGCTAAGCAAATAATATTAATGATTTTTTTCTAAAATTTATGCCTGCTTCAAATAAGAAAAAGAAGTGTACATTGAGTTAGAGAGTATTTAAAAGACAGTGTGCTCCTAAAGCTGTGTGCTCCTATACCCAGAGGAAGAAAAAAAAATCCACACATAGAATTTGTTTTTTATTTGAAATCCCTACATATATATTGTAGTCTTGATGACTGCAAAGCAGAAGAATCAAAGCTACTGATCTCTGTTTTCATTCATCATTTTGAATGAATGAGAACTATTATGTGAAACTAGCAGATTCATAAAGCAGCTTGCTAAAACCCATGTTGTGCTTGCATGTGTTTGTGTGTGTAACAGAGAGAGTGAGTGATAGGGAGTAACACAATGTTAAGACAGAAAACTCAAAACATTACAACATTCATTTATAAAGAGTAAATCTCATTTTCCACATCTCCAACCCTGTGAGCTTGCCCTTCAGCTGTGAAATTTAAAACAACAAATGTGAGTAAGCAATAGCCATGTAAACATGTCGGATATGTCTCCTACCAAGATGATTAGACTCATGATGTTATGCCTAATTTCATATCTGATGTTGATAATTTTTCAGAATAATAAAGGTTATTTCATATTGACGAAATTTCCATTTTGCACAGAAAGCTAATTCCTGTGCTATTATGTCAATGCTATTATGTCAATGCAGAGCTTGCAGGTAAACAGCAACTCCCTGAGCTCCCTGAGCTCTGAGACTTGTGGACTCAATGCAGCTCTGAACTGTAAATCATGTAGCAGTCATTAGCATAGTACTCAACTAACAAGCCATGCTGAGAGGCAAGATACATTCGCTTGGGCTCATGACATGATAATATGGCTACATGTCTGTGGGCTAATCTGGAGCGCAGATAGCTTGAGGATACATCTGTCTGCATAACAAATGGAGACATACCTTTTAGTCTCTTCAAATGAATTTTGAAGGCTTACTGGAAGCTTAAATGGTATAAATAGCATTTTCTGCAAAGCTTCCCTACTCCTTCTCTTCCCTCATGATGAAGGTGGATTTTTTTTTTAAGAAGAATTGGCATTGTAATACAGTTTTCCTTGAGGTTCCTAAATGAAAAATGATTTCTTTCTCAGTTCATCCAAAGGAACTTTCTTGTCCATCAGCTGTTAACAAGTTATTTATATTTCTTTTCATCTGAGTATCTCTGATACTCTTTTGCTGGGGTTTTGTCCATCTTTAAGCATCCTAGAATCTCTAAATTCCTTTTGGGCCCTTCCATTCAATTCAGCTGAAAGAGTCTGGTATGACAAGACCTATTGCTGCAGTAAGTGGAGGTGACCTCTACATATAGCTTATAGAAATAGCTCTGGTGTTGGTACTCAGACAGAAACTAATTAAAATAGACACAACTACATGGAAATATTATTCATTTTAATAATGCCAGATGGTCCCAGGAGTATGATTGGTAATGGATTCCATCTGGTTCAGTTGTCTCTGTTCTGCCTCAGAACGGCTTTATAATTAGCTTTGAATCCATTAAATGGTTCAATTTCAACCCTGAAATAAGTTAGGTGGTTTCAAAAAAGCTTAAAGGCAGTATATAGACTTAGACTTTCACTTTAGGATATGAATACAGGAGGTCAAGGACTGACTTTAGTTAATTGTACATCCTGAAACTTGGCCCAAAAGATCAAATAGATGAACTGGATATGAGCTAAGGATAATGGCTTCATTTAAAATATGCAAAAAGGTCATTTGGATAAAGTAAATCTTAATGGGTCTTTTGCCACTAAGAATTCCTGAACTTTATTTGCTTTCCATTGCTGTTACAAGACATTTACTAACAATTCAAAGAAAGAGATGGGAGGGGCAAGATTCCTTTATGGCTCTAAAAACAAAAATAAGGATTGAGAAAGTTACTAAATCCTTACTGAAGGTGTCATTAATGAGTTTGACTCGTTATGCAGTATTTTCGCATCTCTTACACAGAGGCTTCTGGAACAATTTCCCCACAAATGAAGCCTTGCCAGAAATAAAATTCCTGTGGATACAGAAAATAGAGTCCCTTTTATGAATTCTTCAGCATGAATAATCATTTAAATTAACTTGAATTGGCATATTGTCTTCAATTATACAGCTCATATACATCATTCCTGTGTGTGACCACTCAAATGTAGCGGGATGAATACTGTTAGGCAAAGTCTTTTCTTATTATAAAGCAAATCATTGACATCAGCAAATCATTGACTCTCAAGCAAGAAGAAATGGGAAAGCCATATCATAAGCATTAAAGAGATTTAGAGGTAAAAAATAATAGTTTCCATCAGTCTTACATAGTCACTACAACTAAGCAATATCTAATAGATGGTTAGCTGCAATTTATAAACTGGTCACTTTAAACATCATAGAGTTGCTTCTGTAGAATATCAGGGACTGGACTTGTAGCTGTTTGAGTTGAATTCCTGTAAGAAATCAACATATCAGATGTATTTCTCAAAAAAAAAAAAAAAAGTACATTTTAATTAAAATTGCAGAGAAATTACATTTTGAGGCACAGTTACATTTGTAAGCAGATCAATGGCACTGGTTCAAACTGTTGGCAATGACAGAAAAGTGGACTGGTACCTGCAAGAGTGACTTACAGTGATTTTGAAATAAACTTGACACAAGATTCCAGGAAGGTTCCTCATTGCTGCTAATAATTCTGCACTCCTGTTGAAAACAAAGCTATTTCTGTATCATATTTCTTAGCAAGTAGATTTGTATAAAACTGTTGCTGGACAAACATCACTGGTAGCAGTTATTGGCGTCTGAAAGTTCCTAGCTCACAGCAAAGAAGGAAATCCAAGAAAAATTATAGTAGATGACACTTCTCAGGTTCTAGTGGGAAAGCCAGCGATATTTACCATAGCAATCATCATGCTATCTACAAGCTGCCACTTCAAGATGTTTAATAATGTTCTCTGATAAAAAGCAAGTAAACAAAGTTTGCTTTTTAGCTGGAGGAAATATTTTTTCCTCTTAGAGAAGTTCTGACAAAAAGATTCATAATGAAAGTTCCTGGTGATACACTTTCAGTGCAGTTGTGCCTTTTGATTTATTGCTATTTGTTAATGTAATATGCCAAAGGGCCAAATTCAAACAGCACATATGCAGCATTCTTTTAATTCACAAAATCATAAAAACAAAAAATATACGCTTAAGACATTGGGTCCAAAATAATTAAAGATAAATCTGGGAGATCACAACTGAGTCCCAGACAACGGGAAAAAGCCTCTCCATTTCACTGTACAGTCAGAAAAAGTCTTAGTCCAGCATGGATCTCATCATCGACCATAACATTACTCAGTGTATTGATATTGAAAAATCCTGAAAGGAAAGCAATTCAGTAAAAATAAATAAGTGAAACTGACTGTAATGCACTGAGCTCTTCTCAATCCTGAAACAGAAATGTACATTTTTTTTCTTTGATCTAGCCTTAAGTAACCTTGAAAAGGTAAAGATGAAGTGTACAAGATTTCATATATATGACTTTAAATTTATATACAAATACACACAGCACCAAAATTGACAATGTTTATAAAAGCATTTGTCTGTGTATATGCATGCAAAAATAATTCACCGTTAGTAGTGTCAGAGAATTAAAAAAAAAAAGAAAAGAAATCAATATGGATGTGGGTGAACTTTTTTTTTCTTTTCTAATTAATGCCTTTTGTTTTTCTTTAATATATCACAGCATTTTCTATTAGACTAAGTTTCTAATACTTTGGGAAGCATCCGTTTGGCAGAGATGAGAGTTGGTGAAAAAGTAGAAACTCACTCTTGCATACCTTCTTCGTGTAGACATTCATATGCAGCCACTACAAAGTCAGAATCCATTCTAAATTCTAATGAAATAAAGGTGTAAGCAAGATTGCAAGTGGGTGAATTAGGATGAGTGAAATTGCACATAACTGGAAAAACTACTAAAAGTGACACAATTCTTTGAGCACTCATACTGAATAATTTGTAATTCTGTAGTTTAAATACATATTATCTAAACAAGTTAGTTGCTTTTATAAGGTGATACTGAAGGTTAGGCTGAAAAAGAAAATATTCTAAGGGAACTACAAGTAGGAAAAATGGGGGTCTCAAATCCACACAGAGAGCTGAATTGCAGATTAAGACATTTTCTTCTATTCAGACACCTATCCAACACCATTCACAGAATTTCACTGAGTTAGTGATGTCAAGTCCATAACTTCAGTTGCAGTGATATATGCTCTTTGAAGGAGAGCTGCTTCTGCTTTTAAGAGTTCTATCATTGAACACCCTATCACATTCCCAGTTAACTTTCACTCTTCATGCTAAAATGATGCACTGTATTTTTAGTTTGAGTTCATCCAGCTTCAGCCTCACTTTTCAGACCTAGATCAGTTCATTTAATGTTCTATCTGTTATCAGTGATAGCCTCCCTACATAGATACTTATAGATTATGAACTTCTTGTCTCTTTGTTGCATCTTGGATAAAATATCTTCTCACACTAAAAGCAAAATTCAGAGTTGTTATAGTTCTTTTCTGGCAATTTCCAACTTTTATTGTTTTTCTGCTGCATAGACAGGATAATAACTTTCACTGTTGCCATTTACAGGAACAATACCACCTTTTTAAAGCTTGATATTACCCAGAATGTGCATCTGAACCTCATGTTAGTTCTCTTTCTGAAGGATAGCGCTGAGAATTCAAATGTTTAGCTACCATTAATTTTGAGTCTTTTTCAGAATCAGCCCATATTCCAGTTGTCTTAGAAGTACAACTCACATTTTTGTCCTCTGGTTTTGACACTGCATTTTTAATGCTTATGGTAAAATGAACTTATTCTGCCACACAATCCAGATCATGGTGGCATAATTAATAACTGAAACACTGACCTGTTTCAATCATAATTTACTACTTTACCGATTTTTGTTTACCCTCCAAATTTTACCAGCAATAAAGTTGTCTTGGTGGGAAACACCCTGAATGCCAGGAATGCCCCTTTGAAGCAATTAAGGTGAAATAGGTATTGGGTTGCATTAGCAAAAGCATAGCCAACTGGCCAAGGGAAGTGATTATTCCCAACTATTTAGTTCTCATGGTGCAGCATCTGAAGTAATGTGTAGAGTTTTGGACCACCCAGTACAAAAACAGAATGAGTTTTCTGGATGGCCATGAACATGGTCGGGGGCAGAAGCATGAGATTTACAAAAACACTGAAGGAGCTTGGTTTGTTCAGCCTGGAGAAATCTCCAGAAGATATTTGTTCAGAACAAGGTGGTTTTAATGTCTGTCTTCAACTGCCTAATAGGTTATTATAGAGAAGGAGGACTCCAGCAAAGGGACAAGTAGCAACAGTCAAACTGCAGCGTGGGAAATTCCAGCTGGACATAAAGAAAAAAAACCAAACCCACAAGTAGGGTAGTTAAACATAGGAACAGGTTTCCCAGGAAGGTTGTGTCTAGAGAAATTCAAAACTTGACTGACCTGGACCCCAAGAAACCTTATCTAACTTTGAAGTTGAACCTGCTTTGAGCAGGAGTTTGGGCTAGATTACCTCCTGTGGTCCTTTCCAATGTAAGTTATTCTATGATTTTATTATAAATGGGTTGTTCAGTTAAAGAAACCAGAAAGACATATCTGATTGATAATGTCTTGTACCAGATCAAGGTTCCTACCTTTGAGATTGACAAGTACCTTTTAGGATATACAACATCCCTATAGAGGGGAGTCATTAGCATTGTTTTATTCATTTTAATTTGGCCAACAAGTGAAGCCTGCAGATTGCTCAGGTAGAGATGTCTAGAATAGCAATATATGGAGGAAATACACTTATTGCAAAGCTACAGATCTGGGAAACAGTGCCAAAAGTAATCAAAAGTGATGTTAAAAAAAAAAGAAAATTCATTCATACTTAGGTAAGCCTCAGAAGAACAGACATGGAGAATGAATAATGGGAAAGTTCTCACCTCACTTTGTTGCTGAAATCAAGACAAATATGTTGAGGTCTAGTTCAAAAGAGTAGCAAGCAATGAAATGAATACTAATTTAAACCTCTGGGACGGTTTCAAATTGAGTTAAATGATTTTCCTATAATAAATCTTAATATAATTTTAGTGGGCTATAATTTAAAAGTTTTTATCCTGCACAGGACATTAAAAATAATAGTCCCTTTCCATCTGGGAATGAAGGCTATCAAGACTTCATGGTGACTGTTAAAGTAAGAAGGGCAATATGAATGTCTTCTGCTACTCTCCTTTAACAGTTACAAATGCCATCTCTGATTTATTCCTGAAGAATTCTATCGGGATGCAAAGATTTCCTAATAAGCCTCCAATGAAGCATCAAGACCAATGAAGCCTGAGTACTGATGAATTTGCTTCCTGTGTTTCCTGCCTCCTCTGTAGCAACCTCAAATCTCTCTCATGTCTTCTGTTTTCTTTACCACACCCCAGCTCCCAGAATATGCCCAAAGCCTGTAATTCTTGAGGTTCCTTTCGCTCCTCCTAACCCCTTCAGTACCTTAGGAAAGGAGAAAAGGAAGGTTGTGGCGCTGCAGCACAGAACCAGGGGGAGAGTCCTAGAGGTGCAAATTTCTTACTCTGGATGCAGTCAAAGGAAAGGCTGTCTCCTCACCAGTAGCATTATTCCTATTTGGAATAATTATTATAAGGAATATATTATAAATATATGGAATGGAATAATTATAAGGAATAACTATTATTCTTTAAATTGGATCCTCCTTTATCAGCAGCATTTATCCTGGATTTATGAAACATAAACTTAGGCAAACTAGACAGCTAGGCAAAGGCCTTTTTGCCTACGCCTAGAGCAAAATCTGGCCCCAGCTCGATCCATCTCCTCTAAAGCAGTTCTAAGAGTTACAATTTCTTCCACAGATCTCAAAGGTCTTTCTAGTTAACTCAGTCTCACAGCAGCTCTTTGCAGCTAGGAAACTTTGCCTCCAATCCATTGTAACAAGGAGAAGGTGTAGATTCAAAGGATCTTCAGTAGATGCTAAAAATGTTTTAGGCAACGTAATAAAAAACTGCAGTCCAGAAAAGCCCTTTATCATGACTACCAAATGCTTAAGAGGTCTAAATTCTGCTGGCACCCACATTTTGTATCATGATATTCTCTAGGTACACAAATACAGATGCCTACATGTAGACAGGCACTCCATTTTGGGAAGTTAGATACCCATTTCCCACCTAAATGATGTTGTTGACCAGCTAGGCAGAATAACAACTAAGCGTCACCTGAAACCCCGGAGGCCCCTGGTTAGGTGAGCATACCAAGGCACACCTAATGCAGCACTGAATTCTGCACAGAAAGGAACAGTCCTGGTCACTTTCTTTCAAGGACAGGGCTTCAGAGAGGAGGTGGTAGTCCCATAGACCTCTAGTATACTATCTGTGAAGACCAATCACCTAGGGAACATTAAATCTGAACTCCAGTCCCTTCACTAAGTGTAGAAATTCAAGCATATTCCCACATTTGAGAAGTGTCCATTAACCACCAAGCCATAGGATAACGAGGAAGGGAGAGGAAGGGAAGAATTCAGAGGAGACTGGATAGACTGGGGCATCCCTCATTACTTATCTGCACAGTAGCTCAGCAAGATTCGTTATTTCAGAAAGAAAGCGAGCAAGCTGAGGCCTGACTCTGTAGCCTAGTGATTAGGGCACTTAGCTGTGATCTAGGAGACTACAGTACTTTCACTGCAAGGCATGACTTTTTCTGTAGTTGTCAGGAACCTTCACTGGTGAGGTGAAAAATTTTAATTAGCTTGTTAATCCATGGAATATTAATGTATCCTTTTACTTTGCTTTATGTAATTACATTAATTAAAGCCAAATTTATACAGGGCAAATCACATACTGTCCAACAGAAATATGAAATGAGTAAGGGTAGATATTCTTCAGTGTAGCAATGAACATGATTCATTTTCCTGTAGCAGTCGGGACTTAGATCGCTTTTGCTGGGAAATCAGGGGCTCCAATTTTGTAAAGCAGTCAGCACATGGCCAGTCTTCAGCATATACTCAAATTCATCTTCATTCACTAGATAACTTCGGCATATGTTTAAAGTTAAGGGCATACTTAAATCTGACTGTTCTAAAAGAAAATTAAACACACACGTAATACTGTTCTGAATCCAAAAACATGATTTCAGCAGCTGTAACAGTTCACTATAAAAGCCAATATCTATTCCCAGGTCTATACTAATGTTAATCTACTATGAGAAAAATGCTGTGCGATATTGAAAATAATCAAATGGTTTTACTTTTACCCTTTTGCCTCTTGGGCATGCTAATTCAGACATCATTCACAAGAGTTGAAACCAATTCAAGTCCACAAATACAGATATTTTGTGCTTGTGATAAACCTCCTCCATACCAATAAGGCAAAATTTATTACTGAATTATCATGCTTAATGATATGGTTTAATTACTAGCACAAAAAAGAAAAAAGGACAATCTTAGTATTTTATTGAAATATTTATGTAAACTCATTTTTGCTTTATTAACTGATTTCTGCAAAGTTGTTTGTAATTTCTTTGCTTGGCTAAAAAGTCATATAAGAAACAATAATGTGATTCTGGAAGTATGAGAAGCTGGATCAAATATATTTAACCTCAGCAAATGATTCTTAAGATGTCTTACTTGTTCAGTATTTCACTGTGTACTGTAAAGAATATTCTATTAACTCACCAAGAGCACTGAAAGAGATCTGTAACTTGGAAAAGTAGCATAACCTATGAATCACTAAAACACAAGCAATATATCCTTTCGTTGAGCTTCAAACACTATCTAGAGTGAATCAGATATACCTCTTAAGTGTTTAGTACTTTAGCAATGAGCACCATAGAAATCCCTTTTTAATAAATCGCGTAGTGGAAAAATGAGATAAAATCAGTTTCCAGGATGGGCAAAGATCATAGTGGAACCACTAGATAATATCACATAATACTGAAATAATTGAATGTATTGCATTTCTCTTTGGAATTTGGAGGATTTTAGTTTCTTTCAGATTATTCATTTTGCAGAAGTGCTTCACCCAAGATCTGTGCCAACCTATGTTAAAAACTACAGGAGACAGTTAAATTATGTATGTATTGCAAAGAGTAATGGAGAATAAAGATACTCAGGTAGTCCACAAGCTATAAACATTCTGAGTACACTAGAATGAAGAGTAATATGTATTGCATTATCCTACCAAGAAGACGACTGGTAGTCAGGGAACTTTGTTTGACTGACAAGGCAAATTTACATAGACAAGACAGGAGATGAAACTGAATTATGGAACAGCAAACTGAAACAACTAAGTTTGTCTAGCTAGATAGTAACATAATAAGGAATAAGACCTATGTTTCCACTGATTTCCAAAAAAACCCTATGCTGCCACCTTGATTTTCTAATGAGATGTCAAATGAAGGGACAGGATATATCATAAACCCTTCAAAAGATAATAAGGCTTTTGCTGGTTTTTTTTGGAAATGCTTACCTCTAAACCCATGCTTTCCTTTACAATATGGAGAAAGAACGAAGAAAACCTACCTTGTCTATGGAGATAACTATAGTATGGGCACATGCACATGCGTGCGCGCACACAYGCACACACAGAGCTAAGGATTTTTAAAAAGCTTTCAGCAAATATTTGAATTCAAGGTGCATATTGTCATGTTGCAAGTGTATTTAACTACAAGGGAAAATTCAGCTGACTGCATCAGGGGGTTATTCAAATGGGCAAAGGGTGAAATAAAAGACTTTTATGCTTGTCATGAGCTGAAAGTAAATTTCAAGGTAATTTTTCTATGACCTAAAGTAGGAAGTACGCAGTCATAAAAGATCACACATTCTTTGCACTGGAGAGCTTAATACTTTTTTTATGCATTTTCAATGAGAAGTGTTTTAGTGAGGGGAGTCATGAAAGCTCTCATGTAAGTGTATCATTGCACTAAGGCTGTCTGAACAGACTTCTTGAAAACTCATTTGTCCTTCTCCTAGTAATATGTTTGAATTATCATAACTATTCTCAATAGGAGTACCTATGTGTTTATAACTACTGGATCAGAACCAAAATGTTTACCATGTTGCAGGATGGAGCACAGGTTGGGCAGACAACAGGAGGTGACTTTATTACTAAATGTTCTCTGGGAATAACAAATTATGACTAACAATACTGTTAGTCAAAACAAGCAGCTTGAAAACATGCATTTCCTTTCATTAGCAACTGATGAGAAATTCTAAATAGCATACATTTGCAAAGATTATTGCTGATATTGAAAGATTATTCTCTTCTAATGGCGTGCCATGAATGATTAATACATTTGGTTCCACCAAAATAAGGCTGCACTGGAAGCCCTACTAAAATGGACCTTATTCATCAGTGACTTACAAGTCATTCTTTGTAGAGGAATACCTTGGCAGCAAAGGGGGATTTCTGAAACTTAAAATATGAATTTCCCATTAAATTTACAAGTGAAATAGCTGAAAAAGATGCTTCTGAATTTATTTAGAGCATTTGCTTTCTAATATGGCTCCAGACTATTATACTAAAAACAAAGGCAGGAACTAATTTTAGAAAGTAAACTTCTCCAGTAAGATCCATGTTTTAAATCCACTTTTTCTAACCATGTTAGTAGCTATTTGGATCACAAATTGAGTGAATAGTTGAGGGCATTTGCTCTCTGTGTTACATTAATGGTTTAGCTAAAATCATTTCATGTGTAGTCTCTGCGTAACTAAGTATCTATGTACCATGAGCATGAGTGATTCTTTGCTCCTTTGTGTTGCTGCTTTGTTTAATGAATCAGTAATAGTAATGCTGCAGTTCCTCTTCAATTCTAAAATAATGACTTTCAAAAAGCAAACATGAATTCAGTAAATGAGACTAGGCTCAAGCACTGCCTCATGAATATGTGTACAATTTAATTATTTGCATGTTCCCTTGAACAGACTTGGTCTGAGCCAAATAGCACACTCCTAGACAGTTTCTGGACATGAGTGGCAAGATAGTCTGGGCCTGGAGACTATTTTTAGTAAAAATTATGGTTGAAGCAAGCCTGCTTGGATGAAGAAGAGACTCTAACTGGGTAGACTTGAGCTGTTTTCCACCATTCGGTTTCAGGGTTAGAGTACATTATCTTGCTATTGTAGATATACCATTTGGTTAGAAAGGTCAGGATTGTTCTGTTATAACTCAAGGGTAACATGCTAACATCTACTCTGCCAAAAGGTAACAGGAGAAGGGGGTAAAATTGCTCTAAGGTGCTTGTGCCCTAAGAGAGAGGATTTCTGCAGTGCAGAGTATAAAGCAAATAGCCAGACTGATCACCAGGAATCCAGTCTCAAAGCCTACTGTCTCTGCTGGGATACAGCTGTGATAGGTATGTGGAAGGAAGAGCTAACATTACCCGTGTTATGGACATTTGAGATATTAGTGAGATCTGGAGAGTCCGTAACTCAGAGTTACAGGAGTCTTTCATAAGAAAGGATGCAAAGATAACAGAAAGCCACCTCATAATTTTGTAAAACTGCAGACTGTATATTGAGATACACACAATACTGCATACTGAATTTTAGAACTCAAGCATAGTACAGAATATTATTTCAGGAGCCAAAAGTGGAACCCTTATGTTATATGTTGACAAAGCCTTTCAGGTTTGTTTATATTATTTTGTTTGTGATTTTGGATCTTTTCAATACCAGTCCAGGAGAGCCTCAGTAACAATCTTAGATCCATCCCTATTAACAAAGTATGCTGAACTGTCTTCTTGAACCGGAGCTTAAACATCTGATCTAATGCACCAAATCACTAAATGCAGTCCAATCCGTAGCCCAGCTGTGCTAAACATGGTCATACCTAGCCCAATGCTCAGCTTGCAACAAAGCCACAAATTCATCATATTTGGTAGTTCTAAAGATTCGGGTTAATATTTTACAGCCATACTTAAAGCTTGCCAATTTTGCATCAACCTGCCTAGCCTTGCTTGAGATGTGACTAAAATGTACCTTAAGGAGCTGAAAGACTGCCTAGGGATACCCAGGTTATTATTCTTAACTGGAAGCTGTTGTACTCTCCTCAGTCTGCTGCAGCCTTCTCAGCTTATTTATCCAGTTCTTTCTGGAAGGAACTAAAGAAGGGTAGATTAAAGGCAACACAGAAGCAGGTTTGACTGTATTACAGACTGGTGTGTTTACAGTTCCAAGGAAAAACTTGCAGGGCTGTGATATGAATTAAACCAGTACTGGTGAGACAGTTTCATCCATTACCAAAATGTCTCTACTTCTGAAATAAAAAAAGGTGTCTCTTTTACTACATACACTATCTCCAAAATGCCTAAGGAAATAAATGCAGAACATAGCATAGGCAGTTAACCCTCACGGGAAATTGGGATGAGTGAAATGTAGTTGACAATGTAAAGTCTGACCAAATACAAGTATCAATACTGCAGCTTCTGCAAAAAGTGCAGTGAAATCATTAACAGCCAATAGTCATCAGAAAGAACTGCAATTTTAAATTGTACTGACAGGGAGCACTTCCATTAGTTTTGTGGTATTGTCCTGAGGAAATAGCAACATCTAGAGATTCACAGCAGTCACTTTCTGTGTTGTTTTTTGATGTTCAGATGCTGATTTACAGATAATGACTGCCAAACATTTTGAGTACATCTGTGAATCGGGGCGTATCAGTATTCATAATCCTGCTGTAAAGTTAATCTTCATCAGATAATGGAAGTATTACTAAATAGTAGCTTTTGACTTCTGAAAGGAATAACTACTCTGGAAAGGTCAAGTAATTATCAGCTACACTTTGGCTATGCCAAATAGAGCATACCAGAACATACCATACTTGCTCTACAGGTATGTTTAAAAAGTATTTCAGACATCTTTATATTTCATAATTTCACCTACATTAATATTGACGAGTGCTATATATTCAGAATACATCTTACCCCAGTGACTTTAGATGCCAGTTTCTAGAAATAATTTTTTAATTTTTATTTTGCTATGAGAAGCAATAGAATTGACAGAAGAATGTCTTCACTGTGAAGGATATATACTTTTCATTTTAAACACTGAATAAATGTAAGGCCTAAAGGGTATGCCCAGTTTCATTTTTGTCGCTTATTTAATATCAGATCAAGTATGATGAATCCATCTCTAGAAAAGAATAAGTTTTAGACTGAACAGAAAGGATGAAAATGATTTTTGTCAGGCAGTCCACTACATTTTGGTCAGTCATGTTGTTAATGGTAGCAATTCATCTCTTGTCAATTAGTTCTATGAATACAGAAATGCTTGCAAATTTTTGAAACGCCATTAAGAAGAAGGAGTACATACATTACTTCTGTCATGTTTGTAATAAAATGTTTCAGAGAGGTATCTAATTACTTGGCTTAAAATTCAGGACTAGAAAATTAGGAAGGTCCTGTTAGTTTTGCTTTCACTGATGTATGTGTAAGTTTCTTTCAAAATTCCTTTGATGGTTATTAAAACAAGTAGTTATCACTGTCAACATTATGTGTCTGCACTTATAAATTTGGTGCCAATAAATGTAAAGCATATTCATTTAGCAGAATAGTAGAAGTCATTCATAACCAAGATAGCTAACTTCAATATAAAATATTATTGGAGAAGACAAATTACTATGGGATTTGCTAGTGTCACTGTGTTTAGGGTTCAGTGGGCATTTGTATTATAAATGGGATCTGTGTGGGCTTATGCATCTCACCATTCTGACTTAAAATGTTGCAAGACTGAGCTGGTTGATCACCTATATCTACATCTACACCTAGGCTGCTTTTCTCACCAAAGGACCAAAACTGACTATTCATTTTTAAAACAAATTTTTATTGAAGATTTTTTTAAGGCCATGAATTAACTTTTTGGAGAAAATCTGCTTTTGAGGGGGGGATTTACCAATGCCTTCATTTTTGCTGTTGTTCATGTACGTTTGAAGCAAACAGTAGTTACTTTCCCTAATACATTATCATATATACATGCTTTAGCCAAGAAGAAAGTCCAAACCTTTTAATATCTTAACTAACAATGCATAGATATGAAAAGTTTTAATTTGGAAATAGCACGTTAATGTCTGCAGTAGACCTGAATTATCTGAAATATTTCCATCCCTTTCTGCATTTCCTGCGCACATGCAATTGTACCTACCTTACTGCTGTGAACTTTATTGATATTTCCTGAATACACACACTGGTTCCTTTTCTTCCACAATACAACTCTTACCCAGGCTCAGCTATTCTTTTCATGTATTACTCTTCAGCTCCTGCCACTGAGAGACACAGGGTTGTCCAAAGTGCATGAAGATACATAGCATTTGTTCAATATCTGTCCCATGGTAATTTTGTCTTAGTGTTTGCTATTTAAATGACAACAAAATTACAATGTAAATAATCTAGGTAATATACTGCTGTACTACTTAATAGAACAGTATGATTTAAGGAACAAAGAAGAGCTGTTGTGTGTTGCTATGTCTATATAATGCATGAGCTCGCAGGTCTTGTAACCGGCCAGACCTCCCCTCTGCTCCAAAGCCTGGCTCTGTGTCGCCCCATTGCAGGCAACATGAACTCAGTTTAGGCAACTGTAAACCCTTTCACCTTTGTAGCAGGTGACAGAAAAGTCCTGGCTGTCTTGTCTCCTCGACAAGAGTCAGGTGACATTGTCATAAGGGTAGGTGCGGGGGGGGGGGGGGGGGGGGGGGGGGGGGGAGGTCAAATACAATGTGCTAGGATCTCTCCAGACATTTCATTGTGAAATGCTGTTAAACCCCCCAAAATGCAAACTATAGAGTATTACTGCCTCAGCCCCATCCCCACATGTAAAAGCTGATCTATGGTACACCTACCTTCAAGGGTGCTCCTTATGGTCAACGGCAACAATCATTAATTTTCAAAACATCCATCATTAAATTGTCTATCATCCCAGCCTCAAGGCTGCTCTGTAATGATAGCATAGATGCAGCCAGAGTACTTTTTCTTCAAGGAACTCAAGACAGTTACAGTATTATCATTCACATTACATGCAGATGTAAAAACTCTCCAGAAATAGAAAAATAGACAGAAAGAAAAAGGAAAAAAGTATTCTAGGTGTGCTTGTGTAACAGACCCAGAAACACATTAATTGTTGTCTAATTAGTCACTCCTCTAACAATACTCTCCTTATTTCTGCACATAGCCCTGTCCTTCAAAGCCTGAGATTCTAAACAGCAGATGCTTAAAATTCACTTTCTGGTAATTCAGATTCACAATATATGGGCTGTTCACAGGTGTTGAATATACCACTGTTTGAACTGATACTCCTACAGGTAGAGATTTATTTTCCCCAGAGAAAAGTATTTTTCATGAAACAACCAAAAGATTGTTGCAGAAAGGGGTTAGCGTATGCCAGTTCTAAGTTAAAAAAAAAAAAGAGAGAGAGATTTGAAAAAAAGTTCAGGGTGGGATATTTTCACCTCTCAAAATGAAGAGTTCATTTTTCATGAGGAATAACATTTAAAAAATCACTTAGCTTCTACTGAGAAATAAATGTTGAAATCAAAACAAAAATGAAATTACTGAAACAGGTCCTTTACTTTGACCTGAAATGCATGTTTTACACTCCTCATTTGAGAAAAACACTAAGATTTTCACTTTAACTTCTGATTCAGGATTTTCTTTCCTCTTTTATCTTGACAATTTCCACCCAACTTTACTCTTTGATCTTGAGCTGGGAGTTTAAGTGACAGTCTTGGAAAACCTCTACTCCTTAACATTAACGTGATGGCAGCTTCTTGAACATAAGTGGTTCTGTTAAGTAAGAGTAAATGAAAGATTTGTGTATTGGAATAAGCATGAATTAATCCTACTAATGTTAGTGCAACTCTGCATGTTTTTGGCAATGGAACTCAAGTCTGTCTCTAATCACCCAAGTGAAGTCTTTAACCTTTCCTGATGAGATGCCAGTCAGTCATGCTAAACGGTATAGTGGGCAGTCATCAGATGAAAATAAATGTGCAGTATGCACTGGAATAAGATCATCAAATTCATTTTAATCTGTGATTTTTTTAATGGATTAAACCACTCCATGACCTGTCCTGAATATATAATAGGTACTTCAGCAAACCTATAAAGTAAAACTCCTTGGGTCAGCTGGGCAAACAAGTAGTTATTTAAAGGAATTTTCATCTCCATATTGACCCTGATTTCTAATACAATAAAGCATAGGTTGTTCCTAAGTAATCATGGGAATTGCTATCACTTTTAATTTCTATTACTAATTGGGAGTTGATCCAAAAGCAAATCAGAGCTTACAGCACGTTTTTGGCTGATTTTGATAGGATGCTGTTCATGGACCTAGTACTCTTTTTAACAACTATCTTTCTGCACCTAGCTATATGCTGAAATTTGAAAGCAAAATACATTCCTGTAGGGGATACTGGCATATGAAGGTTTCTTCTCTCCTACAGGAGGCCACCTTTCTACACAAACATATACTGTTGAGTTTTCTGAAAACAAGAACAATAAGCAACTGAACAGCCAATGAAAACAGCCTTTCTGAGGAGGAGAAAATATGTGGTGATCACCTTTCAAGTAAGCAAAGCTCTGAGTGGAAGAAGACACAAATTATTATCTCAGAAAAGCTGACCCATATAAAACATGTCCATTAAGTTGATAGTATCAAATTTACAAAGCCGGGCACTCTCAAGATTTGACATTTTCACAAACTTTTCTGCATCTCTTTTGAGGTATTTTGCTGTTTATTTTTTAGCAACATCTTGCTTTTGCTTTGGCTTGAAACACTGAACAATGCATTCAAAAAATGCATGTCAATCCACTGACAGACTTCTAAGTTGGAGCAATATTGTTTTCAGTCCAGAATGTTGAGACTAGGGTGGATGCTACATGGACTATTTTGTGTATTTGAGGCTGGAGAGTAGGTCCCAAAGCAGAAGACCTCTCCCCTGACTTGATCATGGGCTGATATAGTCCAAGCATCCTAGAATCAACCAGTACAATAACGCGAACAGCAACTGGCGAGTGAAGGCATTCTGTGTAAACCCTCAGACAGCACAGAGTATTCACACTGTTCAGAATACTGCGGTGTGTTCAGAAGTGAACTAATCCATAACAAGACACCATTCCACTATACAGAAATAAGTAACAGGAATGAAATGAAAAAGCAAAGTCTTTCCTATCTGAGTTCTTCACCTGAAAAGGCCAACACATTCAACCTCTGTTTGGTTGCCATAAGAGAAACAGTGATCTGAAGGAAAGTATTGGTTGCTATCTAAGGGCAATAAAGGGTAAAAGTGTCCCTTTGATTTGTACATAAACGCTTGGTGCTTTTTCCTTGTTTTCAAGAAGTGATGTCCTAATAATTAGGCTTCTGTCAGAATGGGCATAGTCAGCAGAAGCCAGAAATGTTTTCATTGTTAGGAAGAGGAAGATAATTCAAGAGATCCTGACACTTTCTGTAGGAGGTCAGCCAAGAAAATACTGTCATGTATTCCAAAGTGCATAGCTATTTGTTTTCCCTCTCAGAAAAATTCAAGGGAGCCAAAGAAGAATGAAAAGGCTGTTTTCTTTCATCATGCAGTAAAAAATATCAAAAAAAACCTCACTAGTAGTGAGGTAGGACATTTAAAATTACTATGAAATTGAGGAAGGCTACTGTTGGAATGGAAATTGCAATGGCCCTGTTAAGTCCACATCAACATTATTACTGCTTTAAGGGTGCATTTTTACACAAATATTTTATCAGGAAATAGAAATTATAGCTGCTTTTCTGCTCGTATTTCATTCTTTTGTGTTCCTGGTAAAAAGAGGATACTACCTGAGCGTTATCAATGTTCTTACATAATATCTACGAAATACATACAGTCAAGTTAGGTCTCTAGCAAGACCGTGGCACCACTAAGACCAGAACCCAGGAATTCCCTGTATTCTCACTGAGTTGCACGACTGGAATAAGGAATATCTATTTTAGTGTGGTATTTTCTGCCATTTCTTGGAGTACTGATAGTTTTAATGGTGTTCGAAAGGGTACCCATGCATCTGTAAGCAGACATCAACACTTCCTGCTTTTTAAGTGAAATCACAAGGTGAACTGAATTATTCCCACAGTAATTTAAGGTAGTTTACCAAGAGGCATACTTAGAAAAATGTCTCCTGAAATAGCTTTGTTACATATGCACAAGTAGAGCCTGGAGATGCACAAAATGTTTTAGAGTAGATTTACTCATGTTGGTTAAACTTGAACATGACTAAATCTCAAGTGGCAATAACTTTTAAACTCAAATAGCTGTGTGGGTATTGACTATGGCATATCATTTTTCATCAAGGTAGGAGAATGAGTTTGACTTCATAACAATATCAATAGATGCAAGAAATTAGTGTTTTTCAGGATTAGGACAGGAGACAAGTGAACATGGGCAAGAGAATTTTGTCTGTAAGTAACTGAAAAATAAACCAATGTGACTTCTTTTGCTTAATTTTCAACTTTTCAAGCTCCTCTGTTCTTTTCTTTTCTGCCCGTAAGACCTTATTTCTTTCTTTCTAAGTGAAAAAAAGTTAAAAAAAGGTTTCTTTAGGAGGCTAGGAACCATTAGGAACAATACTTTTAACTGACTTCCTGGAGGTAATGAGGTTTGAATGTGATATACCAGGGAATGCAGTATATCATGCTTTATATCATTTCCACATTATTCAACTTCAGCTGTTGAAGAGTTAGCCACATAGTCAAAACTAATCTTCTCAAGTTCTTTAGTACGGGAGAGACAAAGAGGGACATGCACCCTATTTTGAGACAGGTGTGCAGAGTAAGACAGATGACTCTCTTTCCATTGGCTAGAGCATATAAAAATAGTATAGATAAATGTCTACCAATTATACAGTGAAAAGGAGAGAGACACATCCTACCCTTTCTGCTTGTAATGATGCATTTCTCTTGCATTCAGGTGACTCTTCCCTAGGCTCTGCCCATGAATCCGTAAGAACATCCCTACAGCTCATCTGCTCTTTGAAATAGAGTAGAACCGACAGAAAGACTTTCTGTTCTTGCAAAGGATAATATGGCTGCTTTTGCAGATGACTCTTAGTAAAAACTGTCATTAACAGAGAACAGATGAAGGTGGTCTGAACTTCTGAATTTTAGTCTTAGCACTGCCTGACTGAAATGGCATTTTACATATAAGCGTTTCCACAGATATTATGAAACCAGACTTCGCTGCAATGAAAGAGGGAAGGCCTTCTTTTCTCCCATCATTACCATGCCTCCATTTCCTGAAGGAGCCATAAAATGTGTTGTCTCTTTAAGGTTCTTGCAAATTCAGATAATGGTAAACTGCAGGCAGCTGATATCCAAAGCCACTTGCCCTGAGTAGGAAGCAGTTGTCCCAGTGCTATGCAACTTTATCGTTCTGAGTTATGGGCTGAACAGAGAAGTCTAATGGAAATTCCTGCTGATGCTGAGAAGGCATGAAAACATCAAGTGCTCTTACAGTTAGAATTACTGAACCAGCTTCCCTCAATTTTGTTTTGCTAATGTGTTATGGCATGGAAGAATTTATAAAATAACCTACATGAGAACAATCTTGGTTTCAGAAACTGCATAGTTAGTTTGCAGTTGGAACACATATAAAAGAAATAACTTTCTTTCCTTATCAAGGCAGAAAAAAAAAAAAACCCTAAAGGGACTTTGCTGAAATCAGAAAAGAATGCCTGTGAACTAAGAGTAAAAAAAGAAAGCATCAAATATCAACTCAAGAGGAATGTGACTGCCAAAGTAATGAGCAACTGAGAAGGTGGGCTATCATGGAAATTTCCTTTCTACCTGAATAATTTCAAACAATAACTGCTGAACAATAAACATGAGACATTTAAAGTTGTATGTCAATCATTTGTTATTTTCAAAGACAAGAAACAAGACATGATCAGGTTCAACTACTTTTAAGGAGTTAAAGGATCCTGAAGCTAGAAAGCTTTATAATGTTTCATATTTTCCATTTTTGAAGGGAGAATATCATATTAATCTCAATTCTCAGCAGAACCTGTACTTAAAAACAAACAAAAAAATAACTTCATGAAAGAAGAATGAGCTTGGGAGGCTTTTGGTAAACATTTGAAACCTACACAATCATTAAAGTGGAAATGTGGGAATTAATATCCAAAGCTAAAGACTGAATCAGAAACAAAATTTCTAGCGCCTTTAAAATGTAATTTCTCTGAGGAAGATTCCTCATGACCCATATCCTTTGTGCGCAGAATAAAAAAGGGTTGGACCTAATCAAGTTTTTTAATTAAGAAAGTACACATATGCCATTAGATTTATTCCGACTCACTGTGTCAATGTAAAAGAGTTGTTGGTGATACAGATAAACAGGTCTCTTTGCAGGCTCAGATCTGGACTGAGACAAGATCAAAAGTGGCATTGTATTTCCATATGATCAAAACCTTTAGAGTTAGTGGTTAAATGTTTCCAGTTGACTTTTCAGTTTGCTTTAATATTCACCTAATACTAGGCATACATATTATGTTAGAGCAGAAAGGCAAAACCGTATTAGTCTTACTAACCATAAGCTTTTGCATAATATTAAGAGATGTGTGCTGAAACATGACTAAAGGTATCTTATTGAGCAGTCTGGGCACAGGAATGCTAAAGAAACAGGTTTGGGCCTGATTACAGAGACAACGAGACAACCTCGTTAATGTAAGACTTGGGACTGAGCAGCCCAGCAGTGGCCCCTCGCTCCTGTGGCCACACCATGCTCCCTGGAGCTACAGCTTGCAACGGGCAGGGTTACAGGGTTTCTCACCCTATCACGTCCAATATTGCACAGACGATGCACAAAGTACACTGCTTTGAGAACTTTGTCTTATGCCATGGCCCTGCTAGCTACCTGCTGCACTTGTCTTTGGCACTGCTGTTTCGGCACAGCAATGCACTGAGAGTCGGTGCCTGCTGACAGGCTGGAGAGACCAAGGCCCCCAGACATAGTCCAGCTGTGGTTATGTCGAGCGGTAATTCACTCTTGCTGTTTTCAACAAAGAATCCTGTATAAATAATTCAGCTGATATATCAGTGGAATTTCTGATAGAATAAGGCTTGAGAAGGGTGGCAGAACATAGCTGGAACTGGAAAACTCACGCTGTGAGAATATTGTGTAATCATTCCTGTGTGTGCCAGTAATACAGTTGAACAAATTTAGGAGTGCCAAGACCTCTTCATCATTCCAACAAAGGCCTTGATTTAGGTTGATGAAATAATACCACCTGATTCATTGCAAAATGCTTTATTCACATTTTGCTAAGAGTAACTGTGAAAGAGATGTGTGGAAACACAAGGGAAGAGAGAGGGGTGCTAATGCATAGCCCAGTTATGAGTGATTCCTGGCAAAGCTTAGATTCAAATCTGAATTTTGACACATTTTCTGCAGGAAACCTCAACAGCTTAGAAAAAGTACAGGTGAAGGTTGTACAGAGTGGCTGCACTTAAAATTCATGTAACTTCTAGGGTGCTTTCATGCTCTAGAGAAATTCTCTATACACAGAAGAGGGAATACTACTACACGCTGAAAATCTTTCTGGAGATGGAATGGGCTCCATTAGGGCACTTCCTGCAAACAGGTAAAATATTCCATATTGAGTAATCGTTCAGTCATTCTTATGTATTTCCATACAAGTGATATGCCTAACTCATCACTGATGATGTTTTGCTCTCTAAATACTAACACAGTAGTCACTAGAACTGCTGCACAAAGGGTTTACCCTTATTTATGGTCATTTTTCTTCTTCATTTCTGCGCAGACATGGTTGGGAAATGCCATTAATGTTAGCAGATGGTTGACAGACTGATTGCTGCTGAAAGGAGAACACAATTTTCAGGATAACTGTCATGTATACCTAGTTGTCTGTGGCCATGGCTGAAGAATGAAAAAGGATTTTTCCACTCCACCTCCAGCATCAGCTGCCACAGAGTTTAGTAGCAGACATCATTTCTGCCTTGGAGAATACCAGAGGGAAAAGTTCTGTCTTCGTTTTATTCCGTGAAAAATTCTAGCTGGGAACAATACAGAATTTTTTCGTTTCAATTTTAAACAGAGAATGCATTCCTAAACCAAAATCACTTTTGCAGCTTAACTATGTCATTCCATAAAAAGTCAGGGTGAGAGATAAAATGATCTGATCTGTTCCTGGCTTATAAATTATATCTTTCTATCCTTCAGCATCAATAAATAAATTATATTTTCTTTTTTTTTTTTTAGTTGCTGGAGGGACTGTTCAGTGCACTTGCTTTCTTCAAAACTTTTACTTGTGCAATGGTTCCACAGTCGTTAATACTGAAACCAGGATGTGTCCTCATCTGACCTGAATCAGGTCTAGCACAGCATATCAGTTTTGTCTAATTAGCCACAACCCACAGTGTGGAATCATAACATCATGCTCACGCAGTGGGGTTTCTTGCTACCTGCTTAGGGATAGATAGATCTGCTTAGATCTGAGCAAACCTAAATTTAGAGTCGTATAGAAAGATGTCCCTGATTTCACATAAAGCCTGCCAGAATGTTAACATTTTTTATTGCATTTGAACTGTCAAAGTAAAATGATGGATCAAACACTTCACTGTAACTTTTCTGATCTGGTGCCAGGAGCCTTAAAGTCAGATTTTATACATTGCCAAACCACAGCCTCAGGATGGGATTCATGCCTGTGCATAAGGTCAATGAAAGGCCTGCAAAACACTTAAGTCTTACTTACCACTTCTAAATAGATTTTAAGTGAGACTTCTGCTATTTGGTAAGTTTTGCATTAGTCCTTTGTACACGGATAAATTTGACTCTCCGAAAGTTACCTTTAAGTATTTAAAATGTCCGGAACACATGCTAGAAAGAAGGCTGGTACCGTAAACTGATCAAACACACTCCTTACCTGACGTGCTGGAAACAGGCATCTGTCCACACAGAACTAAGCTACAATGCAGAACACCTACCCATGCATAATAATGCATAGCTTTTGTTCAGCACTGCAAATACTATACTTCCAAAGGACCACACCACCAAAGGCATCAGCATTAGGACTTTATCAGCGTCTAGGATTGTATGACAGTGAATAAGGAATACTAGGGGAAAGTGGTTTCAAACAACGGGCCCCCATGTTATCATCCAGACGCAATATCCTCAAAATGCCAATGACACATTGTGGTCTAAGATTTCACCCTGGGCAGATACCACATGGGGACAACAGAGATGGGAAAATCATCAAAGAAGAGGAGGGTTACTTGTAGCATCAGCAATTATAGATTTTTTTTCAGATTTAATTTTCAGGTGATTTTTCTTCTGATAACTGCTGCATATAATCAGGAAAGTGGTCTCATGAATCATAAATAATTTTAGCAAGTAAAGGTTTATTAAACATTCCGGTAATTAAATTTCTGCAGTAAAATAGAAAGGATTTAATAAAACCCACATCTGCTCAGTCATCTAGTGCATGTTTATGCTTCTGATAATATACAAGTCACCTTTTAAATGATTTTTTTTTACTTTTAATAAAAGAGGTGATTCTAAGGAAATTAGAAATATCTCTTACAAAATCCTTTTTTCTTTTAAGTATCACTTACTCCTTTTGCTTCTCCATCCCTTTATCCCTTTTTACAGAGCCACAACAGCTTGAAAACTGTTATCTTAACCAAACTGTAGATGCTCAGATGTTCAGCCATTTATTCCTATTTTTCTGTGGATGAAATTTTAGTCCCTTTAAAATCAACAGGAATGATCCTACAAAAGTCTACATGACTAAAATGTCACCTGCTAATACTTGAGTCAAACAGCCATGGCAATGCAAGGCCCATGCTTTGCATATGAATCTCACCAGACATACTAGCGCTGCAAAACGCTTGTTTACCTTGTTTGTGTTCTTCCTCCGATAAGAAAAGGAAAGCAGATGGTAAACGATGCAGATGTAAGGAAGTGGGCAGAATTAGAAAAAGAAGATCATATGGAAGATGACAACAGAAGAAAAAGGGTAGTGGGCAGCCCTGTAGGACTGACACTGCACACTTTTCAGGGATAACATTTAAAGAGAACTCGGTAAAGGATACCCCAGCAATGGGCAGTAGTCACACATGAGGTGTAATGAGCAGTCCAACAGGTGGCAAATCAATAGTCATCAGAAGTTGGGCAAGAAATCCTGGATGGCCTGAAGGCACTCACAATACTCTATGGCTGAAGGAGCGCTAGTAACCTATTACCTCCTAATGTTGTTTATTTGCCTATGCTAAAAATAAAATGGAATAAGGGAGTGATTTTAAGAACTGCTTAAAAATAGCAATGTCAACTCTTACATCTGATTAAAAAAAGTACTTACTGTTACCAATAATACCTACAATTACTGGAAGCTGAGAGCACTGAATAAAGTAGTTCCTGTAACGTTTAGTTTGTTTGGCATGTTATACACCATTAGTTTCACTGTTTTCTCCTTCATAGTTAAAACGTCTGTTTCCTTTGCTCGGGGTGGATAGGAGAAGGAAGATTAAAACTTTTAAAAAGGAATATGTTTTGTTTTGTTTTTAGATTGCATTGCAAGAAGGGCTTAAAACAACTTGAAACCACTTAATCAGCTGCATGAAATCATGTTTCAATTGATCATGTCCCTGGAAATTAGTGTAAAATCCCCAAGAAAGGACATCTTATTTCATTCCTGTGGTGAACTTGATGTGTTCCTGTCATAAGGGAAAAGAAGGATTGAGTTAATTTTTGCTATGAATTTTTAAGGAATAATTCAGGCTTTCTAATAAGGCCTTGTACTGGGATGTACGTATATAAATTAATTTTATTTCATATGATACATTCTGTCTTTGTTTAATAATGCTTTACATAAAACACACAAAAAAAGAAACTTTAATACCAATGTGCAATACATGCCTATATCTCTGTATGCACACTCATGAAATTCTCTGCTATGTGACAGGTAAAAACAATTCTTAAATTTCATGATCCCAGAAATGTCTTTGGATTAACATTAACTTTAGAAGAATTTTGAGTGCTGGAAGTGGATTATTTCATGATACATGAATGAGAAGAATAAATAACCATTTAATTTCAAATAACAACAATTTCAACAATGACAAATAAGCCAGTCACTAAAGGCAATATTTAGAAGAGCTATTCCAGTTTGTGCAGAAAAGAGGAGTGAATAGCAGCCAATTTACTTTAAATTCCAGACAATCTGTAGCCTGGACCAACTCCAACTGAAGTCAGTCAGGTCTGGGTTTGGTTGTGAATCATCAAAATGATAAGATATCAAGATATCAATGGCACTGGAAATGCCCCCAAAATAAAGACAAAATGGCAGTCAAAGTGAACCATGAACATTTTACTGGGTGACTGGCATTGCTTTTCTCCTCAGAAGGCAGGAGCTGAACTGGAGTTTTCTATTCACTTGCCTATGGCCAAGATTTTATTTGTGGCTCTTTTCATTACTCTAATATTCAATTGCTGTAACTTCACTGGCATCATAAGTATTAAACAAGTCTAAAGCTGAGGTCATGAAGTGTCTAAGTGGTTCTCCTCCCACTTCAGGGATGTCTTTACTGTTGTTTTCTCTCATTTTCAGTAAAGAACAGGCCACAGAAATCAAATATAAGGCAACATTTTGAAAAGTCTCTTCTAACTGTTCACTGTACTGTGAAATCTGTGATTGCATTTGTTTGTACACGCCAAATCCCAGATTAGCATGTGCAAGGATATAATTATATGTTAAAGTACCAGCCTGATTTTCCACATGTAAATGTGAAGTTTTGTGAAATTCAGCCAGCCAATAAGGTCTAAGGTAATTACAAATGCTGAATTTGATGAAGGTCAACAAAACTTGAAGCACATAGTAAAGTCAGAACTTGCTTTTCTGGCCTATGCTCATCACCTTTAACCGCATCACTGTTCAAAATGCATTATGCTCCTTAGGTAAGGAACTGAAATGACACTTTCTTTATGCATAATTTACTATAAAATTGCTGAAGAGAAAAGAAGACAAATATTTTTTCCCTCTGTCTTGCAAAGCTGAATTTTGTACCTATTTGAAATCTCAAAGACCTTTTTAGTCAGACACAGCTAGGTTCTCTACAGGAATTTTGGGCTCTCCTCTGAGAGAAATGGAGATTTGAGTATTTGCCGTGCTCCTTAATCAATCATTCTTGATTTCTTTTTGTCACCTATGCTCAGGCTCTGTACTGCCACTGTTTCAGCCATGAAAATCTCTTGCCTAGACAAGCAGCACTGACTGAATTGAGGATGGCAACTGTGAAATAGAGTATCACTGTCTGTGAATTGCAAAGGAAGAGCACATGAGCATAGCCCATAGGCATCAAGGCCCTCTATAGCAGAGTTTTGCCGTAGGTCAGCACTGTCACAAATCCAGTAAGTCTTCCTCTAACAGCAGTCTGCACTCGATCCTCTCCATCTGCTCCAAGCAAACTGACCCAGAAGTTTTCCATGCAGTCACCATGTAGTACCCCCGACCATTTGTACCTTCAAAAGTATTAGATGATGCGGTGATCTCCAGATTATTCCTCCTCAGAATAATGAATCACTCCTTAAAATTCACCCGATTAAGGATAGGATTTGTCCTTTAATAGTTTGGGTCATCACTAGAAAGTGTTTCACTGATGGTGGAAAGTCTAATAATACACATTTCTCCAGAAGTTTCTTCTTCTACTGTATGTTCAATTGTCTTTATCTTCTCTTCATTGCCTCTATTGATTGATGAATTAAGTTTTCAGCATCTCTCTAGTTTAATTTTCAGGCTGTAATCATTAAAAGATGCTGCCTTACTCACTTCTATACTGATATGATTAAGACCTGTGCATCACAACTTGTCCACAGGCAAAATCGGTGACCTGAGGCTCTGACTATATTGTGGGGTAGGTATACTTTGCTGTACTTTGCCCCACTGTCCGGACGCCTGTGATCATCCAGACCAGACAGCACTACTGCTTTCTTTCCCCCACCCTCTGGCTTTTTTCAGAGGAGACCAAGTTGTGCCAGTGGATGGTGTACACATGTCTTTTACCTTCACAGGACATCAGTAGTGAGTGCGTGCTGGGTCAGGACTTTGCACGGTTAAGCACACCTGCTCTGCAGTGTTTGAACCAAAGAGATCCATTCTGGCTCCTGTAATTATAAGCACATTAGTTGCATTCATTAGGGAGCCAAGTGATAGCTGCATCTTCTGGTATTTTGAGAGCAGCATCTCACTTTCTGTATTCTGCTAGTATTGGTTTTCTACAGAAGCATTAAAGATCCCTATCATTAATAAACCCACCTTTTCAGTTTGTATCCCCGTGCTCCCTAAGTAACACACTGGACATTGATGCAAATATGTGGAGAAGAGCTCACTTAAAATAACTAAAATCACAAGAGATATCTGCCCTTACAGGCAAATACAGTGCATGTCAGTTTGCATCAGTTTCTGCGCTGAGAACACCAGAAATAACACCACTAAGCTCTTACCATAGTCACATCTAGCTGGGTCTTCAACAATCCGTATGTGCCTTGCCATGAGTTTGGACAGAGATGAGCAAATTTATTTGTGCTTCCCGTTGCCTGTGTCACACACAATCAGGCTGTTTGACAATTCACTTGTCATAAGCAATTCAGCTTATGCTGTACATACCAAGGTTTGCCAACCAGGGTTATGTATTGCCTTTGGCTTCTTTAGAGCAAACTGCAGGTGTATTCAGCAGTTCTTATAGTTGGCATTTTCACTCCTACACAGGCAAGAAAGGATTGATCCGGGTGTAATGCTAGAACAACACTGACAGTAGTCCCTGGTCCTTGATGATACACCAGGGAAATGTGCTTGCAGCTGTGCAGAGCCACCTTAAGCCTATGCGTGCTGATAAAAGAGTGATTTAAAGATCAGTTTAAGCTAAGGAAGAAAGCCTGAGTCTGCAAAAGCTATGGGCTGCAAAAGGCTAGACCTCTTCTTGTTTGGTAGGCTTAGCCGGGAAAGGGAGGTGTTATTTAGAGCAGTTTATGTCAGTTTTCTTTTACTTAGCCTACCTTATGGTATGCCTGTTGTCTCACAGCCTTCTAATGAAAAGTAAATTAAAATGTCTGTCTCTGAAGTAGCACCTTCTTCTCTCCATGGTGACTTTAGTTTTTGACAGCAACAGAGCTGCATTTTGGTAATTAGGGCTCAGGTACTTCCCTGAGTCAAGTAACAGCTATTGAGTGTCCAAGTTAAGCAACTGAATAGTTGAAAACGCACAAACATCAGACAAAAGTGGAGATAAAGTGAGTAAGCATTGAGAGCAGACATGGCAGTGCCAGAAATGTGATTTCTTGCACTGGGTCAATGCCAGCTATGCTATGGTACTGTCTATTCGGGCACCTGTGTCCTCACCAGATGTCCCTTCACACTCTCTGGTTTTCTTCTCGGCACTTCTTTGCTGACATTCAGTGCTTTCTGTCTGCTCCCCCACCTAAATTCTCACAGGAAAACAGTTACAGATATGAATCTCACTGTGAAATGAGAATACTATAAATAGCCTGAGGGTTATCTTTTCTGAAATTTTATTCTGTAAAATGAAAGATGAAGGCTTTCTTGACACACCTATCTTAACCGTTTCTAGCTAGCCAGGAAGGCGATGATTAGCAGATTGGAACTGTTAACTGGTATTGATTATCATTATTACTTGTATTACTTGTTATTCAGTCAGAACACAAACTAGAGATATACGTGTATGCTTCTTTGTCATATGTTCAGGGAGCTGCACAAGGGTTAATTGAGGATTATGAAAGGAAATTACTTTGAAAGGTTTGAGGTTTTTATACCTTTTAAAGCTCCAAGGAAATACAATATAAAAGGAAATGTTTGGCAGTCTGAATTATCAACAGATGCAAGTTCTGAATGAGCAGTATTAGAAGACAATGAATAAAATCTCTGCATAGAAGGGAGCCAGCTGATGCTCTGCAATGGGCTATTCATTATTTGATATTCTCTTTCCCTACTCTTTTGATCTGCTTGCCCATCTTACCCCTCTGACTGCCACAATAATTTTGTGAGTAATAATAGATCCCATATGTAACCCAGCTTCTTGGAATATTTCTTAGGGAAATGTGCCTGAGCATTTCCACCATGGAAACAGAATAAAATTAAATTGCTCATTATTGGTCTTTCCAATTCTATTAATGGAACTACAGTGAAGGCATTCTGTGGCATTAAGAAATACTCCAAGACATTCTTTCAGAAGAAAGTTAAATGCATCTGGCAGGTAATACATTAATGGGAGTACTGCAGGCTACGCTGTTGTGGAGATTTTCCAGTCCATATCCCGACTGTCTGATTTTGCTCATCACCCCTGCTCCATCCCCTCGAACATCCCCATAGGACTGTTGCTTATGCTTCCAAAAGTAAAGAAGGAATGGGTTACTGGCATCTGCGAAAACCTGCATGGGTCATCACAATAGTTTTTAAACCTGAAACACCTTTCCAGTTAGATCAGTAATCCAAATAGCCCAGTAGTCTGTCCTCAACCCATATATGTGCTTCTGGATTGGCAGCTATAAGAAGATATAAAGAAAGCTTGCGTACATCTCGTCACAGCAGATGGAATGAGGAACACAGAGAGAAATAACAGTTTTTTTCTTTCTTGTACTAATGCCTTCAACAGAATCAATACCCCGGTATCCTCAGAGAGCTCTGCCTGGAGCCCACACGTGTAAAAGGGGCTGACAGCTTCCATTCTGGGATCTGATGTATTGTATTTGAGAAAAGGTGACTGAAAAATCATGCTTTCGTGTAAGACAACAAACAGAAAATGCATTCCCTCTTAAAGGATCCTTGCAGCTTGGTTAGCTACATGCAAATACTCATTTCTAATGAATTAATGAGTTCCCAAATTGGCTTGCTGGCAACGATCTCTTTTTGTCTCATCATATCAATGCGATGAAGGAGGATAAACCTTCTTCTTTCCATTTGAGTAAGTTGTAATATTTCCATAGGCTTAAATGGACAGATGCCTGATCTAGTTGTTCTTTTCTGGATCTCAGTCCTATAGTCACAACTGACAATAAACAATGGATATCTCCTTTGCATTACAGCACTATTCTTGCCAAAAGAAAAAAAAAAAGCATGGTTATCATGTCCATTTATGAGGAAATGAGAAATTGGAGTGGGAGCAGGGTTTTTTTTTTTCCTTTTACTGTGTTTAAGGCCTATAAGCTAAAGAGCCCTAAAGATTTGTCTTAGTGATTAATTTTAATCATCAAAATCCTGTTGTGTAGACACTCATTTCAATATCAAACAGATGGCAAAAAAATTGTTTTCATTACAAATACTGTATGTAAAATATATCAGTATTCCAGGTATTTTTACTGAGACTGTATTTTAGTAAAGCTGTGTTATTAGCCATTATTAAAACTGCAGGTTGGAGGTACATCAGTACACATTTGATGTTACTTCTGATTACTAAAAAGGTTTCAACTTTATTTGATATTAATTGGATGTAGTTTTCATTGTTTGAACTCAGTTTTTCATTTGCTTGAGAGAAGAATCAGAATCTGGATGTAGATTTGATTCTAATTAAAAGTGTCCTTTTTACTGGAAAATTGCCTAAGTTCTTTTCTATGTAATCTGAAAAAAAAAAACAAACAAACACAGTCTCTCTTCCCTCTTTACTTGATTCCTACATGCAAAATATTTCATGAAGACATTAGAAAGAGCAGTAGCACCTGGTGCAATGGGTTGTAAGCCATCCATTTATCCTGGGGTCGAGGAGTTGCCTTGCGAAATGCTTTAGTAATGGTCTGGATTCCAGCTTCCTTTTTCAGGTCATGCACAGAAATATTTGGGGTAGTCATAATGTTCTTGGGATTGTGCTAGGATTCATTTAGAAATTACCACATGGCAAAACACTCAAGAACTAACATGGTTCAGTGTGACATTGCATCTAGAAGGTGTCATGCTACCCTTGAAAAGCTTTTGTTCTCTATAATAAACCTGAGCAATGTGGTGTGGTAACTGATTCATTTTATTTAAAAATACAATCATGTTAAGAAAATCTGTTCGTATACGTGGTGTATGAAGGCTGATTAATTCAAGATGCTTGAATTTAGACACTCAGTTAGATGTAGTAGCCCTGTAATTAGGATCATACAGGGTGTAATTTGTCATTGATTAAGTATGTACTCAATTAAAAAAATCCCATGAATAATTGTATGCACATGGGAAAAAATACAGACTTTTTTCTTGTATCCAGATATTTTTAACCAAATAAAAGTATCCAACTTAATTATTATGCAACTCTTGCTAAGCTATACACTTGTTTTTTGCATATTCTTTGTAAAATATAAAAAAGGTTCAGAAGTATGGTATGAGAAAATTTTTGTGTAAAAATAACAAATGATAGTATTTCATAGCCACTAATTATATTTAAACCCTTCAGCTAGATCCTCATCCAGACTGAATTAGCACCACTGCTAACTACTGGCTATCACAGTTACACCAATTGATCACCTGATATAGCAGTGTTTTGTTCAAATTAAAGCCAATATGACTGGCACTGTGTGTCTTAAAGCCAATATGAAGGCACCATGTGCCATATTACTGGTGTAATCAGAACTGTAGATTGTCTCATTCCAGGCTCTAGGAAGGCTCTAGTCAGGCCCTCAGTGCAGACCAGCGGCCTGGAAATTTGGGACACCTGAATTTTGGGGGCAGGTAAAAAAATGCAGACAGAGAACAATCAGCTAACACATTCATTGGTGTGGCTTCTTACAAACAGTTTCAGATATTAATGACCTATTGCAAGACAGCTGTGAATCTATACGTGTACATGACTTCCAAAAATCTATTAGATAATCGCTATTTTCATTTATTTTTTATCAAAAAATATATCTTTGAATATAATAGCAGTACTGTGATAGGGTGAAGGTGGCCTTTAGAGCCTAACTGGCTGTTTTTACTGCTCACATCTAGCCTGATGTTGAGACATAATTCACAATGCAGAACAATAAAGCTCAACTTTGGACTCCAGGTGGCAAAACCAGTCTTTTGGACACCGGTTCTGAGACGAATCAGCAGTGAAAGAGAAATATTTCACAGACAGTACAGGAGTGTGACAGCATTGCATAAGTGGTAACCTGGTAGAAGATCCACCTACTGCACTTGCATCTAATTAGGGTAATACAAAGATTTCTCACTGCCTGATATAGAACAGTAATAAATCAGTTCAGCCACTTGTTACTGTATCATATGCCACTTACTAAATCAGTCCTTTTCTATATCAAAACTACATTTCCTGCCTTTATGGAAGGCAAACTAAGGACATAGGCAAGACAAGATACATAAATATGGTCATATCTTCTTCAATACTACCTGGGAAAATTAGACAGTCTCCCAAGAACAGCAGCTTTTCCTCAGAATATCTGTGCACAAAGATCTGTCTGATTTTTACAGCTTATATCTCTACCTCCAGACATATCTTTATATGTGGTGTTTTCTGATTAAGTTATCAGGATGTTATTCCTTCTGTTTGCGCTTAGACAGTACAATATGTTTAGTGCTCTCTGTCAACTTACAGATTAGAAAAACAGCCAGGTAACTGCAATTTGCAGTTTGGGTTTATCTTCTGTTTCAACATCACTGATAGTGAAGAAAAAAGCAAAGTTTGGAATCACTGTATGTACTCAGAAGAGAGAAAAAATTCTTACACAATGTATTTCTAACATTGTAGGTAGAAAATGACCATCTTCAATACAAGGGATAAGAATCAAGCCTTCAGTTGAATAGTCATTACAGGTAAGACTCACGGACTCCCTAAAATTAGAAGCATGTAGAATGTCTTGTGCGGTCTTCTAAAAATCAGCACCTTTTTATAAAAAAAAAGGATTTTTAAAAATTTATGGAGTGTGGTTTACAAAAGATCATAATGTTAAATATAGCACTGAAATTCAACTGACTTCTGAAGAGAAAATAAGGGTAACAGAGTCAGTACTTCAAAGACCCTCAGAGAACATTTTCAAATGATTCTTACAAAAGCTAAGCAGTTCAAGCAGGGCTGAAACATAAGAAGAGGCCCTAAACCGATATTAAAAAGAATGGAAAAGGGTATTCTTAAGACACGGAGAACTGCCTGCAGTTCAGTATCTGCAAGAAAACCTTCTGGCTTAAATCAGGAACTGAAACCCAAAGGCAGGAGTCCACTTCAAAAGACAACGCTTTAGTACATAATTCCATGAATAATTCCCAATAGGTCTAGAAAAGTATCTAAAAGCACAAGTCCATTCAATTTGCTTAAAAAAAACCCTGCTTATCTGCTGAAAAATTCATAGGGGTCCATACGTCATAAAAGGTTAACAACAAATGTTGCAGAGAGAGAATATTTTTGAGTTGGTTCCTTAAGTACTCCAGCTGAGAAAGACCTCAGAAAAACCCTAAACACCAGCTGGAGCAAGAGACAGGCATCAAGCAGATTTTGAGATTATGTTTTCTCCCTTTTTTTTTTTCATGCTACTCCTTCATAAATGTGCTTTCTAGTTTGTAAACCAGAGTGTATCCTTTTGCTTGATTAGGATAAAATTTGCTGTTCATGTTTTAAGGTTGGCTACTATTTAAAGTGCAAACTCAACGAATTTGATAAACTGGAACTTCCTCTTCCTTCTCTCTGGAGGTAACAAATCCAAATAAAGTTTTATTACAGATTAAGCCTTTAAGTGACACAGAGTTGTGGTGGTTTTGGTTAGTGTGAGGACTAGTTGCATCAGCATCAGGTAAAGGGAAAAAATCTTTCTGTTGCAGTTTCTCTTGCGCTCCTCTGAGTAGGGGCATGCAGTGGAAAAAGGAGGACTCTAAACCAAGCATGTTAGTAGTTTCTAGATGTCTGTAAGGAAATCTGGATGACTGCTTTATGACAATATCTAAGCCCTGATATGTCTGTCTGTTTTCTTTCTTTCTTTCTCTTTTTCTTTCTTTTTCTTCCTTTCTCTTTCTTTCTTTCTTTCTTTCTTTCTTTCTTTCAGTAAATAAGTTCTACATCTACCTACCTGGTGAAAATGACCTCTACTTTTTGGAAACACACAGTTTGCAAGATAATCAGTCATTAATACCAATAATCAGAAATATTTGTAGATCTTATTTCACGGTAAAGTTTCCTCTGGCTTAAATTGTTCCTAAATCCACATCCTGCCCTCTCCCTCCCTTATAGTACTGTTTGTCCTTTTGATAAAGCTGGGGTAATGTTGAACATTCTCTAAAATGAGTTATCTTCATTTGAATTCCCTGAAATGAAAACAATAAATGCTTTTCATGATGAAGCCATTAATTACTAGTTTGAAAGAGACTAAAGCAGAAGTGTACACCACCCCCTAGTAATTAAAATAATAGGCTTTCCATTAAGATAGATTTTGCCAATTTATGTATTTACACAGAAAATTCCCTACAGTTTGCAAATAAAGAATGCATTGCACTCCTGCAGCGCATTCAAGAACAAATATAGATAAAGCTTTGACATTCAGCTTAAAGTGAAAGGTTTGGCAGGCTCGGAAACTTACTCTTGGAGATTATAAATGGCTCTGACCGGCATTCTAAATTCATTATATTTAGCATTT
The DNA here is from genome assembly GCF_003343035.1 of Apteryx rowi. NCBI lineage: Eukaryota > Metazoa > Chordata > Aves > Apterygiformes > Apterygidae > Apteryx > Apteryx rowi. The sequence continues at coordinate 1,214,754 of NW_020447719.1, forward strand.
TAATTTGTGCATCTTATGGTTTGACTATATCTGTACATTGTATCATTTAAAACATTGAAAGGATATAAAAAAGATTAGAGCAAGCTATAGACTGGAGCGTTAGACAAGTCTTTTGTTTGGAAATCTAGGTAGCTCATTATATCAAAACAGAAAGTCTGTCTCCCTTTGCATCTTTCAGAAAGTGTTTCCATGCGCTGCAATTTACCATCATGTAATTTGTTTGGAAAATTAAAGTAATAAAACCTTAATTTGTTGCTTGTCTAAATGGTAGCTATGATTGTCTCAGTAGGATGTTGTGAATGCTGGGAAAAAGGCATTATAAAGATATGCAGGCAGAGCAAAGTGTTAAATATCAGACACTAATGGATGAGTATTATGTGTAATGTATTTTTAGACTGTTTTTGTACCAAAAAAAAGGTGCCTTTATGGCTACAGTGATCAAAACTAAAATGCCAGTGGGTGCCATTTTCAATTGTATAACACAAAGAATAATTATGACGTCTTGCATGCAATGATGTGTTAACTGCTGATTTTCAGTGGCTGGCAGCACACAGTCACAGCTGTCTCCAGTATCTGTAAGAAGTACCATTTTGAATGTGAGCTTCCAAAATCTCTCTTAAGAAAGCAAAACTACCGGATGTAGACTTAATGTATAACATAACCAAACCCTTCAGAATGCCACTGTGTGTTTAGGGTTTAAAGCTGACTCATGGCCTTGTAAAGTCAGAGCTATGTCCTGACCTGTTTCTATTGCAAAAATCACAAAACTACTTGCTGTTGTAGCCCCAAAAATCCCCATGGCTCAGCAGTAGGAGAAGTTCCATGGGAGTGCAGAGACCTTCCACACATTGGCCTGAAGGTTATTTTCATTCTGGTGACCGGTGGCCATGGTAATTGCCCAGCAGAGCACAGAAAGAGGCGATTGTGCCCCAGCGGCATTTCCTGGAGGAGCTGCGTGATCCAGGCGTGGAAAACCAAGCCAAGTACCCCAGTCCCAGCCCCTGACAGTTGAGAGGGGCTGTTTTGGCAACAGTGTCTGGAAGTTGCATGATTGGTATCACTTTATAATACCTGATAATTACCACAGAGAAAATAAGACAGTGACAAGGTTTTTTGTTTGTTTGTTTGTTTGTTTGTTTGTTATTGTGGAGTGCTTTGTATAGATAAGCTGTGTTACCTAGGCCTAAAATTTGAGAGGACTGTGAGATCATATCAAATCTAAAAATATTTACATAAACAGCGCACTTCAAACAGAGAACTATTGCATCTAGGCATGAATGCTCTTAACAGATCTTTTTAACATTAATTTTCCTCCAACAGTTTACTCCACTTGTATGTTGGTGAAATCAAAAACCTTGTCATCACCTGTTTTTCTTCACTGTACACTGAAGTTATTTAACTTATTAAGTGGTAATATATAAATTATAGGAAAAATCATGTTGGCTTTATTGGAAAAGTCTGTAGACTCTATGTTTGTAAGTATGCTTTTAAACTTCTACTACTGCAATTAAATAAGACCTAACAGGCCACATGTTTTCAGCAAGACAGCATACTTTTCAAGAAGGGAAAGTCTTGTGTAAAACAGAAGGGTTGATGAAGGGTTTTTCAGATTTTTCAGAATTTTCTGAGCTGCAGCATTAAGTCTCTAAGAATGGCAACTGCTATCTGAAGGCATAGTTAAGGAGTAGGAAGAAGCCCAGTTTCCATCTAGCAGACTTGCTCAATGACATGATCAGGCTGCTTAGAGATCATCTGAATTACTAACATGACAAGTATTATCATTCTTAAGTAACGTTTTTCCCTTTTAGGTGGTTAGATAACAATATGTTCTGGAAGCAACATATTTTTTATCCAAATTATGAGAGAAGCAACTACAGGTTGAAACTCAGGAAAATTTGTCCCTGAGACAGATTTTATTAAGTGAAAGAACAAGGTTATTCCAGTTATGTTTCTCCTTGAGACATAGCAATATTTAGAACTGTTAATTATCTATTCTGAGCATATAATGGTCAGTGTTAAAGTTATCTGTTATGTACAAAGCTCACCCTCTATACGGAAACAGCACAAAGCCTATAATGGCCTAAGTCTTGCAGATGTTTCAGAATGCACTACATATTATCTGCATATTATAAGAAAAAAAATTAGCAACATTTTTTAAAAGTTTTTCATAACTTTTTCCAAATTAAATTGATTTTATATTAAAATTATAGACAAAGTCCTATTGGCTTGGATACCTCAGTGAATGTTTTTTAAAAAAAAAAAAAGTCTGGAACATCATTTTGTCCAGTGGTCTTATTTCTGGTGAGATCAATAGGAACAGCATCATATTTGGCCGTTCTAGAGGCATAAATATCCTCTCCCCTCACATCATCTCTTATTTTTAAGGGTTGTTTGATGATAGAGTCTTTAAATGCATTGAAATTTCATTACAGTGATACTTTAGCACCCTTGTATTTTTATACTCCTTAATTGCTTCCACTAGATGGATGAGGAAGCTGAACAAACAGACACAGAAAGACACAGAGGAAAATGAAGCATCAGCTAACTTCATAGAGAATTAGAATCAGAAAGCTGGTTAACAAAATTAAACTTTTTTAAATGGAACTTTTTCTGCTTTAACCTTCTGAACTTCCGAAATCTTTTCATTAGTTAGATAGCACTGACATTCTAATGGAGGAGTTGTAATTTTATATACTTTTTTACAATTAGGAGGAATGACATTCCAAAGTCACACACCTTCAGGAGAAGTGGGAAATAAAAGAATTATGTGCCAGTACTGCAATACCTAAATAAAGACATTTTATGATCTTGTCATGTTCTCAGTGCTGGTATTACTGTTTCCTAGACCAGAGAGGCTCTTTCTTGTCCTGCTGTCAGCCCCTGCAAGAGGCCAGGATAAGCGTTTTCCCATTGCTGCTGCTCAGCACGGTGCTGCCGAGACCGGGGATTGCTGACCTCCTCCTCTTGGAGGAGGAATCTGGCCTTGGATTCATCTTTCTTATGGGTCTGGCCCAGGACATAACCTCATCGCCGCAAAGAGGAGAGACCATACTGAGAAAATAAATGCAGGCTGAGAGCAATTTATATGTCAGTTGGGATGAATCACCCCCCAAATCAGAGCTGTCCGGTCTCCCTTCCATTCCTTTATAGATCTATCGCTCTAATGAGTCCTATTAATATAAGGCCTTGCAGTCTAATTAATCTTCTTCCAGGACAACAGCTAGACTAGAAGCCTCACTGTTCTCTTCACACTTTGCAATTCTTAGATATCCTGTTAGTAGGATTTTAATGAGGAGAAATATTCCATGTCTTTGAGGGTGCAATACATAAATAATTAGGTTGGGATTTTTTTTTAAAGCAACTTTTTTTTTTTTTTAAAGTCAGATGAGGGTTATTTCCTCTCATTAAGATGTTAATAAGATGCTGACAAGTGTTTGGTATTTTTAACATAATTAAATGTAGGGTTATTTTTGTTCTTTTCAAGCTATTTTTTAATGTGCTTTTTATTTTATAAGTAGCTCATCATATAATTAGGGATAATGAAATAGTTCAGTCAAAAAACACAAAAGCAGCAAAAAAATAGCCCCCCAGACACTCTTGATTCTTTTTTAAATAAAAATGATGATTTGTGAGTAGGATTTGAATAAACACTGTACAGATTACATCCATGTATTTCAAGTTAAAATATTCTGATGCACGATATTAACGATTCTGTTTGGAAAAGTGAGGTTTTCTGTATTTGCTCCTTGAAGTGAACAGCCACTCACTGAAAAAAAAAGCTCTGGCTGAAGACTACTAAAGACAAAAGATGGAGAAACCAATCCGGAAAGAAAGAGAGCTGTCCCAGACTTCAGCCTTCGCCATTCTCAAGGTTAGCAGCCTTTAAATAAAAGCACTGTTTGGGAAGAGCAAAATGTAGTTTGATTCAGCTTTTATTTGATTTCATCTGGGTCACTAACAGGATGTGGGGTGGGGGAACCACAGTATATTTAATTTTGAATATAGAATTTGTCTAGAGGAGACTGCACGAGCCTGGGAATCAGTGATCCCAGGTTTTGCTGCTGATCTTCTCTGTATCTCAGTCACTTCAGGTGTCTTTTCCTCAGCCGCTTCCATCTTCTTGTTGATCCAGGGTATAAGGTGTTGGAGGAAGGGACTCTCTCACCATGTCTGTAGATAGTACTTAACACATCAAGGTCTCACCCACAGTTGTAGCGTCTAGGCATAACAGAAATGCAATCACTAATATTTGTTTCCTTCAAAGAATGAAGCCAACAGAACTTTGTGTATTAAGCTCATAAGTGAAGAAATTGTTTAGTACAAAAGGTAATTCTGGGATGACAACCCGCATAGTCACTATGAATTCTACTTAAACCTTAAAGTCTTATATATGCATCAATCTTTGCTCAGTCCTTCTGCTTATCAGTGATTAAGTTGATTTGCTGAAATCCCTCTGTATTCATGTGGGACTGGTATCTGAAGAAATGGGATGCACAAGCAGATTCGATCTAATTTGATTTCTGTAGGCTCCAGGCCCTTTTTCACTGCTTCCCACAGCAATCCTTTTACCCAACAGTCTCTTTTAGACCTAAAATTGGCTTTCAGTTCTATCCAGGTGTCCACCTCCTGTTGCTGGCATAACATAAGATGTGAGCAGTGACTTCATCTTCCTGAATAACTAAGATGGCTAGGTCCAAAAGGGACCAAAAAGTCCATCTAGCTCTGAATTACTGCAGAGCAAATGAGTGAGTAGCTGAACTTAAGCCTCAATTAAGATGTTAAAGTTTTCACTTAGAGATCAAGTCAAGGCACTAAATTCAACTGCAACTTTCAGAAATACTAGGTGCTATCAAAGATATTGCAAAGCATTCTAGTAAAAATTAAAATGAAAAGGAAAAATTAAGTTGGAATTACATATTTACCTTTTTTTCCAATCAGCTTTATGTATAAAATTATTTTTGAGTGTTGTTTTTCCTCTGGGAAAGCTTAGGCAAAGCCGTATCTGAGTATTTATTGATTCTTAAGAAAAATATGATTGGTACAGACACATTATTTTTGTGTAAATTTATTTTAAAAATGTATATTTTGTTTGACTATTACTAGTATCAAAAAGACAAATTCATTAAAATTACAAAGAGATAGTATGCTGGCACAGAGATACAAGTATATGGGAAAAGAGTAAGGGGCAATGTTTTTGGACATTATTATGCATGGGACACATGAATCCTTATTTGAGAAGCAGAATCAGAGTTACTAAGCAAATGACACCGTCTGAGAATTCAATAAAGGTTATGTGTGCTCAATAAGTCATGCCTTCTCTTTAACTTTGTGCTTAAAATGCTCTTAATTTACATGCTTAGTCATCAAAATATGAAAATTTTGACCTAAAGGATTTGCCAGGTGCTCTGAAATAATTTGACAGCAGTATGATAGTCTTATTCTCTCTTCACCAATTCTTTGTATGAACAGATCCTCAGAGACTACATGAGTAATCATATTTTATCTCTGCACAGTATAGTACAACTTTAAATTTCTTACTGGTCCAGATAGATAGATGCACTGTTATTACTTGATTGGGGATGCTGAAATTTAGAAAAAAGTGTTTTAAATTTGATTTTGAACATTTGTAGTGTCGTATAGTCCTTTGGCAAGTAATAATGCAAAGAACGAAATTTAAGGACTTTGGAATTTTGAGAAAGCGATAATACATGACAATTTCCCCAAAGAAGAATATATAAAATTATACCTTAGACAGCTGAGAAAGAATCATCTTCCTGTCTTGAAATTTCTGTGTTAATTGCATTCATTAGTACCAGTAATGCCTTCACAAGTAAAATGGGCAGATCAACTGAATAACATTTACCAATAATATATTTGCTGATATTTTTTCTCTTTATTTATTTGTGAATAGTTCTGTGTCACTTAAATCAGATCTATAAATGATCAAGTGATATTTATTGAATGGTACAAAACCAATCAGATGTCAAATAAATTATTCAGGGTTGATATATTTTACTCTTCAAGACTGCTCCAGTCAAAACTAGAGGTGGTCATGGAGTCTTCACCATTAATAGGCATACCACAGTATGTTCTCTCCTTCTTTTTCTTGCTCAGTTTTCCACACATATACTCTCACACACAGATACATACATACCAGGATTTCTTTTCCTTTATATAGATATATTTAAGTACCGAGAAATGGAAAAGACATTCAACATTTCTCAGCAGATGGTACTTCAGGGTGGGAGTTGCTTAATATCAGCAAAAGAAAAGAAAAAAAGCCATTTCAGCATTGCAGTAAAAATTGTTGAAACGCTAAAATAGGCTTTTAAAAAACAACAGTTGCTGTGGTAAAGCCAAGACATCTGGTGTCCTTAATAATAAGCCTAATAATTTTAATGCAGAGTTCCTTATATTCAGGAACAAACTGTGAAACAGCATCATGCTTCCTTTCAAACTATTGACTCCCAAAATAAATTAAGTGACTTTAAATATAAAAGATCCCTGTGACCACGTGTCCGTTTGAAATGCCATTTAAAATGTCCATTTGAAAGAATTCTTGCAATAAAGCAAATGCCTATGTGGGATCAGTGCTTGGAGTTGCAGAGAAATCACTCCCAGTCCTGAATATAGTGGATTTGATGAAGAACATCATTCAAACTGCTTTCTTCCTAATAGAAATTAGATATTTAAAAACAGATTAAGAAGAAATAAAACACCCACAGCCATTCATCAGTTATGTTGGGCAGTGCTTTCAAGGCAGCGTAGGCACCATCTCCAGTCTCAGTACCTGTGCCCCAGAGGCACAATGCTATGTGGTGGTCCCCAAGCAGCTCCTTCCTGGTGGGAATAGGAAGAACCCCCTCAGCTTTGGCAGCACCAAGAGGCTCAGCCCTTATGTCTACACATCTGCGGCATTCCCTCGCATCATGTCCAGAGACAAAACATATGTTTAAAGCACTCCCCACAAGAAGAGGGTGCTTTCTCCTTCCTTTACTCAACTGCCTGCAGTCATATGGGAGACTATACGTTTTTCCTAAAGGACGCTCAACTCACATTCTCAACTGTCAGCTGAGTATTTAGCTGCTGAGGTATGGCATACGCTAGAATTTAGCTTTTAATGTCCTTTTGGAGCTGCTGCTCCTTGCACAAGAGAGAAGACAGCAGGTCAGCTGAATGACATAATCTTCCCCCAAGGATGGACCTGACTCCAGTACTTGCTGCAGTCAGCAGCATTCAGTTATCTTGTGCAGCATGAAACATCTCCAACAGGGCAGTCCCAGAGAGACTTTTCTGTATAGGTCTCAGCCCCATGGTTAAGCCACAGCCCAGAGGAATAGGATGTGGATGAAATCTGAGCACCCCATGCAGCCGATGAGCACTTGTGGGCCAAGGGGAAGAGGGAGCAATCCCTTCTCACCAGCCTTGGCTCAGTCTCCTCACATCAGAGGATTTTGTTGTTTTCCCCCCAGCAGCTCCCTATTTAGTCACTAATCACCCTATGAAAGTATTAAGGAAAAATGTGCAATTCTTTTTATACAGGTAATTTTTCTTCATGAGGCTCAATGTATATGGACATTTGTAAGCTTTTTTAAGAATTGTTTAGAAAAATATTATTTCATCCAGCTAGTTCATGTCTTACTAATTACCAGCCATAACGGTTCTAATTAGATTTGACATTTTTTCATCATTCTCTTGCTCAAAGGTGAATGTGTATTTTGCTTCTTTTCATTGGAATGTTCTCATCTGCATGATTTAGATGCCTAGCAAAAATCATGGTTTTAATTTCTGCAGATAGAGTCAGGAAGAGCAAACAATCTGAAAGCAAATAGAAGCATGATGGGTTGCTAGATCATGTTCTTTAATGTCTAGCAAACATTTGTTTTGTGCTGTCACTCATGCACTCTCCCGCTCTGCCTTTTTCAAGAATCAAAGTATTGTGCATACCTATTTTCAAAGTTGAGATGAACCCCAAGCAGTTGAGAAAAGGTTTGTACTTGTAATTCAATTTGTAATCTGATTCCATGAACAGTTATCTTTAAGCTTCCGTAACATATGATGTTCATGATACAGGAATATCAAACGAATGTATAATTATCCAAAACTAACATAATTACTAATTCAATTACTAATTTTTAAATGCTATAGAAATATTTTATTGGATTTGATTGGAACCGAATTTTACAATAGGTTTTGTTTTCTCTGGGTTTACTCTTGCTCCTATTGAAGTTGTTTCTGGAGCCTTGCCATGAACTTCAGTGATACAAGAAAGCCTATTGCAGGGAAAATTCATGTTCAAAACCTGGCCAAAAGTAGGTGGGAAAGAAGTTTTATCCTGTCAAAGGTAGTGAAGGTATTTTTTAATGATTACATTACTAGTCAAAGTGCAAAATACTCACCTATTTCCTGCCAGTAGCCTAATTCTTCCTTTCTCTACTTTCATGCAGAAGAAGAATTATCTGTCATTCACTCCAGTCTTCCCCAACACTTCCCTGTCTACTGGCAACCTTAGCTTTCCTGGCAAGTATCCTACTGTGGAGCTATACACACAGATTTGACCATAAAACATATTGCTGGGCCTGGGCAAAAAAAGAAGGAAAAAAACCCCACACATACACACACCCCACTCACTTTTTGTTAAAGGTGTCTGTGTTGCTATTTCCATGGACTGTGAACTATGCTCAACAAAGATTCACTACGTAGATGGTTTTGCAAAGAAAGTGCTTTAAATGAAAAAAATCTCCCCATGAGCATACAGTCTTTGCAAAGCACTGAAGCTTTCTACAGCTTTAGTCTCTTCAGACTGTATAAGATTTACCTTTTACAGTTGCATTACATCTATGTGTCCTATATAAACAAGAAGGAAGAAAAGCACCTGGAAATAGAAGTCAGAGTAATTCTGCAGTATCCTTTGTAGTACAGCCTGCAGCTTGCAGTATGTTCTGCAAGTTTGGTTTCAATTTTACCCTTGAAATAAAACAGTATTTTCATCCCATAAGCTTTCCTGTCAAAAACATCTTAGATATTTTCAATTTGTCATCAGTTTAATGCATAAACAAAGCAGTGAAATAGCAACCCCCCACATTAAAAGGGAACAAGCATAAAGAATTCCTGTATGTAGATGATAAATTACCATTTTTTTGACTGCATCATTATTATAACTGATGAGAACACCCAAACCTGTGTCTAGTCACAAGATGAAGTGAGGACTGTAGCAACTTAACTCTCAGAAACTTTAAAAAGTCACTCCAGCTCTGAATTTAGTGTTTTGCAAAATTTTCAGCTACAGTATTAGCTCCATCTCCACATACAAGCGATATCTATTGCTTAATTCACTCTCCTATTCAATATTCCTGGCCACTGGACTGAAACAGAGTCAGCGAGCTGGAGCTCGCTGGAGGACAGCAATTTCATTTCAGAGCTCTTGGGGAAGCAGTTTGCATCCTTGACGAATGGGCCTCAATAAAAGCCTCCCGATGGTCACTGGCAAAAAGGAGTCGCCCTCCTATAGATGGCCATGCTCAGCATACAAATTGCACACTTGCTGCAAAACGTTATGGCTCCAGCAAACACCACTTAGGGAGTTCTGCCTGTGACCACTGACTCCAATATCCTTTTCAGTATTTCTAAGGTATCTCTCTAAAGCCCTTAAGAACTGCTGCCCTGCAGAAACCTTCCTTCACGCAGAAGACTGCCTCTGCCCGTGCTCTCAGAGCGAGGCTCCGATAGCAGGGCTAGCATTATTCCAAAAATATCCGTAGGAGATGTTCTTCCATCGACTGAGAGCCTTAACACAAAACTTCATCTTTAACAAGGAGCTAACGGGAGTACATTCTCACTTCAGGCAGCTATTGAGCTGAAGTGGGGGACTGCTTAAAAAGGCTTCCTAAATTCCTGACTGGGAGTTTCCAAACTCCTGGTTAGACATCAGTGTCTTGTAAAGTGGCCTAACGGACTGGTTAATCTTTGCAGCTGTGAGTCTCATGAGACAAATCTATCAGCTTTCCTTAATTTAACTTTTCAAACTCAATTTCAAAGAGGTACATTGCTTGAAATGGTTAGGTAAAATCAAACTCTGACCGAAGGATAAAATTGAATTAGACTTCAAAGTCAGTCATAACAGCAATATATATTATAACAGTGTCAGATTATGTCTCTCAGTACCTCTTACTGCAGGATCTTTCCAAGCATTAAACGTACACAAACATTTTGCACAACAACAGACAGAGTTTGTCGGGGCAGCTGGGCCACTTGAGATTTGGAAAACGCAGGTGTGAGCCCTTGATCTGAATCAGGCGGACTGCCTTCAACGCTGGATTATAGCTATTTTTGCTGTGGAAAGATTCTTCAGCTACCCAGCTGGTCCATGGTACAGTTAAATTTCATGACTCCCAATTATATGTTTGTAGATGATTCTGTGACTAATTTGGTGGCATAATATATAATACATTAAAATGAATACACTCCCTAGATTTCTTTATAGTGTCAGTGACTTGGGCCAGGCTGGATAGAATGGATCCCAAATGGTGTTCTGGCAAGAAAACAGTTACTTCCAGATGGATCATTTATACCATTTTAATTTCTCCAGCTAAACTGCATTCCTGTTAAATGAGTGTGCTGTGGATATTTACAATTGTAGAGATCTATAGGCCATTTAATAAAGGTACAGTGGAAAGCTACATTACAATATCCATCAGGCTTGAAGCACATATAAGTATAGAAAATGCAAAGTCATTTCTCTAACTTTACTCATGTAAATATCACATTTGAAAGCCAAAAAGAAAAGGTGTCATGAGATGTAGAAATTCATAAAAACACTAAAAATGAAACATGAAACCAAATATGCCCTGATATAGAAATCTTTATAGTGTACCAAGGAGGCTGCATATTAATATTAAACTGAAAAAAAAGATTATGAACAACACTCATTTCATGTGGTAGTTTTAATTTTCTATACTCTCTTCTTTTTTTTTTCCTGAAATGAAGCAGATAGTTACAACTAATCTGCATATACATGATGCCTACAGAAAACTATAACTCACAAGCTGATTTTGTTGACTATCAATTTCATTAACTGAAATGTTTAGGTTAAATAAAGAATTTCCTAAGCAAACATTCCTTTTAAATGGCAGATGTGAAGGCTGACAAGAAGAACAGTTGCTCCTTAGTTATCAATCTTCGCTGACCGTCTGGGTCGATTGCAAAGAAAGGGGAATAAAGTTTTTACATTTTTATTTTGCTCAAATAAAACATGTAGTTTCATTGCATACTTCAGACATTTATTATGGTTAACTACTGTGACTTATTTTGGGCAGCTATTGGAGTCACTAATGGGCATAGGTGCCTATAAGCTAGGCAATGAAGTGTCTCAAATTTTTAGGCTTTCCAGTGTGAGGTCTCAAGCCATGTGCAGGGCTCCTCACCGTTCCTGGGAAGAGAAAGGTGTTGCAGAAGGGAAACTCAGGAGTGCTGTGTGCTGAGCATGCAGGGTGGCCAGAAAACACTGACAAATACTTAAGGAAATCTGTTATCAGTTCAGCTCCCTCCCTGGAGAGTGCATCAGGCACAAGGCAAAAAAAGCAGGGTTAAATGGTTTTATTTCAGAAAGACGCATGGCATCAGTGGAAGAGAGACAAGTGCTCAGGGCACTCGGGCAGGGGTAGGCAGGCCTGAGTTCAGGTGGTTTGAATCCCCTTAGATTCAGACATCCTGAATTTCAGCCTTATAGCTTCCACAGCGCCTTTTCTCTCTGTTTCTTTGTACTTTGGGGTCCTTTCTTTCGTTAGTATGGATTCAGGTATTTTCATATTTGGGGTGCTTTTTTACTGAAATGTTTCAAGGCAGAATACAGTTGATAGTCACTTTTATATATTTATTTTTATTGACTGGAAAAACTGTAGAGCTCTTGAGTAGAAATGTTTGGTATTTGGTTGATTGCTTCTCCCTGTTTCTCCTAGAATCACTGTTAAAAATGCGTCATGTAGCTCACTTGTTCACTCTAGTTCTTGTCACAGACAAATTGATCACTGCTTCTTGCATTAAATCGCCATTGTGTCCAGATTGTCTGTGGTTTCTGATGATTTCTGTAACACTCAATGAGAACTGGGCAGGAGAGCAAAGCAATGGCATACTGCTATGCTTCATAATAGGGATGAAGTGAAACTTTTTTGTTCCTTTGGGGCTTAATCTAGCACCAACTTAAGTCACAGGAAAAATTTCTGATGGATTGCAGAAGAACTGAGGCAGGCCTAAAGCAGAGAGAGAGGTATGTAGGCCCATGTCTTGGCGGACCTGCTAGTCTGTGAAAGCACATACATATAAGATAAGCCTGGTTCTTAGGGACTGTGTTGTTTCAGCTACAATGCTGAAGAGAAATAAGGAAAATCAGTTTTGTGGGGAGAAGAGAGATATTTTTATTAGACCAGCTATTATGGATAAGCTTTTTTGGGGGTATATAAAAATCATTCTTCCTTGGGCTGGAAATAGAGAAATGAACAACAAATTGTGCTCATTTGGTGGTTATTCTGCTCTGCCACCATGGCAGCTCATCAGTTGCCAGATTCTTTTTCCAGGCAGCAGCACTGAAATTTGAACCCATTTCTGGCTAACAACACTCTAGGTGTCATGCAGATTAGAGAAAATGGTCATAAGGATCCATAAGCCCTTCTGCAGTTATGACACCGACATATTTGGGGGGTGAAGTGCCCTATGACAAGTTTTTGTCTAGAAAGGTGCAAACCGATGATTTAGATAGTGTACCTGTAGATCAAGTGAACTTGGAAAAAATATTTTGGCTGACTCAAAGTGAATTTTTCCTTGTTTTTTAGACATGTTCAAAGTAAACCAGTTTTTGGGTTGGATCAAAAAATGCACATGAATTTTTTTGAGACTTTGAAAAAATATATATTTTTAAAATTTCCTCTAAAGTAAGCCTTAAAATACAAAATATTTTTGACTGAAAAGTCAATCTTGTTATTTGTTTTTCTCTGAAGAATTTGAGAAATAATCTTTTAATGTAAGATACAATAAAACCAGTTTTACCAGGAAAAAAAAGCTTCATCAGAGTCTAATTTCCTATCATGGGACACATGGACAATACCTAACATGGCTTAGACAGCTAGTTTGTCTATAAATCATGAAGTAAGGATATATGGACTCTTGGGATCAGCTTAGAAAAGTCACATTACTTTTAGTACAAATAAAGGGTGGTTAGAACTGGCACAAGAGTGTTTTCCATGAGTGTATTCATTTTATGTTAACATTGTCAACAAATTAAATAAATGTCAAAGCTCTGCCATCTGACTGCAAGTTTTGGCAGGTCCTGATCCATTTATAAGGACAGAATCACTGGTTCCAAATAGCAGATTATCATTATTTGTTGTATTCCCAGTGCCATACCTCTCTGAATCATTTTTAGCTGTTTTCACTGGACTATTTCCATTCTCTGTCTTTCTGAAGTGCTTCTCTTGTATTGGATCATACAGGCTCGAAGACCTTTTGGGATGCTCTGGAGGAGATACATCAAAATGTGCTGGTGGAACATCACACGCAGTGCCTGCCCTCCTAGGTGCTTTGCCCTCCCAGAATGACTTTAGCTGCTGCCTCTGAGCCACAGCTCCTCATCTTGGGACATGAGATGTTCCCACTGTGGGGAACCTCCTCAGAGCCCTCTGGCCTCACTGCTGCTCCAGTCCTGGCCCCATACGCCACCCCACAGCGTGGCAGACACCTCGCCCAGTGGCCCCTTTCCACCAGCGCTCTCCTCAGGATAATGTTTCCAGGTCTCCCCTCCCTACTCCCTGACAGATTAGGATTAGTAATCTACCTGATCCTGAGCAGTCTGGACCCAGCCACCCAACTGTGAGTCCTAAACCACCGCAGAAGTACTTGACCACAGCTGATGTCTGAGTTTTACCTGCTCATCTACATTTCTCACCTCCACTCATCTGTGAATTTTCACAACATTTTCAGGAATTTAGCACATTTGAGACTAACACTTCCCACTTGAAACAGGCTGGTTGTTCAGAAACTATTGACTGAGACTGACAGCCAACCAGCATGGCTGAATAAACTTCTTTTCCTTAGTACCTCGGTTAAAACTGGGATTAGGACATCAAGAGATCATCAAGTTTATACCAAATCCATTATTACTACTGTAACAAATTTACTTAGACCAATTGAAATTCAGCTATCTTTGCCTTTCCAAGTATATTAATGTTCAAGAAGTTATGAACCACAGTGGGAAGAATGCCTGAAACAATGACATTTACCTTCTCATTTCTACACATATTTTCTGGCCCAGTTAATTTCTTCTAATGAATCTAGAAATCTGGTATTCTGTGGTTGCCATGCTACTTCATAATATAATAAAGTTTTAAAATAAAGTATATTTGTAAATTAGATTCCACAAAGTTTTCTTGGGAGACACTGCAACAGCAACAGTTCCTGAAGATAATAACATGTTATACTGCTTTCTCAATAACCTTTCAGCATAGGCTCATTAGTCTGATTCCTTTGGCTGATGGGGAGTTCATTAAGAAGAAAGAAGCAAGACATTTTAATAGAAATCTTCCTGATAAAATATCCCAAATAAAAAAGGACACTCCACCTCCCTCTGCTGTATCAGCTATCAGCAATACAACCAAACCTTTTCCCTGTGTCAGAAACCTCCATCAAGTCTCACAGAAAGAACTCTAGAAGCTCTAAGGCACATTTAATATTTTCTTTCAGCTTTGACTGTGGTAGTCAGAGCATCCCACACTTCCTTTTTATTTTTCCCACAGAGCTGCAAATTGACCTTAACACTGAATCAGAGTGGAGAATAGTTCTTCATTTTCCAGAATTTCCCCCAAATTTCCCCAAAATTACCTTGAGTCAAGCCTAAAGTTTCTGCTTTCGTCATTTAAGTCTTGTCTCAGAACAAATGAGTTTGAATTGGTCACAACTTTTTTTTTTCTTTAGCTAAGAAAAAAAAATCTAATTATTATAATTTATTTATAATTGTAACTCAGAGTGCATTAAATTTTAAGATGTGAAATGATTTTAATTTGGAAAATCAAAAAGGAAGATGCTCTCAGAATTAAGCCTGTGTTGTGAGAGCTTTCACTTTCACCAAGTAAATATTTATAGATTTGGTCAAAGAAAAATGCTCCAAATGGTCCTAATTACATTTTTAAAAAAAGAAATGCTGAAATAATATGTCAAAATAACTTTACTTGTTGAACAGATCTTATGAAAACATTTATATATCTCACACTGCATTTAAATATTTGTTGTGATTATCCACATCTTCTTGGGGAAGAACACTAACTGTCATGAAAATTTGAATAATTTGCAAATTCTGGCAAGTGTGACGCTAATTCTCAATGAGAAATTGCTAAGCCATGTAATTATTTTAAAATCTATTATTTTGCCATTTAATCTTTAATAATAAAAGATTGCATGATGTCACATATTCAGCATATAACAAGCTAAAGCCTCAATTTAGGAAAACTTTTTATGTCTATTGGCTTCAGTGGGATTTAAGCAAAACAGTAACTGCTGTCAAAATCTCTCCGGAGTGATTCTAGTCAGCCTGGGGGAGACAAGCTTGCTGGCTCTGTTTTCACAAGGGGGTGTAGGCAGAGGCTGCTGCTTCTGTGAAGTCCCCTGCGTTGCCTAGTGATGGCCACTGCCCTGCAGAGGGACCCAGCCACCACTGGTGGTAACAACAAAAACTGCTTTCCAGAGGTCCAGCTCAGGCAAAGTAGGCAGTAGGCAGCTCCAGAAGGGCTTTTACTTCCTACTTGCCTAAGTTTAAAGCTTAGAATGAACTGGAGTGTAGAATGAAGTAAAAGAAAAAACAAAAGCAAAAAGAAGAGATGTAGGTGGTGGTGCCAGCTACCATTCTGCTTTAATATAAGGGTGGACTGTAGCAAAATGAATTGTTTGAAAATCAGTGAAAGTTTTGGTAGTGGCCTCAATGTAGATAAAATTTTACCTGTGAGCTTACACACATGCAAATAACATGCTCCAGTCTATCTTAGACTGGAGTGGGAGAATGAGTGAATAAATCCTCCCCTTTACTGTTATATATTACTTTGAAAAACTGATGAAGAAAGGAGTTAAAGGAGTCTGGTTTTTGATTGCTCCTGACTTTAATATTACTCATTCTAATTTGTGTTTTTGTTTTTGTTTTTTTTTAATGTGGCTACACTGAAGTGATACTCATTAATGTGACTTGAACGCTTTATTTTTACCTTAACACTCTGTCCATTTTTATTAGTTCTTCTTCACTGAACACATTTTCTCAATAAATATGTATTTTTATGTATCCATATGAAGTAATTTGTATTTATTTGCACCTTTTTTACTGTGCTTAAAAATTTAGCCCTAAATACGTTTTTGGAAAATAATTCGCCAAATGTATATGTGTCACTTTGCTCCACTCTTCAGTTGCAGAAAGACATTTTACTTAATGCATATTACCTTTCCCTCAGCAGAGTAGAATACAATCTCATGAATCCACCAAGCCAGCTTGGATAGCTCCCAAACCTGCAATCCAATCACACATTCAGTAATTCCCCTTTACAATTTTTCCCTCTTCCCTTAATTCAGAATAGCAATGAGGACAATATTTCTTTCCACCAGACTACCCAAAGAAATCTTTGTCCAGTAATGGAGGCTGAGAATAAACATTTCAAGATTGAAATCCATTCATCTGTAAACAGAGATGACATGGCTGACATTTGCTGAAAAAATAAGCAGAGATTATCTTTTCGTAGCGGCAGGAGATTGAGAATGAGTTGAAAAGCAAATTTTTTTTGCAAAAAGCCATTTCTCTCTCCTGATAAGTTGTGGTGATCACAATCTTCATGTTTAAATTAAACTAATTGCTTGGCTTTTATTTGTTAATGAACCACGGCAATTTAGACTGTGTGCAAGCTAAGGTAACAGGACTCAAGCACTTAGAGATACCTTCACAAAGGACTGAAAGTCTTTTGCTACCTTCATCTGGAAGAATAGAAATTTAAGAAAGTTTCTGTCTTTACTATCACCACATTTATTGCCTTTTTGTCTTCAGAGGTGGTGGTATGTAAAGTAACTTCATATTCCCTATGCATTCTTTGGGGGAACAAATCTTTAGAAAAAAAATAGCCAAATCTGCCATACCTCCAACATCTAAGTTGAATTCTAATAATGTAAGTCCCCATTTTTTCTGTATGCCTTTATGTTTTTTTTTCCCCCCATAAGTGAATACCTGTTTTTTTCAGGAAGTCAGATTTTAAAAAATACACAGTACTCTACCTAAAAGATTGAAAGCTTCCAAGGTAAGCTGGAGGGAAAAATAGTCATTGCAAGGCAGAGAGAGCTGAAGACCAAAATAAGCCTAAAACTACATGTACAGATGGCCCTTTAAGGAACTATGGGAAAGCAACTTTAAGAACTGCAAGGGCTTAGAAAATACTACTTTAATACATCCTTAGTAAGAGAAGGGAAATGATCACGAGGGGCAGCTGTTCTGTAATCCACATCTGTTTAGAACTGCCAGTTTTATTATCAGTTTCAAGGACATGAATAATACATTTGACCAACACCCTAAATGAAAATATAATAGACTCCAGTGAGTGTAATTTTTCCTTTTTAGGGAAAACTGTGTTCCATCAGTATGATATACCCTGCTTTTCTGGGAATATGAGAGCTGACTTGAGAGCTGACTGGTGGTTTTTTTCCATACATGAAATTCCTGACATGAAATCTCTCTTTATTCCCTCAATATGGCTAATTTCCAAATAATTTTCCAAGCATGTATTTCAATTTGCTCCTATGACATCCTCTGTCTGGTTGCGGATGCGGAGGATCAGCTCTGGCTCATGTCTCCCTGAGTCCCCTCAGCAACAGGACTCCCCGGGGAAATTCGTCACGGAGAAGTGTGGGTTCAGCATGCACTTCTCAACTCTCCTAACCTTCTTTTCTTCGCACCCTGTGACTGACTTAAGCCAACCAGTGCAGGTCTGGGACAGGAAGCGCTGACTATAGGAGCCTTTACAACAGCAGAGCTTCCCAATACACAAGGACAATATCCAGCTGTTCTATACTTGTAATGCAATACCTAATAGATAACTGTGTGCTAAAAGAGAGCAAACTGAACTCAGAAGTCTAGAGGATTCAAAACAATATTTTCTAGCATTAAAAATAAGAATAATATACTATAATCCTTGTTATTATATTTCATTATTCTCCATTTCTTTTCTTTTTTGTCAGGTTGACCAAAAAGGTAAATGAAATGATAGGTATAATACTATAATTAGTCTGCTTCCTTCTACTGCAATCTGTCAGCAGTAGCCCTCATGTGTGATGGCCAAAGGGAAGTCTTTCTATTTTTTTATTCCTTCCCTAATTCTTCAAGCAAAAAGGCCTTGTGTCTCCTCACAGTTCTTCGTCTACTGCGTCCTTTTCCCTCTTCCCCCATTCCAAAATCAAAGAAAATTCAGTATCCCATCACTGAGTTCACTCATGTCAAACTCTCCAATTTATTTATATTTGCTTTGGAAAAAAAGTGAAGCATAGAAATTAAACCTGTGTAAGCTCACAACTGCCAGCAGGCAGCAGCTGTCAGCAAAGCAAAAACAATTGCTCTTCAGTGAGTCACAAACTGCAGCTGAAGAAACTTGCTGTCTTTTTTTTTTCTTGTTCCCTCTCCTTCCTGCCAACAATTACATAAAACAAAACCTTCCACCCCAAAAAAGCAAACAGTCAATTTGACTTTTCAGAAGGGGTTGGTGTTTCATCGATGTCCTCTTTGCTGAAGTGTAAATGGAATTGATTTGCTACTCCTGTTTCTGAGACTGCTCTGTCCACCATGGCCCTGTGACAGGAAAAGCCACAAGTGGCCCCCTGCAAATTCCCACGGGGTTGTCTCACCGCTGGCCTGGGGGCAACTGGTTGCATGCAAGGGGTTGCATGCTTGCTGCAAGCTGGCTCAACCCTGCTGTGGAGGCTCTGTAGTTATGCAGGTGGGATGCTCAGCCCGGGCTCAGAAGCCCTGCTGGGAGGAGGAGAAGACTAGCTCAGGCTCAGCTCCATGGACTGCAGCACCAGGAGACAGATAGTCTGCACCCATCCCTGAGGACATGAAACGTTTCAGGCTCTCTGTTGGTCTAACAACAGTGTACTGCTGCAGGCTCAGATGTATCACTTCAATGACAATGCTTTGCAGTTTAACGCTTTATTTTGTTAGGCTCTAAAGTCTCCAGTAAAAGCTATGGTCCTGCTGTGCTGGGTGCTACACAAGCAGGCAATTCAGAGATGGACAAAACATCACTGAAATTGGTAAGTACAGCCTGTCCTCCATTTAAGCTGTCCATAGAAAGTAAAATGTTTCTGAGGTGAGAACAGTCTCCATATCAAAACGCAAGTACATATCATTGTCCTAAACAAAAACAGATGCGAGGAAGCACTAGAATTTGAACTAGCTGGGAGCAGGGCTTGACTGGAGATGTTTTTAGTAAGAAGTGTGTATGTGAAAAATAATCAGAAGAAACACCACAGAATAAAGCACAGAGAAGGAGCAGAAACTTAGCCCATGTCTGAAGAAGCACTGAAATGGCCACATACTGAAAAAAAGCATAAAGAAAGAGCTTTTGAATGAAAGGGACTCAAAGTTGAAGCAAAGCAGCTCTGTGCTATTGTTTGATTCCTGTTGCATTCAGGAAATCAAGACTTTGTACACCTTTTGTGAATAGCTGTGATTGTACCCAGGCTGCCTGAGACATAATCACCTTCTCTTTCATTTCAGAAGCAGCACAAGGAACCCTGAAACATGGTGAGCTTCTTGGGTAGAAAAAAAATATATATATATATATATATATATATATATACAAGGCATAACTTGCCCTGAAAGTGTTAATGTTAAAGTTGCAGTAGGGCCACTAAGAGGTCTGATGTTTCAGATATTTATTCTTTTACCACAGAATGTTGACCTGGACCTATGATTTAGGGCTTTTATCTTCTTAATTTCTGTTTGAACCTTGAATGTCAGAGGTGCTTAATTTGGGCAAAAAGAACAAAGTTTGAACAACTGTCTTATTTCAAGACCTTATCTATGCCTTTGGAATGATTTATTCATCATTTTTAACATAGCAGAATTTCCCAATGGAATGGGAATGGAGTGAATTTCATCTAGAAAGAAAAATCTCTTGTGTCAGTAGTTTTAAGAGCTAATAATTCCCCTGCCTTTTAGGATGACGTTAGTCACTGTTCCTTAATCATGGACCTTATCTGAAGACTCTCCCTTCAGTCAAACTAAAAGCAGTGTGACATTGCCTTCTCACCTGCTAATTGTTGTGAATGTTAAACAAATAATAAATGTGTTAAACTATTCATATTTCCACCTTATTTTCAATAAATTCTGATGACATCTTCCTTATGAAAGGGAAGATGCATATCTTGGGGTCTCTTGAGTGTATACATTAAAGGCTCGTGATCATGTACAGGTTTTTGAGGCTGAAATTCATGCTTATGTGAGTCTGGCCCTTCTTCACCTATGGAGCAGTTTGTTCCCATGATGAAGGTCATCATCACTGCACTATGCCTCAGTCATCGTAGAGGCCCTTACTTCCACTGTTATCAGACCTTGTGGGCAACCGGAGCGTATGTGCATCTTCCTCTGCCTGCAGTCTCACAGAAACGAGAGCAAATCTCTATGGAAAGCCCTAACACATTTGTTTCCCTTGTGAGATCCCTCTCCTGTGTCTAGCACTCATGCAACCCAGGATAAAGTCAGAGAATGAGGCTTGGGACTTCATGGCTGTTGCCTTCTTGGGAAGCTTTTTAAAAGCTCGCTTTTTCTACGTGTATTCTTGACAGTAGGTATGAAACTCAGAATGATGGGTACATGAGGAAATAGCAGTGTCTGATTCAAGAAAAATTTCCAGCAAATATTCAAGCACAGAAATGTTGGAAGTATGTTATCAGGAGTGTAATCTTGGTGGGTTTTTTTGGACTATAATTTCTATGTGTCTACATTTTTTTGTGACTGTGAGGAACAAGAGCGTCAAAAGCCCTTAACAAAATCTTGTAATATACATGCATCTCCATAATATTGACATTAACATTCTTTGCTCATTTAGATTAAGGAAAGCACATTAGTTTAATGCTGCATTAATAATAATATGGTAGGAACCGTGTGGTTCTTCTTCTGTTACAACCTCACTGAAATGCTGCTCTACCTTCCTTTCTACTCTATTCATAAGGCTTATATAAAGCATTATCCCTCAACTGTTTTCTAGTAAAGTATTCAGGGGTAGGTGACTGCAAAACAAATTTGGATCATGATACAGAAAGCAACATCAAAAAAAACAAGCACAAATGTTAAAAGCATTTGGCCCTTGAAACTAACAATCCAAACAAATGGAGAATGCAGTCTAAACATCAAGAAACAGTCATGACAGTGTTTTACACAAAAGCATACTGTGGATTCTCTTGCAGTATGGTATTACATAATATCTTGAAGGATTTCTGAGAACAAAATCTTGTACATATGGTTTAGTGATGGCCTTTATACTTTCCTGGGAAATGATGTTCTTTATGCATTAATTCATTCACAGATGAAAGGCAGAATCCGTAACATCATGTTCAAGATAGAATGTTCTATACAGATTTTTTTTCCTCTCAGCAAAGACTAGCACAGTCAATTTCCCAGCAGCCATGCTCTAATAAAAAGGGGAAGAATAGCTAGCCTTACTTATCAAAACAGGCTCTTTGGCTGAGCTTGCTTCCCTGCTGCTGCTTTGACAGTGGCTTCATATATTGATGTCCAGCTCTTGAAGGACATGATGCTGTGCCACTGTTGCTCCTCAATGACCATTTCAATGAACATGACATCTACACAATTACCTCTGGTCTAAATTCTACTTCTTTCTCTAATCTCCTATTTCTCTTTGTGTCTGTTCAATGAAAAATTTTTGCTGGTTGGTAGAGGACAAATATGTTTCCTCTTCATTGCTTCCCTGCCCCTTCTTCAACCAAAATGGACTACAGTGAAAGAAATTTTATTTAATTCAAAAATTTTCCCAATTTTATTTAATTCAAAAATTTTCCCAAAATAGCCACCTCTTTCTCTCTCTTTCTTTCTCTCTGTCTTTTTTTTTTTTTT
>NW_020447719.1:1236951-1549721 GCF_003343035.1 Apteryx rowi
AAAANNNTTTTTTTTTTTTTCAAAACCCCCAAAAGTGAAAAGGAGCCGTGCAAATCAATTCATGTTTTGCTGTTGTCTTCAAGAAAACAGGATTATACTTGTTCACTTTATTCTCTCCTTGTTTGCTACTTTTCCTTGAGGTGAAATAGAAGTTACCTTGACTATACAAATTCATGTTTTAGGTTACTGTATTGGGATGAAGTTCAGATCAGTGACTGTGAAATGTGAAATACAGAGCTTACAGTAAGCTCATAATATTTCACCCATCCCACTTTCCCAAATACATTCATGTATGTTTTGGACTCAAGAGTTAATTTTGCAAGCCTGATGCTGCCAAGAGCACAGAAATAGGCTCATCTTTCTTATTCTTATCATTACTGAAAGCCTGCATGTGTTCATTCCAAGCCCTTGATAACTTTCATTAAAACTGTTTTCTTTTTTGAAGATTACATATTCTGGGAATAGCTGTGCTTAATAGGTAGAATCAGCAAGTGAAATTCACCAGTACAAAATAAGCAAAATACCTTGCTTTTTTTTGAGAAAATATCATCTGCATGGGAGGTTCAAAATGAACATTTTAATTTTAGTATGAAAGAGGTGGAAAACCCACCAGGGTTGGCTCACATTCTTTTTCTATACCGTCTTATTCAACAGAGTGATCCCTATTGTTTATATAAGGATGGTCACATAAACACTGTTGTCATGGTTTATCTTATTATGGATATAAACTGGGAAAGTATATTACAAGATCTTAAAATCAATTTTGTTTACATTGCATTGACCTCTGTACTTTGGAATGAACGCATTCCCTAACCTAAGATTACACTCTCCAGGTGACTTTTCTCACTTTAGCTTAAAAGAAAAGGCCAAGACTTTGCTGCTGACACAACTGCAGTATAGATATTCTAAACAGTTTGTCACATACATGCAAGATTGATTAATTCTAATAAGTCTAGGTTGCAAAAGTACATTGTGATGTTATTCCCTCAATGTTTCTTTGGGCAGTCTTTGGTTGATTTAATCTAATTCAGTATACACACATATATATACATCACCATGACTGATGTGACAGCACTTCCACCAGCAGGCAGTGCTGTGTCTTAGCACTAAGTTTTTATAATATTCTATATAATGTTTTTGTGTAATCTTTAATTAAATCAAGGACCTGGAGGAAAGTGATGGGGTTGCATATTGCTTATATGTTATTTATCATAAAGGAGACCTGGAAAAAAGTGAAGGCGAAGAAACCTGTGCACTGATGTTGTTACTTACAGTGTCCCAGAGAATCATTTGATTTGTTTAAGCATGTGTTATCCTGGTGGTAGCAGCTTCTACGTGGCACAAGGACTTTTCCCAGAGAGAGAATTTGCTAGTCATTTGAGTAAGCCTGGGCTCTGTGAGTGCTTGGCAGTCTTCGAGCTTTTGCTGTCTATGAATGGGTGAGCCGAGGAGCAAGCAGCGATATCTTTTTGGATGACCTTTTATCAGCAGATTCTCCAGACGTAGTGGCTCTTCTAGGCAGTTACCCAAGCACTTTGCTGAGAGAAGACCAGCTCTTCCGGAAACCTGAGAGGAATGATGAGAGGGAGATGTCATCAAATGTGTCACTGAGTGTGCTTTATGTACATCGAGAAGATTATAGATAGGGGTTTTCCTTGATCCACCCGGGCCGGAAGGTGGCTTAAATACAGCAGACCCCATGCTTGAGTCTGGACCTGATGATGCTGAGGGGGAGTCAACAACCACGGGCAGTCCAGAGAGAGCACTGTGGGAAAGGCAGTTTACAGACAGTTTGCCAGGGAAGGGAAGAGAATATCCCGGAGACATTGTCAGAGCAACCTGTGCTCAGAAGCATGAGTGTGAGAGAAAAAGTCTGTTTTTTTTCTTCAAGATATGCTCTGGTAATTCCTGGACTAAGGACAACTCCTTTATACCAGAAGTATGATTTTCAGAAGTGAAGTGGCTAAAAGAATCAACAAATTGTTTTTGACTTGCAGATCCTCACAAGTTTTAAGAACCTCAGGAAAGACTCATAAATAGTCTCAAAGTTAATGACAGCACAGTCCAGAACCTTAATATTCCCTTTTTTTAATGCAGTATAGACATTGGATCTCCCTCTCCTTACATCATGTAGACACAGCAGCTTCTGTCTCTATCTTCTCCTAGTCACACCACACACTGGTTTCTAGCTCTCTTTTTCCTTGCTCTTTTCCAAGTCACACTTCCCATGCCTCTTATTTCATCCTATTGAAACTGTCTATGTGGGTTCCTGACTTCCCCCTTCTCTGCTCTTATTCATTATCACTTCTCCTCCCTAACAGTACATGCCTCAGAAAGAGAGAAAAATTAAATTACATAAATATAAACCAACTTCTAAAATAATTTGAATTCACAGAAAGCTAACAAAATTTTGAAATCTGACACCCTAAGACCTTCTAGGACTAGGACATATCAGGAAGCAGAGAAGACTTCTACCAGCATATAAAATTCTTGCTTCTAACTTTGTGAGGTTGAGAAATAAAATACAGTCACATTTTCATGTACAGAGAAAAACTGTCATTGGTCCAGAACTGAATGTTGCCCATTCTGGGCCTTAAGCCAGGATAATTTAGTCGGCAAGGAGGGAGTCTACATTTGGAGAGAGAATGAGGAAATGTTTCTCTGACAGGTTAATTTAAGGGAGTGGCAGCTGTCTGAAACTGCTCCGGGAGATGGAATCTCACAGCAAATATCGAGGGAGATGGGTAAGTGGGCAAGCGATGCAGACATGGGCATATGATTGGAAAACCAATCTGAAGCTGTGGATATGGCCTGTATACCTGGCGGGGGGAGTGATGTTTTCCTCTGTAGTGTAATATACCTTAAAGAGCAACAAAGAACAAGCTGAACCTTTGTAGCCTCCTGGTGAAGTTGCAGTGGAAAAAGAAGCAGTTGTCCATCCCCTTCTTCTGATATGCCTCTAAGTGAAGGAGATTCACTGGCTTTCTATTCCAGCTTGCAAGAGTTTCATTAGCATGGTCTGAGTTTAGTGAACATAACAAATCCAAACCTGAGTTCAAGTGGGTTTATATGCACTGTTTTGCACAACTCAGCAGATGATTCATAGAAGAGCTAATGCATAAAAATGCAAGATGTCATCTTTTCTATCATTATTCTGGTGTGAGCACCTGTGTGAATTATCTGCCAACAGATGGTGCTATTACAACCAGAGAGACTTTCAGAAGGCTTTCGAATGATGCTTCACTGTCATATACCAAAGTTCAACATTTCCTGAATCTACATGGACTGCTTTAGTTTGTCATCCCCCAAATGCTTCAGTCTGGACTGTACTAACAGAGAGATTGTACAGGACAAAGCTAATGGAAATATCACATTAGGCAGTGTTGTGGAGGCTGGTGCTGAAGGTGCTTTAGACATAGGTCACAAGACCCGGTGCATTTGGTAGGGTAGTTTTCAAATACATTTCAGATTTGTGGCTAAATGAAGGAGTACAACCATGGGGCTGGCAAAAGGAGATAATGGATGCCACTCCAGCTGGTTTCCACTACCCATGAACAGGGGCTTTTGGGTTTGGGGTCAGGATCTCTGACAGTTGCATCTTTTTGCACTGGCTTTTGTTTATTCTGCTGCTTTCCTACAAGACCTGCAACTTAGCTACCAGGTCGGAGAGTCATGGTTTCTCCCAGTGCCGTTTCTAACCCTTTCTGAGGTCTCACTGTATATTGATCCTCTCTGCTCAGCCTTTTTGTTGAACAGTTTTCCAGAAGGCACAAGTCACTTTCTGATGCATGATTTTCTAGAGATTTTACCTCTTCTCACTCTGCTCAGGGTCTAAGGATGCCCCTGCAATAGTTAGCTTGCTTGATCCTAGAAACTGGAAAGGAAGCTGTTAAAAATTACTGTTTTCTGTATGGCAGAGCATTGTTACACAGAGTATATGATACCTGAAATACAGTAAAATTCATTATCTTTATATACAACATAATATGTAGAAATTTTCCTCAGCAAATGTTATTACCATTCTGTGTCTTTATTGGTTATTACCAGTCTGTGCAGTAAGTCTGGAAGGACACAATCTTATGTATCTTTGGGAGAGATATGAGTCATAGTTATTTTATATCTCTATGAGAAAATATAATGCATGTAATCTCTACCCCAGCTGTAACTAGGTTAACAGCATTTTGCCTTTCCACATTCCTCCACAGACTCAGTTCATTTGACATTCTCCATTTCTTGTCTTAAATGATTGCATAATGCTGCAGTGTGCTGTTAAAGACTTCTTCATTTCATCCTACTTTTCTGCAGTGCAAGAATGAAATGACTCCTGCAAATAATTTGTACATGGGTTGGGTAAGTCATGAAATATTCTGGGATATATTGAGACGCA
This sequence comes from Apteryx rowi, assembly GCF_003343035.1. NCBI lineage: Eukaryota > Metazoa > Chordata > Aves > Apterygiformes > Apterygidae > Apteryx > Apteryx rowi. The sequence goes on from NW_020447719.1 coordinate 1,241,339, forward strand.
AATGTACTATGTAAAGGCTTCAGATATTTAGAGTAACAATTCCTATAAATCTTAATTTGTGAATAAGTTGAAATACAAAGATAAAATAGAGAAAAATAGAACAAACAAAAGCTGCTGTATAAAAAATTATATTTGGAAAAGATGGCAGAAGCCCTGAGTTGTGAAGAAAGATTTAATCCATGAAAAAAGTAATTTGAGAGAAACTGAATGTCATGTAAAGTCATTAGAGATGGAGGCTGGAGATGCTGGAGACAGTGGAGAGACAAGCTTGCTTTAGTAACACTGTCCATCTGAACAGTCTGAGAACTGTGGAATGCATGAGCACATTTTTAAAAAAGGATGTGAAGGAGCTGGAACAAAAACAACAGCTGATTGTAAATGTCAAGTTAAATTCCCTGCAAGATTTGAACCACTTACGATCATTTTGTATGGGAAGTCTGGAATGTCATGAGTTTTCCAAAATTACAAATAATATCTATGCATTTTTTAAGGCAGAGAAAGTAAAGAGCTGGAGCAACATCCAGGGAAAAATTGTAAGTGCACCAAAGGAACACATAAGCCACTTTTCACAATCTGGCATTTAACTTTCATTAGTACCTCATATATGAATTTTAATATTGACAAATATAAAACCTGCTTGTTATGGATTATTGTATAAGTGGAGAGATAAAAAGCCATTGGGGATGAAACCTCGGGAATTTTTCCATTGACTCCAATGGCATCGTGACTCCAATGGTATCATGATTTCAGTTAGAGAGACATTCCCTATTCAAAGGTGGGGTATCAAAGATGAGGTTTGAGGGCTGAACTGTATATTCATTGGCAAGGGCTAATATGGATCTATCACTTCTGTAACCTGTGTTCCACCTCTGCTATTAAATCTGTACCTGCTTTAAGTTTCTGCAGATTCTGCAGATTCATCCATAACTGATATATTTTATCTATAATCTAATTAAAAGCCATTGGATGCGAAGACTTTCATTAATCATGCAAATTTGTTAAAGAAGTGCATCTTTTTGTATTAAAATCTGATGAGATTTCCACTTAATACATCTATCAGTGTTGACTGAATTATAAAAGTAGTCTGAGACTATCGTGAAGAACAATATGAAAATGTACGTTATTATTGTGTTTTGATTTAATATGTGAATCAAATCACCAATGGCATAGCAATGTTAGATTTAATATTGTCCAGGGAGTGATGCAAAATGACAGACAACATAAAAATGAAATGGTTTGGAAAACAGTGATCTGAATCTGGTTGTAGTTAAATAAAGCTGGGAACGTCCTGACCTTCCATACGGCCAGATGTGGAAAATGCACTTCAAAGTCTTTAAGATAGAGCTAATGTTACACAAGATTAATGAGTGCTGTTCCTGAAGGAAATCAGGGACCTTGTAATCTTGGAATCCCCCAGAACAGGCATATGTGTAAAATACAACCTCATATTCTCTAAATAATGGAGAAGAAACTATGTATCTTATCTAGAACTGGGCAAACGCTTTAAAAGCAGCTGTTACATGTTTGGTCAGTGTTTTCATTTATTTCTTTTAGAAGTTCTTTAACAATAGCCGTATCTGTTACTGAGACCAGTCTGCATTAAACTTTTACCAAAATAAACTTTGTTTAAAATAAGTGTTTTTAAAAAATACATTTTGAAGTATTTCCAGAATTTCCGTTATTTCAGGTTAATGCATGGGAACATTCATTTCAATTTACTTGTGTACTAATTAGACAATAAAATCATCCTATTTGAAATCAAAGGAAAAAATCTATAACGCTTATTCATCCAGCTCTAATGAATCAACACTTCAAGTTTTCACTGTTAAATATATATCTGATCAAGCCATACTATCATTTAAAGAAGAATGTGTTTTGCAAAACATCATATTTTATAATGCCTTTTATAGTGCTTCCTGATAAAAAAGTCAAGTTAGACAAATTGCTTATTATAAATTCTTTTGCTTTCTGCTTTTTATGTTTCTCTGCATTGTATGAAAAAAAAGTCCTTTATTGGGAAACAGAGGTACATCCTGATAATTAGGCTCTCAACACATGGAATTCAACTTCTAATGCACGGATCATTTTTTACTGTGTAAACTAAAACATCTTTTAAGATTTCAGTGCATCTAATACTGGGTGCTACTCTGATGTACAGCAAACCCTCTCCTGCTTAATAAATGTGCCTGATTTTTTTCAGTTGCTATTTTATTAAAGATGCTGACATTTAGTAACATGTTCAGTGCTATTATATAACCCTATGTTAAATGTAATGCTGTCTTTTCTGTCATCTTTCATATTCAGGCTCACTCATCTCTGTTTCATTTACTAAGCAGCATAACACAGACTAGAAATAACCATGCAAAATTCCTTGGTACAAAGAATAATTTGGAAACACATAAATCCATATCACAACCAGTCTATGTAGATAGGTTGTTGACACCAGGCTTTTAACTTGCGCTTCATTTCATGCTGTTCACTTTGCCCCTTTGAAGAGAAAAAAAAAAAAAAGAAAAAAAGAACATGCAGTCAGTTCTACTTTTGTACTTTATGCCACAAAATGGAGGAGCAGATGGCTTGAAGAACTGGTAACAAGATATGAAGCCTTTTATCCCGGTTTCAATGATTTAAACACAGCTTAGGTTAATAGTGACTGAAATCTGTTCCCAAGAGACTGCTGCTCAAGTGAAAAGCCTGCTGGTAGTTTCAGTAGAGCCTCAGCGCTCTGAGTAAGTGCACCTTAGTAAGCACATCACAACTGTCGTCTGTCTGCAGCTTCAGCAAGGAATCCAGGAAAATGGAGCAGAACTGCGGAATGAAATTCTGTCTCTAACAAATTATTCCTTTGTGTGTCCTGGGGCACTGAGGGAAAAATGCAGATAAAGCTTTCCTTGTGGCCTCTCCTGTACTGTTATATATATACATATATTTGCCTGATTTTGGTCTAGGACGGGAATACGTGTGTCAGACATAGTCAGGAGGCCCAATGAATAATTGATACAACATTGCACTAGATGAACTTCATTCAGAGGTAAACCTTTAATAACGCCAGTCATCAACGCACACATTTCCATTCAACTATTTATCCTACCCATATCAGGAAAAAAAAAAATCACTCTTCAACCCCACCTTGTCTTTACTTAAACAAATGAATTCCAAATAGAATTACTGTCAAACAGCTCAGCACTTCTGTGGCTCTAATGAAAGCTTTTCTCCCCTTGGCCCCTCCTTGCAAACACTTAAGTAAATTAGCATGGAATAGACAAAGTGATATACAGATCAAAGGAGCAAGTCCCACTCAATGGCATAGGACTATTAATGCCTTCCTTTCACACAGAAAATGAACCTTTGCTTTTGTTTTCCTAAGGTGCAGCTCCACTGTAAAAGCTGTCGAATCAGGATCACTTAACTCTCTCCATGCATCAGAGGGCTCTTGTACCTATTCCCTTCCAGCAGGATATTTATCTGACACATGGAACCAGAAAAGTTTTGTCACCTCAAATCATAAAAATTTGAGAACTCTCCAGTTACGATGCAGAGTTCTCTCTCCATCATCTACAATCTTCTTTTCTCCCTGTGTCTCCTGAAAAGATTTCCTTAGCCCTGTCCGCTACAAAGCACCTTATTTATAAAACCTCAAAGTCTGCTTGTCATTTTTGCACTGTTTCGTACTGCTGTTCCACAAACAAAGCCCTGGATTTCTCAAATGAAGGAGTACAAGAACTCTCTCCACTACTTCCTTTATGTCTTATTTCATTTTTTGCAGGTGGTGATATACAACTATTGCATTACTTTTGTTGTCCGTAGTTCTGCAACTTTGGAAGATCACATGGTTTATGATCTAAAAATAGATATATTTAATGGAGTCTCAAGGAATGAGCCGATTCATCATCTGTTCTGAAAATTGCTTTCTGACGACAGGAGTGTAACTGGGATTCCTCTTCTGTGAGAGACACGGGTGAGGGCCTGGTGTTCAGGGATTATTCCACAAGTGGGTGCCTTGGTTATGAAAAGAACAAGTCCTTCAAAAGAGTATAGATTTGGTGTCCTAGGCAAACCACATCGCCAAGAGAGGAATCCTTGGTTTAGAAAGGACACGTGACAGTCTAGTGTGGGGATTCATGCACAGATAGAAAGCTACAGAGATATCTATATCACCCTTTTGTTAAGCCTTTTTCAGGCAATGTAAAATGTTGACTTCTCCCTCCCTTGTGGAAGGTAGCCCGTTCCCAGGCCCAAATTGCCCAGCTTCTCCATTTCACACAGTCCACACTAGACCATCCTCTTAAGTACTGGCCCAGTAGGACTGCAGCAGAGACGTGTTTTCCATCACGTCCCTAGGCTGGGCTCTCCCACTCCCAGAGGGGAATGGTCTGCATTAGCATGCAGCAAATCTGGGAGCTCGTAGAGCAGACAGGGCACTGATGCTCTCATTACTCATTTCTACACAGCGCAATATGGCAAAAATTTCTGGGTTTCCCCAGCAGGTATCTGTTTCCTGTCATGACCACCTCAAACCACAGCCAGTCAGAAATATATACTGTGCTTCTGTGTGTGATTCTTCTAATCCTTTGGTAACTCCAGGTGGGAATTTAGCGTTTGTGTGTCAGTGCAACCGCACCACAGTCTGGGGGAGGGAGAGGTGCCTGACTGCAGGTTGGGAAATGGCTCTGTTTCTCCCCCATCACCGCTGAGCCAGGGACTTGCCTGGTGCACACATGCCGTGTTGCATGCGTTGTGTCCATACTGCAGGGCTCCCATACACATTCGCTGGGACAGGGGACGTCAGGCCCTTCTAGCCCAAAAGCAACCGCCTTCATTGGCTAAATAGCCCTTCACCTGGGGTTCATTAAGGAGCAGGTATTAAGAAGAGGGGGAGATGATGACTTCAGGGAAGTCTTTACGTCCATCTCTTGGCTCTGACCTGGAAGGGATTTGGCTCTGAAGCTGCCTGCCTGCCTGGAGCTGTGCCAGCAAAGCAAACCTTTCATTCCCAGCCTAGTCAAACAGGCAGCTGCCTTGCATTTCCCCAACTAGGAGAGCTACTTAAGTTAAATACCTTGAGGCAGGAACCTGATTGAGTTTCAAAGCCTTCTAGGTCCTACCAGTTAGAGGAACGGTTTGTCTCATATTAGCAATAGGCAAGGACAAATGTACATTTGAATGCACTCTAGGCTTGAGGTTGTGCTTATTTTAACCCTTAAATGTTTGCTCTTTTTAATCTTGTATTTCTTGCTGTGTTATGAGAAACGATTCTAGCCAAGAAAGAGGACTCAGCAACTACTCACAATCACTTCATCTGCATTTTCTAAAGGAATGGTAAAGAAGCTCACTTTTTTTTTCTTTGTTATTATCTCTTACCTCTCAGGCTGTTTATGGTCTTAGTGTTTGCCATGTTAGTGGAAACAATACAACTTTCTTCAGAATTATATCTTTGTACAGAAAAATGAAATGTCAAAAGCCAAGACACTGTGAAATGAGCATCTGTTATTATAATTCATAGTATTTCCCCAAACAATGCTTCCAGCTGGAAAAATAATCCAACAAACTAACCATCCAGCCTCTCCGTGATCTGAACTCAGCTTACAACAGCCTGGCCCTCAACACTGAATCCTCCCACCCTAAATCAGTCAGGCTAACCCACTCAGTTGCCTTATTTTGTGATACTCTCAAATTGCTTTTCATTCAGCTCAGTGCTTGGCTGCTCCTCCCCCGGCAGGCTGGCTGTGTGGCTTCAGCAAAGGCCTTTCTCCTAAATTACCGAAAATGGTTCTTCTATTTCTTTGAATAACCAATTTTTTGTGACATACATGACACTTGTCAGCATTCACTTGCAAGATACAAGAGAGGGCTGACAAGCTTTTAAAGAGCAAAAATAAGTCAAAGCCAGAGCAGAACAGCCAAAACTTAGGTGCTGTGTGTAGCTTGGGACGTTTGAAAGCTGAACTGGAAGTGAAACGGCCTCGTTTGCAGCCTTCCAGTTTCCATATTTCTCTTTCGGTTCCTAGTATATCAGAATGAAAAGCAACTGTTTATCAGTTCATAGTTTGCTTTGCTTATTGTGGTTTTGGCAGATGAATGAGATTTCCTCTTTTGTGCTTCTTGTATTTTTCATAGTACTAAAGTCTATTAGAGGGGAGGAGCACTGAATATTAATTCCAGTGACAGCGTTGTAAAGTCCTACCTGGCATTCCTGTCCAAATGCATTAACATTTCAGTTCAAATACATTAACATTCCTAGACCCAGTTCTGACCTCACTTCTGCTGATTTTACACTTACATAACTCTGCTGACTACTAAGGAACTGTCCTTAATTTACACAGTGTTGCTTTTTACTGAATTTTTACAAGTACATTTACAAAAGCTTGCTCATTTATTGTGCTTTTATTAATAATCTTATTTTGCAAAGAGCAGGACTTTTATCATTTGTCTTTTTTCATAAATCACAATGGATAGTGCATTTTTATTATTTCTTTTACATTTTAATTTTCTTTCTTTTAATTCTTTCTTTTAATTTTCTTTCTGTTAATCATGCTTCTTAATCAATATTTTCGCCACTTAAATGAAACAATTCTCCTTTGATATACATCCCTTTCTAGAGCTGGTAAAACATTTTTCGTGTGAGGATCAGAAAGGTACAGTGGCTTGTTTCAGTCATCACGAAGGCCAGGAATACAGAGGAGACAACCCGCTTCCTATCTCTGAGCCAGAAGACCACATTTCCCTGCACTTTTCATTGTTCTTATCTTAGCTGCTTTGAAACCGCTGAACTTCTGAGTTGAATATGGAATTTGCTAGCTAGTGGTGATTAAATCCAGTGCCTGTTCTGTGACCCAGTCAAATGTGTACATTCCTTGCTTTCCCTCACTTATTTTCAAGGGGAATAAAGTGACTTGTATTGTAAGTTTATAAACCAAATTAAAGGTCATTAATGGCTCTTTGCTATTTACTACTGATGGTTATTAAAGGAGTGTGAAAGGAATTCAAAAGCAATCTCTGTTGACTGGTCAGCTCTGACTAACTTCCAGTTTTCTACAGGGTAGATATTCTCAGGATGGGAGAGGTCAGTTGGATTTGTTAGATTTCTTCAGTCGAGAGGGAAGGCTGTGGAAAGAAGAAATGCATTGACAGTACCTTCAGGAATATTTTTTGTATATTGCAAATTTATTATAGATAAGTGTGGTAGGAAATAGCAACAAAAAATCTAAGACAAAATATCAGATAGCTCTTGGGAGTAATTTCCTCAGAATCAGACAAGTCATCCCAAAATATATCTTATCTTGTTTACCTTCAACATCTTATTAAAATGCTATGTAAATTGTCTACATGTAAATTCTATTTCAAAGCATGAATAATAATAATTAGTCATGTTCTGATCACAGCACTGTATTGTCTTTTCAGCGCTAGCACTATTCAGGAATACCTTTTCTCCCTAAACTGTTGTGAAGTGACTTAAACACAGTCACTATTTTGTGTGAGTTGCTCCATAATTTGATTTTAAATATATTCAGGTATTTCCTATTGATTTACAAAAGTAGAAATGCTGATTAAAATATGAATTAGAGAGCATCTTGCTCCAGCATGGGGAAAAACTAGTTTTTGTTGTAAAGCTGGTTGGAAGATTTCCAGTGGACCGGATCTCAACCAGCATATGCTGATTCAACAGAACGGAAGTGTCCTGCAGGAACATGATGATCGCATAGAAACTTTCTGTGGAAACGTAGGAGGTAGGTAGCTCCCAGGCTGCCTCTGGGGACCTACCTGACTGAGACTGTAGTACTGATTCCTTGGGGTCTCTGTTTTACCAGAATGTCCCAAATCCCTTGCTGTCTCACTGGATTGGAATTTTCTTTGAAGAAATACATGCTATGTTGTGCATTTCCAGTTTTGTATTTGTTTGATTTTTCTCTTAAAAAAACAAAGACTAAATAATCCAAAAATTTTCCATAGGATGAACATACTGATTCCTGTATAGCTTTATCTGCCTGTGCTTGGAAATCGAGTCTCAATTATCAGCCTGCCACCGCTCATAACCCCAGACCCAGTTATGAGTATTCCCAATAACAGGATTGACCAAATATTTCCCATATATCATTGTGAATGTTTAAAGCAGAGGCCAGACTTGGAGCTGCTGAAACTAATTCCAGCTCTGCTGAAATCAGTGGAATGAGGAGATTTTTACATCAGTTATTGACTATGATGCTTTTCCACTATGATCTTTGGCATCCAAATGCTAACCACCAGCAGGTGCTGATAACCTCCACCAGAGATGATAGGTACAAATTAAAAGAGCTCCTTCTCATCTTAAAACATCTAAACTAATCCATTTTAAAAGTTCTGTCCTTCAATCTCTAAGAGCCCTGCTACTGCTGTTGTCATTATTATTATTGTTATTATTATTTTTACTGCTACTACAGATAACTTTATTCTCTAATCTGTTCCAAAGCCATGCACAGATATCAGAGAATTCATTACTTCTTTTGTCTTCTCATTATTTCTAAAACTGACAGCAACTTATTTTAAATGACTGAATCCCCAAAACACCCATTTTCCTTTGAGAGCATATCAAATATAGTAAACTATGATTAGTGAATGCTAATCATTTGTATTCGCTGGAGGAACTGATATTTAATCAAGTTTAATCTCATTGTCTATAAACAGTGTTTTGCATCCTTTAAAGAAACAATTATGTCTTCTTTCAGGGCATTGATTCAGGGGATGAGGAATGGTTTATCTGCAACCTCCTATCTCTAGCCTGCCAGATCAAATTCAGCCTAAGTTGCTTGTCTCTGAAAGTTGTTGATATTAAATTCTGTGGCTTAAATGTGGTCTTGAAAATGCTGAAATCTCTTTGTCTAGTCAGATCATATGTTCTGGCTGCTGGTGTTCGAACTATCATCTATTGTGTGAACTCACTATGGGCCTCAATGACCCATGTTCAAGGCCAAAATTTACTAATCTGCAGTACATCCAGAAGGTGCTGGCAGAGGTAAAACTGAACAGGGAGGGAGGGAGGGAGGGAGGAAAGCTTGAATCTGTGTTAGTCCTTCAGTGTGGATCCTAGGGCTCATTCATCCACAGTGCATAGGCAGTCGCTGTGTCCTTGACGTGGCACCACCAGGTTTCCCATCTGCTGTCATCATGGAGGCAATATTCAGCTACCTAAATATAGGTATCTGGTGTCATTTTAGATACTATGGCATCTAAAATGGCATCTATACTGCTGTCACTCTGGGAAGGCAGAGGTGTCTTTTGTCTGTGCCTTATGTCCTAACCTCATGCAGAAGTCTTTGAAACCAACACTAATGACACTGGACATCAATGTTTAGGCAATTGCCCCGTGACAAGGTAATCCTCACCTGCCACCAGGGCAGGTGGGATTTCTAGCTCATTAGATCCAGCCAGTCACTGCCCTGCAGGTGTGGATGCAGACAGATATGCCACGGACATCCTACAGTCAGCATATAGGTGCACAGGGTTAACTCCAGGCTCGCACTGGGCTTCAGCATCATTTTTAGACCCAGCTCCTAGAGACAAGGTAGGCATAAGCAAGCAGACACAGGAAGTTTGGTCTTCTGCCTACATAAAAGTGTGGAACTAATTTAAAGTTCATTTTCCATGAACTCATACATATGAGTTTCTACAAAGCTTTGATAAGGAAATTTGGTTGTTTAGATAAGCTTGGAAAGTGGGCAGAAGAGGCACAGAAATACCAATGTGATAATTAAATAAAAATGCATGGACATATTTCTGTATTATTTATGCAGCTCAATAAAAGAATGATACAGAAAGCAGTGATCATATAGGGGATTTTATTTCATTACTGTAGTCAGTTGTTACTTAATTATTCAAGCATTAGTTCCAATACATTTTTCCTAAGCAAAGTAAATGTAAATAAGTCAATCTGCTGGCAAGAAAATAGTCTTCTGGAATATTTTCACAAAACATACACACACACACACACACACGAAGCCTCCATACAGTATTCTACTATCTCTCAAATACTCCAGGGCAAATTGTGTTATTATTGCCTAGCTGGCTTCTTGAACCAGCATTTTATCAAAAGGTATTTGTTTCTGAAGTGATGATTCAAGGATTTGGGGCTAACCATTGCAGGAAAAAAATCTTAAAAATACCTTGCAGCCTTGGTCTTCGGCCTGTCAATCAGTCTTCTGTTTACTGAACTATCACCTATTTATTTCAGTCTTATCTTATGTAGTAGCTTGTCAGGACTGTTTAGTCCTTTCTGTTGTTCAGTCTGTGATGGAATAGCACAGAGACACAGAAACAAAAAGAATAAAATGTTATGATAAACATCCTGTTAGTTCAATGTAAAAGCTTAAAATTATTCTAGAATATAGAAGCATCATAGAATCCTTCTGGAAGGAAATCCCAGAATCTAATGGTAAAAATATTGTATTAGGATTGCACTGCTGACCCTTTCACTGGGACAATGGTGATGATCAGGAAATGTTAAGTAAGACTAGAGAAGCTGCAATTTTATGACAGTTAGTAAGAGCGGGAGATATCAATTACCCCCATATAGTCTAACTAAATTCTTCTTAAGGACAAGGTGGAGGGACACAGTTTTTTCATACAAATAAAATAAATGACTGTTTCATAGAACAACTGGTTTTAAAATCTACAAGATGCTATTCTAGATTTGATTTGGAGTGACTGCTTGACAACAGAGTGTGAGTGTGGCACTGAGGGATGACCAGGCCATGGCAGGGAAGCCCAATGACTTCTCTGTGTTGATCTTTTCTGCTGAAGAAGTTGAGGATGTTAAGTTGGTGTGGTCTGTGATGAAGAGTAAAAGCATTGTGCACTTATTCCATTCAGCACATACCAAACAGTTAGTGAGTTATATGTATTTTGTGGAGGTGTTAATGTATGAGAGATGATCACCATGCAAGGCATTGCTTAGTAATTTTAATCCATTTACCCTGACAGTTTACCATAGAAACAAAGACATAAAGCTCAGTAAATCTAAAGAAAATAAACAACTGTAGCTTAATTTGGGTTTTATAAGCATGTTATTTACTATTTTCCAGGTTGTTTCCTCTGTCTTTTGAATTATGAGAGAAAAACTGGGCCTTTTTTGGATTTCGCTGTTTTTTAAACTGACTTGCTAATGTTACATTGCACTTAAAAGCATGCTGCTGCATAGTGAACAAATCCTTTCTGGGGTGCTGGGTCTTCAATTTCTGAAAATCAAACTAAATAATCACTAGCGTGCTTAAAATACATACCAAGTCTTGTAGTTTGCTTTTCATGCCATTGATAAAAATTTGCATACCTGATTCTCTGACTCTCTGTAATCTGATACTTCCGGAATTTGATGCGACTTCCCCACAGGAAAGACAAACTCTCTCATAACGCTCCTCAAATGTGCATTGATCTTGGCCTGAAGCTCCTGGGAAGTTCTCCACATGTCTATGTGCAGGCAGTTTCAAAAGTGCACACAACATGGGGCTGAACAGCCCCATGAACTCAGCAGGCCTTACTGAATCCCTGGGGAGCAGAGTTTGACTGACATTGTGAGTTTATTTCTCTCAAGAATTCTCAGAATAGACTAAGATGTTTCAGGTAGGTTATAAGCAACCTTGGGATTTTTTGCACCTTTCTAAGAGCCTTGTTCAGTTTGTCTAAGTGACCATGAGATTCTACACTGTTATATGGTTAACAGTGATGAAATCATGAGCATTTTACATTTTACTGATGAAAAAAAAATGACTTTCACATATAAAAATAACAGAAATTAAGAACATCTAACCGATACAGCTATTTTTTTTCTAGGGAGAGGATGGACTAGAATTCAGTGTTTAAATATTCTATACTTAAAAGGAAAAATCTATAAATGAAATGAATTTCTTCCAGAGAAAAGAATTTTGCATGCAATCCATATGACGATTAGTACAAACTTTATGCAAGAACAGTCCAGATTGGTGTAGTTGAATCTATTCCAGTTTCTAACTGGATTGCAGCATATCCCACCCAGGCTATGGGTAGCATTTTCTGAATTTTTACTTTTGCGACTAATGTGATGTCACCTACTAGTCTTTTCAAAGAGATATGACTGGAAAGCCACTTCCACATGAAAAAAGAGAAAATGAAAGAACTTTCAAAGCTAAAGAAAATCCGGTGGGCAACTAGACAAACTACCAAAAGACTAAATCACATGTGGAACTCGGAAAACAATGCAAAGCAAATGCAATAGAAAACAAACAAAAATAAATTAGTGTATTAAACATAAGTTACCTGGAGGTTCAAGGTTTATATTCTAATTTCAGTAAAGGCAATGGCAGTGCTGCTTCTGTCTTCAAAGGTTAAAGGGCAAGGTTCCTGGAATGGAAATTCCAATTTCTGTGAAAACATAGCTAGAAAGATGAGGAACAACTGATACAAATGATTAAAAACACATGGACACTTTAAATAATGCAATGTGTGGGAGAATCCACATTTTTACCATTAATGGAAATAACATTGCAACATTTCAGTAAACAGAAACTGAACTATTATTACTACTCTTATCTAAAATTAAACTTTGAAGAGATTCATGCCTCTTAGTAGAGGAATATTCTGTCATTGACAATAGCTTGTGGTAGTTTAGAACGACATTATAAAATTATAGTTATTATTCTATATATGTCCGGCTGAGAAACTGGGTAAAAAATAAATGCATAAATAAACATATGTACTTCATCTGTAGTTTGTAGGAATTCTGAGTATCTAATATGGAACACAGAATTTTTATTTTAGATTTAGCTGTAAAATGGGCAGTTAAATGCCTCCAAATTTCATAATACATGCAACAACACACACTTATAACGAGGACTGGAGAGAGGAAGGGCCAAGTGGGGGCAAATATGTTTGGGACCAAGAAATTCTGTTACCACAGGGAGCCAGACTTTGTATATTATAGTTCTGAGGTCAATAAAGCCAAGGGCATCTTGCACGCAACATAATCCTTCTTGAGCGGATGTCTGTTGAAAGGGAGGATGTGAAATTAGAGCCACTCCCATTTGCCAAAGGACCTTGTAGGAACATAAAACAAAGAAGATCAGTGCTGGTTAGCATTTGCCTATTTAGGGACTAAAATATAGGGCAAATTTTGAATTTAAGAACTCCATCTCCTTAGCATACATCAATTAATCTTACATCTGCCTAGACTGATGTATTCTGTCCAATTGATTCTCCTATTAAGAAGCAAAATGGCTTTCATCTGATCTTTAATGTTTTCAGGCCCAATGGGAACCCACATAACCATCAAACAAAGCCTACTATGGCACTGAAACTATTGAACAGCTATGGCAGGCCCACTGCAGTGATCTTTAAATAAGGTTGCTATTTATTACTTGTGCTCCCAGTAGGCAGAAAATCAATTGAATCAGGATGAAGTAGACTGCCCTGTTTAGTTGGTGAAAAAACAAGAGTGGCTGAAATGGATAAATTGCACCGACTTTTTAAAATTAACGCGCAGCAGCTCTTCTTCAGGTAACAAAGGGAAGGGGGAGAAGTGTCATTGTCTCTAAGATCGATATTTTTTTCCCAGCATAGTAAGAGGGACCCATGAAAATAAAAGTCCCGCTTGTCAATGATAACTCTAGAACAAGGAAGAAACTAACCTTTTCCCTGAAAACTCTTCAGTGGAGTTTCAGTATTTGGCTTCTGCAGTCTTTGCTCTTCAGAAAATGGCCCAGGGAGTTTGGTCATCAAGCAATTTTTTCAGCTAATGAAAACTAAAGACCCTTTCAAAGCTGAACCTGCCCTACAGCTTCAAAGTATTAAGGCACCTAATTCAGTGAAGTTTCAATAAGAATTAACTGTGAAGAGCTGAGTCTGCAAGACTGTCCCGGACCATGAGGGAAGGCTACCCACGAGCCAAGGATGGATGCTAGCTGTCCACAGCAGCCATACTGAGCCCTGCTCGCTGGTGCTTCCTTCTTCCTAAAGCCAGCGAGTCGACTTCTGGGCTATTCATTTAGATTCAGGCTAGTAGGCTCTTTATTCTAAAATAAATGTCGGAAAGGATACGAAGAAAATGAAGAAAAATCCCTCATAATAGATTTCTGTGGATGAGATTTTTCATGGTGGTACAAGTATGCACTACTATATGCGGTCTTTCAGGCTGAAGGCACATGTATAAGCTTTCCCTCCTTATGAATCTCTTCACTGTCTGCTAACTGCTGATTTGTACAACACTGCTAGGTATCTTTCACTGATCTCTATTCTCCTTGCAGCCAACAGTGAAAGGATGCGACATTTAAAGTTGTTTCTGTTTTCAGGTGTTGGGACATGGAGAATCTGTATCAAACAGGCATGGGAGCAAGCGCACTGGGATTCAGCCTTCATACTGACTTTTCCCTAAAACTCAGGGGCACGCTAAGTCACTTTTTCCCTCCCCACTTCTCAATGTACCTAGACAAAGGACAGTACAAATTTGAATCTCGAGCTCTAGCTGCCTCACTCTCAGTTTATTTATTATTTTTTCACACTCCAAATTAACAGCAACAACAAAAGAGCTATGTCAGCTTCTGGATCCTAACATGATGGCTTTCATTTTTAAAGCTGCCTGAAAGCAATCCTGCTAAGGCAGCCTAACAGCCTTAAAATTTCTCAGTTTGTTGTATTAATGGAATTACTGAGTGCAACTGTTGGACAGTGTGGGAGGAGCACGCCTGGAGAGCCCAGGTGGTGCTGTATGTTGCATTGGAGACTCCTGTTAAATTTCAGAGAGAGAATTCAGAAATGTATTGTATTCACAATTTAGTGTAGCACTGGCACTTTTGAGGGCAGCTAATAGTTGCAACTGTGGATAGTTCAGGTACAATGTTTGAATTAGCATCTAGAAAAAATGAAAGAAAATATGTGAATTGAGACCAGGAGAATAAAATAGAAAAAACAGTTCTGTGTCCATTTCAGGGAAGTGATAATGTCTTGGGGGATTTACAGAAATGCCTAAAAGACTTGTGACAGGAATCATTTCCCCATGGCTCTGTCAGAGAATATGCAGTTTGGGGACATTTTAGAAATCATCCCTTTCAAAACCAGGAAATATGGAGTTATAGGAAAATCTAGAAGAAAGAAACCCTCAAAATCCAACAAACTGGAGAGAAAAATATCTCTATTGATTTAAATCTAAAACAAAGCTGTTTCATGTAGGTGTTTGCAGACCCAGTTTATCCACAGAAATGATGGTTATTAAATATTTTACTAATTTTCTTCAGATTACCTACTATTTGTGAACATCAGATCTCATAAGTGCCACTATTCTAAGTAAGCTCTGTCCTAAAATATTATAACATAATCGCAAAAACAAAACTAGTAACAGTTAAATTTTGGTATTGCAGTGAAATTGAAAAAAAAAGGAAGGATGATTCTGTGATCAAGGTCTTGACTGTAAGTCATTTAATACTTTAAAGCATCAAGCTTCCATTTATAAGGTAAATATGATAATACCATTTTCTGTCACCTTTGCTCTGTCTCAAATATTTAGATGCTCAAGAGTAGAGATAACTCTCTTTTGGTATACGCATTCACATATTGCACCAAGAATAGACCTTGCCTGTAATGCTCAATAGCTGGTGATAGTGGATAACTATTTTCAGTAAGCAAACCACTGCTTAGTTTTTGAAAGCCCATTTTTCACAGACAAATATGAAATAATTACCATGCAGGTTTGTTGCTGCAGTTTGTGCTGAATCTTATAAGTACCAGTTACACCTCACTTTAAGTGCCCCATGTCCAAAAATTTAATTTCTATTTAAGATGGGATCCTGTGCTCAACCCTTGTAAATATATCTGATTTAATGAACCTTTTCTGCCTGATCAACAGCAACTCACTAAAAATTTGTTTCTAAAGAGACTGAAGAATAGGGGTTTCACATTGTTTAATGGTATGCCTTATAACAATAATCTCTTACAGACATAGCACAATTACATCACAGAAGATTCCTGTTATGTTCGGTATTTTATTATAAAGTTGAAAATCATTACTAATGCATGCTGTATTCATTATAATAGCCATTAATCACAATGATGTTGGTTAGCATTCAGGTAACTAGGAAAAATGCATAAAATGCTTTATTCCAGAAGGTCTGAGTTACTTAAGGTGTCTCAAAAACATTATTTTTAGAGCAGTATATTGCCTAATTAGCAACATGATTAAAAGTTTATAACTTGGGCCATTTACCAGATTTTCACTTTGTTTGGTTCATGGAAAAATGTAGTTTTTGCACAATACTTTTTTTCCTTATGAATATTTCAGTCTGATGGGGAAAAACAGTGCCTTTTCTTAACTGAGCACATCATACTACAATGAGGCAAAACTTGTATGTGTGTTTTGTCTGGGTATCCCAGCCAGAATACCCATTATGTAATGGCAAATATTTTATCCAGATTTATTTCAAATACATCTAGAGCATACAGTTAGGAAGGAGAATTCTGAAGGTCGCAGCCCGTAAGCCTGTTATGTGACAGGTAATGTCACTGCATGCACACACTGCCAAGCAGACACCATATCTTGTTCATTTCAGCTTAAATTGTATGCAGATGCTTCCCCACAAATGAAATTGTAAAGCTTGTCATTCACCATCATAACAAGAAATGTTTGGCTCTGTCCAAAAATATGTTGGCAAAGGGTTAGAAGTGTCTTTCAACAACACATGTGGCAGGTGTGGATGGTATTCACTATAATAAGACTTGACAACTCAGATGGCACCCCAAGCATTTGCTAGTATAAAGGCTTGTGCTATCTCTTTAGTTCAATGCCAATATTAGTACAGTTCTTACCTTTCTTCATTGCACAGAGAAACTTAATGGGTGGAATGTCCTCATTACAGTCCATGGACAAAATTCAAATCCCAGATTTAAAGGTTTCTTATTCAGTGCGAACACAAGCCTCAGCTGTGTCCGTTATGTCCTGAGGGCAATGAAACCCTTTGTCCTGCAAACACCCCTGAGGAATTTGTGCCTTCATGTTGTCCTGCTCAAGTCAGTGTGATTCTTCTTACATGCACAACTAAGCACGCGAATTTTTGTTCTATTGTGGCCTGCTAGAACAACATCCTTCTTCACACAAGCGTTAATGACAAAGTCAAGCTGAAATGTCTTATTTGCTGCTGTAAGACTTGGTATCAAATCACCGTTTTTAGGAGCGGTGATTTCAGAAATGCATTGGAAGTGAAAAGTGAATTGAAAAACAGAGGGCAAAAGGTGACCTCTGAACCCCAGGGAAATCTGCATCAAAATCCTTGTTGGTTTTGATGAGATAGCAGTTCCTTCAGACACTATAGAAAATCAGTAAATAAGACTTATGGCTACCTTAAAGCATTCTACAGCTTTGCAGAATGCTCTTAAGTATTTCATAAAATCCCCAAAAGCATCTGAGAAAAGGCATTGAGAAATGACTGGAAAGGTCAGAACTAAATTGAGAAATGAGAGAAGAAAAGATATACACTCAGCCAGAATAACAGATGTGAGGGTCAAAAGCAGATGAGGTATACTGACTATTATAGGAAAAGATGTATCTTGTTTAGTCGAAGCTCTTTTTCCCTGCGCATAAGCAATAAAGAGGAAAAAATGAGTAGCTCATCTCTCATTTTCATTTTTGTTTATATTGTTTCTGAGATATAACAGTATGTTTTAGTTGCTGTACATAAATGAAATTAGTATGATACAAAGTGGAATTTACTGTATTTTGAATGAAAATCACAGATATAAAACTTACGTTACAAAGTTCTGAGGGTTAAAATCATGTAAACTGTCAGAAAGCCTCCTGAAGAAAACAGGAAGCCACATCCCTTAAAATTCAGAACTAGACTGGACAAAGGCACCACAAAATATGCTAAATAAAGCAAGATTGCACTGCTGAGAGGTTTAACTGGATGACCTACTTGGCCTTTGCTGTCTTTAGATTATGTAATTCTCTTTAATGCTATATTAAGGTTTTGAGGTGAATCCAAAGTCTGCTAACAACGGTTGCCAACCCTTTTAAGAGAGAAAGCTAAATAAACCCTCAAAGACACTCCCAGAAAATCTCCATGGCTGGTAGAATAGAGAGGACTCATGCAGAGAGGGCTTTTTTCTCCCCCTTTTTTCCCCAGCACTTCCTCTGAAACTCATCTAGAATAATATTTTATAAATGCAGTCTCTGTGCAGGATTTTGAAACCCCTGACAAAATCAGAGCTGCAGCTGCTGCTGGGTGGGGTGTAAACAGAGAAGAGCATGAGCGGGTGCCTGCAGCCATGGTAGCTCAGCAGTGGCAGCAGCTACCCGTGCAGGCCAGCAAGAGGAGAGGGGACAGAGCAGCCTGCATGCGAAGAGCTGCTCAGCTGTGGAGGAGCACTGGGGTGGGAAGTGGTGGTTGGGAAGCCTGGCGGGGCATGAAGTTTGGCTGCTGAGTCGGGAAGGGATCTGGGAGAAGGTAGGGAAGAGGGCAGGGAGGGCCATGAGGAGGGTTGGGGTTGGAGTGACAGGAGGTGAGGGGCTCTGAGACGGGCTGAAAGGGCTGTGGAAGGAGCAGCTCCAAGATGGGAAAGGAGAGAAGGGGGATCCCTGAGGTGGCTAGAGAAAGATGAGAGACCTCAGGGTCAGCAAGGGTGGGAGGCAGCATGCCCCAGAGTGGAGGGGGCTTGGGTCAGCTGGCACTGAGAAATTGCCACAGGATGCTCCCTCACCCAGGCACCTGAACACTCACTTAATAAGAACACTAGGGCAAGACTGTACCAGCCTTCTACTTCCCCCAGACTTGCAATTATCTTCATTTTTGCTTTCAGAAATATAAGTAGCCTGAAAATAAGCACTAAACTTCATGAGCTTTAACTGCAATGTAGAGACAATACATTTGGAATGAAAACTAGGATTCTGGTCTTTTGTTATGTGGCCACGAGGGGAAAAGAACAAATGTATACTTAAAAATACTAAAAGCTATTGTTCATTAATATGGTACTCATTTTGCAGTAAAATCTCTGCAAAATATTTTAAATCAGACGTTATTGTACCTGTTGTGGGAGTCCGGCTTCAGCCCTTCAGAAAGGTAGGTGAGAGACAGGTGCTATTACTGCCTCTTCATTGCTGTTTTGTAGCGTCAGCAACTAATAATGCAGCTGGAACATCTGCACTGCATGACTGAAGATTTTGTAGCACACCCTGAACAAGGCCCATTAAATCTGGAGGTAGTTTGGAACTGATTATCTCTTTTCCCCACACCTATGCCCCCCCTTTACACAGGTACCCCAGGAATGCTTTCCCTTGGGAAAGCCAGAGCATTAACTTGGCGATTCTGATTACTTTCACTGGCTCTGTCTACACTGCTCTGTTTGACTGCTCCAAAGACCAGGCCAGCAAGAGCACCTCAGACTCATACAGTAGTCAATGCACCAAATTCCTATGACATTCTTGGGATAGTTCAGACACATCCATACTGCATAAGATTTGCTATGTCAAGACATCCCACAGGACCTCAGAGCACATCTGGCAAGACAGCCTTAGAGCTCACCCAGACTCTAACTTGTTTCTACCATGAAATACCATCTTGTTTTAAAATGTCCCATCATCAGACTCTATAATGATCTCAGTGCACTAGCAGGTGTGACAACCTATGATAAATGTGGTTGGAAGGCACCAGAAAAGGAAAGCAAGGGTCCTAGGGAGTGCCATGCAAGTAGAGAATAGGGTTTTTTGTTGTGAGGGGCAGCACTGGCAGACACTATGCAGGGCATATCTTCTGTAAAAGGACGTGACCTCAAGATGTATCAACAACAATAGCAGATGAATTTGGGAGGATTCTGGGATCTGCTCCAGAAAGAGGTTGCCAAAAATGGCAGTACCCCTCTTCCTTGCTTGGTGTGATAGTTGTAACTGGACCTAGACAGACTTGCAATCTGCTTCCAGGCTGAGAAAAAGTAACTGTTTTTCAGCTCTAGGGATGGACGAGTGGTTGGGGGAGGCCGGATGCTGGATGAGGGGCTTATGTTTGCACTGCTTGCAAAGACTGCATTTGTAGTGACCTCTGTCACAGTGGATGATGTTCTGTCCCTGCAGGCAAGGCTCTTACTCATAACAGATGGTTGACCTGGGCTGCCTGGGATGTGGGTATGTCCTTACAACACTGAACTGTCACATCAGACTGGAGATTTGGCTGTGATGAGAAGAGCCTGAAGGTACGTGGATTTGCCAAATGGGTCACTAGTGTTTCTCATGGAGGTCCCTGCAAGAGGATCCTGGGCTCCTCCCTTTTCTCTTTCTTTTGGGGGACATGTGTTAGAGGGTGGGTTTGACATGCTCCATGTCAGTGGGAACCACACTGTGCCTAGAGATGCTCTGATGGGCACCATAAGGGCAGCTTCTCCCTGCCTGTTTCCTCCAACTGGATTATACTCAAGATGTCCTGGAGGGCATTCCTAGAGTGAGGCACTGTGGAAGGTCAGGGAATTAGCTTTCCAGGCCAAATGAAAGCTTCAGGGGTGCTATAGCTGTGCCGTGTGGACAAAACCAGAAGTTCCTCTGTTGTATCCAAACATGCACTCAACACAGACCTACTAAATCAGTGCCGCACACAATTTCTCTAAAGCTCCTGAGACTTGCACTGCTTTTAATTTAAGAAATGCAGCATAAATAATAGATGGCTTCTCTTGAAATCAAGGGAATATATTTCAAGTGTGATCATTAATATATATTAACATACACTGCTAATGTTTTCAGAAAGAAACATTTAGCAAACTTCCTTTCCATGTTTAATGACTTTTCTACTACTTTTCCAGAGAAAGAGAAATGTTTATAATAGGTCCTGGAATGAGGGCAGTTGTTGGATGGAAAGAGGGCTGATGTTTTATATTTCAAAATACGTGTAAATAAATACTATCTACGTAAATGCTAAAGGATGTCATTAATTTCATTACCATTATAAATGTTTGCATATTAGCTGGAGAAAGGATAAAATGTATACCTTCTGCGCATGTTTCTCCAACCAGGCAAGCAGCTGCATCTCAGACGAGTCCTTCACAACCACCATGCTGAAGTCTTTGGCCTCATTAGAGCAGCATGTAGCACTCTTCTGTAATGAGGTGTATGTTCTGTGGTGCATAATAGAAACATTTTCTCTGCTGAGCAGACTGCTACACAAATCACGAAAAAGGAAATTCAAAAGGACTCACTTTCTTTGCTCCTTTGTTACCCCAACCCTACATTTCTCTTGGTAACCATGCTGAGCCCAAAAAAGAAGACATCTATGAGTAAAAAATAGAATCGGAGAAAAAGTAGTATGTCATCTCTGTGCCTGTTAAATTAATAACAAGCAAATGATGAACAAAAATTGTGATTCATTATGCATTCTATGACAAAAAGAATAATTTATAAATTCCAAGTAATCTGTTATTTCTTCTGTAACAATAAAATGAATCCTCAGCTTTTAATTTTCCACCATAATTGATCTAAACTGTTTTAATAGGAGGCTCGTGTACCTCTGAAGGTGTCCAGTAGCATTTCCTAGAACTGCCTGAATTTCACAGTTTTGCCACTGATATATCAGCTAAAAAATTGCACCAGACTAGTTGCTTTCAAATGCAGTACACCTCTTAATTCATTACAGTTATTGGTACATTACTCCCTGAAGTCTCATCTTAGATGTTACTGTATGTCCAATTATGCTTCAGCTACTGTATTTAACAGTGTATGCCTCACTGATAAAAGTAACTTATAGCATTTTCATAACTGAAAATAAATAAATTAATTAATAATGACCACCCCAACATCGGGATTTTCTTCTGTGGGGGTGTTTGAAAATTTGACAATATCTTAAAGCTTGTTGAAAAGCTAACTAGAAGCAAATCAATTTTGAAACAGAATCTATTACCCTTTCTGTATGATCTTTTGCTTGTTTTACAGTGTTGCAGCTTTAATGTGTGTTTAATTCCTATAGATGTCATTGGCACTTTTCAAGACTAGTTAATACAATGTAGTTAATATAATGCAGTCTCTGGTAAGTAAGAATTTGTAATAGGTTTATGTCAGAGTCTGGAATTCTCTGTGTACTTAAGAATTGTATGTAACTTTGCCACAAGTTTGGTTAGCAGATTATGCAGGATTTTACATGATTGTATGTGATGTCTTCCAAGAAAAATAACCCAATATTTTGTCCAGTTTCATGAATTTCTATATCTTCTGTGATACTCAGCTCAGTGATTACATGAATACAACTTGAAGGAGAAAGAAGATAAGTCAAACTGGATGAAGAGTACCACTGGGACCTGAAATTCATAGGATTTTATCTGATTTTAGCCTTGCATCTTTAACTATGCCTAGTAGGAAAGGATCCTGTCACCTACTCTACTGAGAAAGTGGGACAATGTAGCCCAACTACGGCTTCACAGAAACTTTTATCTTTCCACTCAATAAACATAAAATAGGAGTCCAGATGCTTATGAACGCTATTCTTGAAATATTCTATCCTTTAAGTATTCTGAGCTTTTGAGAGAAGTTTGACCTTTTATTGTGGGATAGTTTGCAGAATGAGGCACTCACGCATGAGACAAGGTATCAATAGAATGTATTAACATTTTTCACTTCTAAAATATTCTCTATTTGTATTAGAAAGTTCATTACTTAAAAATGACTGAGATCATAGTTCTGTAGCAGACCTGTGTGGGAAGCTCACTCCTGCTCTGACAGAACTTTTAATATCTTCGATGGTAGGGAAGGAATAAGATCTCAAGGCACGGTGTGTTTTCTTGCTCTGTGTTTGCACTGTACCTTGCATACTAGGGTCCTGGCTGAAGACCAAAGTTTCTTTGGTGCGCCCTGGCACAAGAGGTGTGCATATTCCCATTACCTTCCAGTGCGCAGACTTTTTCATGTTTCTGCCTTCATGGGAAAGTATTCAACATGAGATGGAATTTATCTTGCCTCATTTTAGCTATCTAAATGTTAGGAATCATGTATAAGCTGGTGGTTCAGGACAACCTGTAGTCAGAGGAGAAAGACAGGCACCTTCGGACAGCAATTCCTCTCACCTTCCCATAACAGTCTGAGAGAACTGCAGTGCTCAGGCAATTTCTGGAAATTTCTCTCTCTTTCTATTGAAATAAGTGACCAGGAGACCAAATACCTAAGTTTAAAGTGACTACAGTAAAATTATTATTAAATTTATTATTAGCTTTCTAAGCTAATAAAAGAACTGTATTCCTGTATCTTTATCTTCCATATCCATTAGCTTTAGAAGTAAATTAAGTTTCTTAAAATAGATTTTTTTCCCTTTTATTGGCTTTCTCATTTGATTATGTAATTCCAATTCTATTTTCTATCTCTGGAATAGCTGAATACAAGTTATTTCTTTTAGAAACTTTCTTCTCTGAGTAACCAGGTCCATAGTGTTTAAAATGGCCTCTTCCAAACATTAAAGAGTTTTACTATCAACTGAAACTGAAATTTAATGCTAGGTATTAGATTCAGCTAGTTATTATCAAAATGAAATACATTATATCTTCTTGAAGCTATACTAGGGTTGGCAGTTCTCATGGTTTTGTGGATTGTCTCATGTCTAGCAGATTTCTTAGATTTTGTCCACTTCCGGTAACTGAAAGTATTTCTTGGCTTTCATTAAAACAACAACAATAACTAAAACAACTTTTCTTATTTCCCAACTCATGTTTTAATGAAAAACCTAAAAAAATCACCTAAATATGTGTCAACTGCATAAAAACCAGGAGATAAATAAGAATACAAAATGCACTAAAATAATTCTTGTTGCAAGGCTGTTATGTAGTATAATGCTTTAATTTTGAATATTATGCCTGAGAATACCATTAAACTTAATCCTTCTCTAGAACCAATGATAATTTATTGATCAGTGCTGTCTTTAGTGGCAATGAAAGAAGAGCACTAAGAGTCTAAAGAACAGAATTGGTCTCCAAGGGCTTTCCAAAAAGCTAGAGATACCATTGCAAGATCTCCCCTCAGAAATCTCTTAATTCCAGGAGGCATGATGATCTCTCTTCTTCAAAATGAATCCCTTTGTTTTGATGATGCTAATGGATATGGTAAGTGTATGAATCCAAATAATAAGGCTCTGTAGAGGAAAGAAATATTTTCACACTGGAGAATAAAATATTGTCATTTTTCTTCTGATTGATGTGATGTGGTGAAAGGCATGGTCCCATGAAGCTGAGGAAAGAGTATTCCAGGTTTTCTTTATCTTTCATTGTGCTACTGATATAATCAGATCTGACCTTGATATTTGACATGGTAAGAACATTACAGAATGATCTCTACTGTCTTGCACAGACATTAATTTCATTTTGACACCTCTCTGGCACTTTGTAGATCTCAAAGATTGCAATACTCCAATTACAAGAAAAACTGAAATTCATTGAAATCAGTTACTTCCAACTACTAACTGAACACATATACAGTAAAAAGAATCACAGTAAATTTTGCACATAAAAAGAGGACACATGGTGAAGTTTTTTTGAAGAAAAAGAAGTCAGAAAAAAAAGCATTTAGTGATTATATATTAAGTCAGAGTATATATTCACAGAGAGAGTATCTGTAAAAATACTTGGAGCCTGAAAAGTCTTTGAAGGTTTCAAATTCCATTAATTTCTGGCTTTCCTGTTTTCAGTAGTTGGGGATCTAAACCCTTTCGTCCTCAACTTTTTTATTTACAGCAGTACCTTTTAAAAGACAGAATTATTTGCTCTTATAATAATCCCAGTTACATTTTAAAGTGCTTGAAAATACTTGGGCATATAAAACTGTTTCTAAATTTACAGGCCCACAGATAAAGCACAGTTTTGAAAAGAAAGTTATTCCACTTGATTTTTGTGGAAGTTGAATCTGGCCCTTACTCATACAATTTTTTAAATTAAAAATAAGAAGAATTGTTTATAATACCAGGATCCACCTCTTTTCCATTGCTCCTGTCTTCCTTTCCAGAACATACCTGTATTTTTAAAAGACCAAGAGTGAGAATAGGTCCTCTCTATTAGAGGATATGCATTAAATTTATGTTTATATTTCAACTTGATGTAAAGTGAGTGCTCAGCAATGCTATTTTGGATATTCTGCAGTGAAAGGAAAAATATCCATGAATTTCCATGTTTTTTTCCCGCCCAACATGAAGAACATGTTAAAAAGCTTCATTTTAAAACACAATTTCTGAAAATAAGATTTTAAAACATAGTCTTGCAGAAGGAAGTGAAAAAGTGAGAAGGCTAACTTTCAGTGAAATGGATATCCTTCATAGACTAAATATTTCACATAATCAGGATGGTATATAAGAGTGCATAGTCAAATATATGAGAAAAAACAGAAAGTTAAAGATTTTGCATAAAAATGTCATGCATAACAATATGAATACTATATAACTCTGTTTGAAAAGCACAGTCAAAGACAAAAAAGAGTGATTCAGGAAAAGGAGAATGAATGAAAAGGTGGCATCACTTTTCAAACCTCATCCATAGTTACTAGCTCCTCTTTTTCCTAAGACACCTATATTAAGAACCTATTTTTTACATGCTGAGTGCCAAAAAATGTAAGTCAATGAAAATACTGATGATCAGCAACTCTGAAAATGAAGTTACATGTATCTACATCTGAATGCCAAAAAAAAAAGGAAATAGTAGAAGTTGGGATTGTTTTTGAAAATGCATAAGCAGAAAAAGCACACCATGCTGTCCTATTAGAGTGTCAAGACTGGAATATTTCTGCAGGGATACATTTCACAGAGCACAAAAAAATGCCACAGCAGGGTAAGAAGCTTTGTTGTACAATCTTGTGAGATACAGGAAAATGCATTTGGTTCGCTGGCTACTTTTCTAAAGGGATTAAGCAGTCAGCTTGCGCAGAATACTACCTGCTTGCTTTTCTTCTTCTTGCTTTCTTAGAAACTGATGGAAATATCTTCTTGTGATTTTCCTCAGCTCTTGAGTTTAGATAGCTTTCAGGTATGTGATTGTTCCCACCTAACCCAAATTGGAAACTAAGATTATGCTACAAAACGTGCTTCAATGTTAAAGTGTTTTGATAACCTTTTCTACTAAAAAACAGTTCAAAGTCCACCTGAAAAGTGGCACAAAACTTATATGCGTCTATATTTTCACAAAATGTCATAAGTTCAAAGACCCCATTCTTAAGGCAGACTTTTCTGCTGAAGAGCAAGTCTGGGTTTCAATTCCTGAAAAGGAGTTTGAATGCTGCTTGTGAACACCTCTGTTGTTACTTGCATTGTACCTGGAGTCTCTGTAATTTTTTTCTAGTCCAATAAGAAAATAATCTTTTTGTTCTAAATAGGCTGCCTTTGAGAAGCTCAACAATATTTTCCACAAGCCTGTCACAAAACTACTTTTTCATTTATGACCAAAAAAGGAAAGAGGTTGCACAAAGAGGTCACTGAGGAAATGCAAGAAAGTTAAGCAATGAAAAGAATTAAAGCAGAACGCAGTATGGAAGAGTGAATGTGTTCAAAAGTAGAAAAAAAACACCTCCACTCTTCCTACAATTTAAAAATGTGCTTTACCTGTTAGTGAAAATTTGCTCAAAAAGCCTTTCAAGAGCACAAAACTTTATTTATCCTAAAAACTTAACAAAAACAATACTACTTAGGCTCATATGACAGTAGATGGCACTCTATAACTATCCACATATACATGTGTGACTGCACATATGTATACATAGGAACACATATATATGCAATCACAAATATGTATTGCTCTCCTAATAATGACACCTCAGAAAAAAGTTTAGGGTCTGTGCCTATGATGCTGTTTTCTGTCAAAAGACTTGTGAAATACAACATTTCTCTAAGCAAGATTTTGGAAAAGATTTTGAAATGGAAGACCTTATATGGCAGATAAATATAATCTATTTCTAATACACATTTTTGTCTTTCTCTGATTTTCCATGCCTCAGAGTAAAAATCACCTTCCTTGACAATAAGAGTATTGCTCTTTATAGATGCTGCTATAACACAAATGATGTACATAGGGGTGTTTTTTTGCAAACAACACACTAGCGTATCTGCTCATTATTCACCAGAGACCCAAAATAGTAATTAAGAAGTTAGACTGTGTATTAAGGAGATGAAAGAGAGGAAATATTATGCTATGTATTGCAGTCCTATTAACATATGCAAGAAATATGGTAATACATTTATATGAATGCTGTGTCCTAATCTTGAAGATTCAGTAGGTTTTGCTCTCTATTATTAAAAGGAGAAAGAAAAAGAAAGAATGAATAAAGCTGGAGGAAGTTGAGAGAAGAACAATAATTATTCAAGACAAGAAGAAACAGTGGTGATAGGACAATAATGTCACCTGAGAAGAGATTGCCATTGGGTGCCTATTATTTTGGGGTACTATTGTTTTTGACTGTAGTGAGTGTTTTTGCTTGAGAAAAGACTACAGTGTTAAAACCAAATACACATAAAAAATATAAGTTTGAACAAATAGAACCCTTGAGAAAGTTTGTAGCAAGATCTGTAATCTGAGGATCAGGCCTAGCTTCTCATGTGATATAAATAGTCTTGCATTTCAGCTGGCTGATAGAACTAGCCTTTTCTCATAGTAGTTGTGTTAATGCTAAAAATAAAGTAACACCACTGGTGACCTGGAGAATTTTTTTTTTTTCTGATTATTCCTATTTCCAGAAATCTCCCATTAAGCAAAGAGGCTGGAACAGCCTGTCTTAAAGCACTGAAGGCCAAATTCACCAAGATCATATCTACATTTTATATATTAACATTGTCTTTCAAGGATGGGCCTGAGACAGGTTTTGGTTCACATTCAGATTTCTAAGGATACACGCTTGCATTTAGGTAAAGGTTTTATCCAAACCATAGTTAGGGGGCAACACTTGATACTGTGCAGCCTCTTATCAAAGACTCAAGTGTGACCCTGTGGAGTGGCTGCATCAGCCCACATGCCAGATCCCTTTGGGGTGATATTACAGTATTAGCATTGACTAAAGGCTGTCCAGGGGACAGGGATCCTGACATCATCTGGCAAGGCTGGGAACCGTCCACGGACAGGTCTCAGACTGACTTTATACTGCTATATAATCCTAGTTATCAGATATGCATGATAGCTGAGAATTCACTAGACTTTTGTCTGCTTCCTTGCCTGATGATCTGATGGAGGCGTAACCATATTTAGTGCATTTAGAACTAGTTTTAATGAAAGAGTTATCTAGATTTAATGAAAGACTTAGGCACCTAAAATCTGTGTTGGGAGCCTATATCCTTCTGCAACCCCAAACTATGACTCTGGATACTGCATTTCGGTTACTCCAGTGCATCCCAGTGACGTCCAGCTCTCCACATGAGAACTAATAGATGTCTGGCTCTTCCTCAGTGTTGTCTTAGATGAGAAGCTCCATGCATAATGCATGGCTAAGCCTGACAGTCTCTCTTCTGCATAACTGGCTGGATATTGTTTGGTAAGCATTCACCCAGCACCCCTAAGCATACTCAGATAGGGTCAACAACCAGACAAGTGTAATTCTTGCCACTTACTTCTAAAATGTAACTCCCAACCCCTTCTTATTATTGTGTAGTTGCTAGAATATTCATGACAAAATGGGAGACATTTTTCTGGGGTACAAAAACACATGAGGAAAAGACTTTATTCATCATGCTATGGTAGCCTCTATAAAATGGTCTGGGTTTAGCACGAAGGATGCTTGGGGAGAAATATAGAAACTTGCTACCCTATCCTACAGAAGGTGAGAACTATAGAGAAAAAATCAGGACTGAACGGACTGGAAAGAGAACAAAAAAAAAAAGGAATATATGAACATGGCTCATAGTAAATAGTTAAGACACTGGCAATAAGAGATATGGATCCTGATGCTTCTCCAAACAGCTTTTACACATTTTTTTCCACAGTGATTGTTCCTTAAATCCGTATAAAGCCTCTGATCAGGGACAACCTAGATGGCAGCCTCCAAGCTAGCATATAGAAAAAAACAATCCTGCTTTGTGTATACAAACAGAACAATAAATCTTGCATTCTTTGTTGCACAGTAATATTGCTTCAACAGAAAGAGCTGGAAATGTTCCTTCTCACTCCCATAGTGCATTAAAACACCTATAATAGTTAGGAGGACGGAGAAAATACAGGTGTGAATCCTGCTGGGTAGAGAGGAGCATGAAATAAGCCTTTCCCTGCTTCCAGGATGAGTGCTCAAGTTGTATCCATAGGAGAAATTGCTCATCTAGCTGTCTTAAAAGAAAGTCAGCTTCATAAATTTTTTCAGCAGTCTGTTCCAGTTGCATGTCAGGCGAATGGCTTGTGAAATAGCTGCTGATTTTCTCAGCCTTGAGGTGACAGAGCTGCACAGCTACCCAGGGAGGAGAGAGGAGAAACGTGCCAGAGGAGTCAGGCAGCCCCCTGCTCCTGCTGCTTGGCAGCTCCTGAGCAGGGGAATTCTGCATTTTAATTTTTGATTTAAGCACCAACCTTCATGTTGTGCATGTTTTGGCTGTTTTGAGTCTTTCAGTAATATATGAGACCCTGAATGCTGGAGTGGAGGGCCTGATCCAAAACTTTGGTAGTCAAAAGTCATTGACAGCTATGAGCTTTGGATGCAGCCCAAGTCACTACACCTCTTCTGTAGCATATTTTCCATAGTACATGAAGTTTTTGGAAAGTGGTTAAGAGCAAACCACAATGGAGAAAACCATGCTTGTTTTCCTCTCCTGCAATTATTCCAAAGTCCTATTTTAAATCTTCATTCTGCTTATTTCCAGCAATTCCCCCTAGTGTGAGATTCATCTGGCTTGGCAGCTGCTCTGTGTGCAGTACATTTCAAAAAGTAAGGAGACAGAAGCACAGGCATGTTTCCAAGAAAACAGATAAACTGCTTTGGTGTCACTGACTTAGAAAGTGGGTCAGTCAGACTGTAAAGGACTTGTCTCCCTGAATGTTTTTGCTTCAGACTATCATACATGTCTGTGCTAGCCCACCTCTCAGAGTGAAAATCAGCAGGTCTTCTCTTCCTCTGGGAGTGCAGCAATGAACTTAAAAAAGGTTTTGCAGTTTACTATTTAAATGATGCAAAGTATTCAGCTGTTTTGAGGCAGCATATAAAGCTGATTTAAGGATTACTGTTATGTTGCTTCTCTTTTTTTAGATACGCTAAGTATTTTTTTATCTATACATTTAAATCTCTATCCAGACAGAGAATAGGTAGGCAGATTAAATGATAGTGAACTAATAATTTTCTTTGTACCAAGCAGAAGAACAGCATTATTCTGATGACAGATTAAGAGGAAGCTAGCAAACTTGTGGCATGAAAAGGTTAACTGGGAATTATGATTCTTTATGATTTATATCTGGGGAAAAATATTTTAGCATTATATGATCAAGGTTTGTGACATCATGATATTCTCTTTGAGAATGTAAAAAGAAATGTGTTGTACACGTGAGGAAAAAGACCAGTGGATATGAGGAAAGGAAACAACTAAGACACTCAAAGGAAGTTTGGAGGCAAAGGAAGAATTTGAATTAAGACTTCTCCTTTTTTCCTTTCTCTAACAGATAACTCATCCAGAATGAACACATGTTAAGCTCTTTTGGAAGCTATGGCATACAGGACACTGACTGTGGGCTATAAATTATTACACTTGGAAGTATTAATGAATGCCATGACCAGGCTGAGCTATGCACAACTATAGATCTGTCTGAAAACAATGAATATGCTAAATAAATGCCAAAGAATCAATAGCTGTATCCACACTGTCCTGCGAGAGTGCCTTCAACTTTCCCCTCAAAGTCAAATTCCTGAACAGCCTGTGCTATCTAACCACAGGAGTGAATGTCACAGAGAATGCCACCTGGTAAACCTGGGAAGGGCCACTGGTTTTTCTGGTTATTTGAATGCTCTACCAGATACTTGCACAGGCCTTTGGTGAGAACATTTTCCACCCAAACATCCTGGCATCTGCTGCTACAATCTGAAGCACAACATCCTTGCATCTGTCCCTGCATCCCCATGCCACCTTACACAGTATTGCTCTGCTGCTTGGCCAACATGCACAGGCTTTTGCAGGGTCCACTCCAGCAGCTAAGCCAGCAGCCTAAAGGGTGTGCAGCCTTCCTGGGCACACCTGAGTAGGAGCAGTACACTCTCTTTTCTATTCAGGGAGAAATGAATGTACTCCACACCAAAATTTTGGAAAGATATCTCAAACCACAGTGTCTTTGATTTCTGTCTCAAGAACATGATGTTATTGCTATAGCAGGTACCTTCCATGAGGTCAAGGTCTTCACTTATCTTGGAAGGACTGTTCACCTGAGAGACATCTACCAGCAACGAGTGGCCCATTTGTATATCTAGAAATTCAGCTGCCATCCTTCAAGGCAGATAGCCAGCCCCTTCCTCACAAAGGTATTCATCCAGCAATATGCTTGAGGGTCTAACAGTTATCTCTGACCTTTTCAAAGGAGCAGTACTTATATCAAATGAGGAGAAGAGCACTTGTGAATCTGTTTCTGGATGGCCTGCTTATATAAGGATTCACCTTATATGAGTGGGGTGAGTCCCTTAAGGAAGATGTGGAGCACACTTCTGAAACTCTGGTTACCTAAGGAGAGGCAATTGAAGTGGAACATTCCTGGGTTGCTCCTGGCCCTGGATTTCATATACATTTCCTCCTTCTTTTGGCCCTGACATGAGATACTTCTTGGGATGGCCTCCAGCATTGCTCTTGTACCTTGGGCATGGAAGGTGGGCTGGATGGTCAAAGTACATCTGCATCAGCATCTGCCGAGCAGCTGC
Organism: Apteryx rowi; assembly: GCF_003343035.1. NCBI lineage: Eukaryota > Metazoa > Chordata > Aves > Apterygiformes > Apterygidae > Apteryx > Apteryx rowi. The sequence goes on from NW_020447719.1 coordinate 1,273,113, forward strand.
TAATCTATGAGGCTGGCACCACCAGCCACTTGGAGAATGCAAGTAACTTCAGGAGGGAATGACAACTGAGTACTGATTTTCCCTATAACGTCTTCACAAATCAAAACCTAAAACCTGCATGACATATTCTTATCCTGGCAAGAAGTCTACAAAGAAGAGGTTGCAGGGAAAAGGCTCCTTGAGAATGACACGTGCGAGACAACTGGGATGAACAGGTACAGCTGCAGCGTAGGCATGTGTCGATGACAGAACAGCATGAGGAGAGAGGCACTATGACACTCTTATCTGTAGGTCTTTAAGAACCAAAACAGCTTGTTGACCTTGATGCATGCAACTGTATCACTTTATGTATATGAAGGGGAGGATTTCACAGACTTACAGGCTCACTGGCTTACAGGCTTGTATCGTGGGTTCTTTGAAGAATGGAAATGAGAAGTTCAGCTAAGTGACCTCATCTTCTAGGATAAACTTGGGAGTGCATTTCTGATGTTTTTTATATTGGCTGTAACTGATCCTGGTTGATGAGCTCAGTTCAGTAGTGATGTGGTCAGAGGTGGAGGCCTTATTCATCTACGGCTTGGCAAGGAAGTCCAAGAAAAGATTAAGGGCAACAATGCTGAGGCAAAGGAGAAGATGAGAGGGAAGGAAAAGGTCCCCTTCGATTCATATTTTATTTTAAAGGGTATACTTATGGACTAAAAAACACATAAGAAAACTTAATACTTGAGGAAACCTACTTGACTCTTATGATCTCTGTCCTCTAATGTGATCCACTAACTCATGCATGACTTATTAAAGCTCTGTTAAAAAGATGTTGAAGAGGTGTATCTATTCAGATTGGTGGATTAAAAGTATAGCTATACTTATGGCAATCTTAAACTAGTCTCATATATTTACCACTATAATCTTTAAGGAAAGAGGCAATGGAAAAGATGGTGATGTCTGTGAGTATCTTCATAGTTTTACCAGTTTTTGTTTTCTTAGAAATATTTCCTTTGTATATGCTGAGCTGACTTTGAAGAGGAAAATACTAATAAGATTTTATTACAGGCAGGAGGCAGTACCAACTGCAAAAGACATTAGCAAAAGCTCATAACTGTGCATCTACTTGAGATTTCTGCTTTTGAAATATTCTGAAATTCTGCTTACTTTGCTTTCTAGAAAAAGCTGGCAATATGTAGTCTTAACAATTAGACATTGTGCCTACTACTGCATTTACTTATTACATTTCAAATTATGGGAATTTCCCTCAAAAACAGCAGGGTTTTCACCTAGCTTTCTGTATTTTGAACACAATAGGACAGCAGGAGCTACTCCAAGGGAAATATGAAAGATGCTTTAGGTCTGCAGAGTATTTTCTCAGTCATGGCCATAATCCTAATTCTGAAGACAAAAAAGTGTGAAACATGAGCAGAAAAACAAAGGGAAAATACTACAACTGCTCATACATAATGGAGGCACTAGCTCTAAATAAATGTTCTGATTAAGAGTGATTTCAATTTGTTTCTAGGTCAACATTGTTTCTTATAATGGACACTACTTCTTGTGTTCCTTAAGAAACAGCAAGTTCCAGCTGTACCTGCAAGTACAACTTACTGAAGATAGTGGTTATTTTTAACATTCGTTAATATCTTATGGCTTTGTTCAAATTTTCTACAAATTCTTACTGAGAGGCTTTGTTAAATTACAAAAAGAAATTTATAGCACTGTACCAGGAAATATGTTTGAAGACAATTTTCAAATGGCTGTTTGAACCTGTCACATATTTATACTTAAAGAGCACATAACCCAATTTTCTTTTCTTTAACAAATAACCTTTGTTTCTTTATGATAAAGACACTGTGAAAGAGCTTTTACTTTTCGCTTATAAAGGATTTCATTCTCTGCTATTGTTAAACCATAAAAATATCAGTAATATTGTGTAAGTTTTGTGGAAAGATTTATTAATAACTTTCTTACCTACATTCACACCTCTTGCTGATTAAGGTTGAAAGAGAATGAACAAGGGAGGACAAGTCATTAGATGTTTTTCCAAGTATTTATGTGCATAGGTACTAAAAACAAACAATCACACAAAATTTTTTTTGAACTTTTTTTAATTCTGGCGAAAGAGATGTGCAGAAACAAAGACTGATTTTTTTTAACTACAGGAAAGCCCAAAACTTCTCATTTGCCCCACTGCCTTCCCTAAACCCAGTTTGTTAATATGAAACAAGTGAATGAGACCTTTTTTTCCATATCACTGTTCAGGCCTTTTCTATATACACAGAAAAGAAAGCATATACATATATATACACACATATAAAATTACATATGTATATATACATTTTACAATATTACATGCAAATATATACATATAAAGAAAGCAAAAAAAGCTCAGACCTCTTATTTTCAGTCTCTTTGTAGACTGTCTTTACAAATCTACAGTAGATTAAGCTTTTTACACTGTAGTTCTACAGTATTTTCTTAATATTTTAAAGTAAATTGGAAAATCCCTTTTTTTACTCTAATTTGTTTCAGACATATGGTGTGGATAGTGATTTTATGGTGTATGTGATATGGTAACCTGATTTTCACTACATAGGCTAGATTGTGTCTCTTAGGTGTGAGAGGCAGTAACAGGCAATGTGTGTGTCTTGTGTGGATCTGGAGGAGATATGGACGTTCCCTGGGAGGGGAATATTGCCAGAAATGGAACATCTTGCATCAGTCCGCCTGGCTTACCTCACCTGCTCCGCAAGACAGTGTCAGTAGAAGATGTTTTGGAACCAATTCATATGTATAAAAACAAATCAGCAGGGCCAGGTGACATTCACCTAAAAGGTCCAAAGCAGATCAAATATAAAACTACTCAATTATATATTTCACAGTTTCTTTATCCAATGTTTACAATTCTATCTACTGTCAGAGGGAAGGTAACAAAGGTAACACTAATTAAAAAAAAAGACTTCAAAGAGGAATAAAGAGGATCACAAGCCAGTGACTGTGACTTCCAGGCCAGGCATATTAGTAGAAACTATACTAAATAATTGTATTAGTAATCAAATACATAAATGTAACATAACTGAGAAGACTTAAAACTTGAAGAGGAAATTCATGCCTCTCAAATTTGAGAGGTACGAGTTTTCTGAAGGAGTCAGTAATCACATGAAGAAGGTTCCCCATCTAATATAATATTCTTGCATTTCTAAAATTTATATTGATGGCTTTTAAAGAAGTTAAGCTGTCATGAGGAAAAAGAAAAATTTCTCTTGTGGATCAGTAGCTGATTGAAGAATAAGTAACAAATGATAGGCATAAATGCTCATTTCCACAATACAGAGAGGATTGTCAGTGGAGTCCCACACAGAACTGTCTTAGGGACTCATCATATTCTTAAATGAACTGAAAAAGAGACTGAACAATGAGATGAAAAATTTGCAAATGATACAAAATTATCCCCAGTGATCAAAACTAAAATTGACCATAATGTTCTGCAAAAACATTTCATAATGCTGTGTTGGCAGTGTGATAAAATACAAAAATTAAAAAAAAAAATTGTCAAGAATTTACATAATGCACATGGTAAAATCAAACCCAATTATACATAGAAATTATTAACTCTGAATGAACTTTTACCTCTAAAAGAAGAGATTTTGGAGTCATAGGTTCTTGAAATCTTCATCTCAATGCTTAGTCAAAAAGGAAAATTAAGTGCTAGGAATTATTAGAATGAGAATAGAGAACAAAACTGGAAACATCACTATATTACCGTATGAATCTCTGGTTCAAACTTCTTTTTATTATCATGTCTTGTTCTGGTTGTTCCAACTCAAAAAGGATACAGTAGAATAAGAAAAGAAATGATACAAAAGGCAGCAAGAGGGATCAAAGAAAATGGAAAAACTTCTTTCTATACAAGCAGAGACTAAAACTTTTCAGCCTAGAAAACAGACAGTTGAGGAAGCATGTGAAAAAAGCATGGCAAAGAAGGTAAAGGTTGAATAATTGTTCATTTTTTCTTGTAATACATTGGAGGGAACTAAATGAAATCATGAGGCATCAAATTAAAAGCAAACAGGGAAAGTAATTTTCACAATCTGTATGATGAAGCTATGGAACTCACTGTCTCTGGATATTTTGTCATAAGTATAAATGGGTTTAAAATAGATTAAACAAATGTGTATAAGAAAAGTCCATTGATGGCTACTAAATACAATGATAAAGATGTAACCTCTGGCTCAGGAAGATCCCCAAGATACTGTTTGCACCCTGAGGAAAGTATCGCTCTTTGTTTTGTATTTCTTATCCTCTTTCCTAAACTAACTAGCCTAAACTAGCCATGACAGAGAAAGGATTTTAGGCAGGAGGAACCTTTTTTTTCTGAGCCGGTATAGCCATTCTTACAGAGAAAGGACAGTGTATTAATTTCTCTATCCTGCATCCTCTAGAGCAGAGAGTGACCTAAGGGTACACATAAGAACAGAGAGAACCTCCTTGCTTTATACTAAGCAAAAGAAAGCTGCTTGAATTTTCTCCTGTAACCTATGCTACATTCAAAGCCATTCCAAACCCATAAGTTCTCCCCAGCAGTATTTAATAGGAATAGAATTATCATATTAGATGTTGAGAGCATTTGGCAATACACTTTGCACCACAGGTCTTACCTTTATGACTACTGAACTACATCGTAGATACAGAAATATTCATAGGAGGACCTTGTGAAAGTTCCTTTCAGAGCCTTTCAGAGAGTCATGTCAATAGCTAATTTAAGAAAGAGTTTGGGTCTATTGGCAATTCATCTGACTTCATATGTTACCCAGTGTGGGTAAGGCTATATACAGCTCTTTGCAATCTTATTTTTTAAATAACCATTTTGCATTCAAGCATTTATCGAAAGGAAAGACTGTTCTTTGCTGTTGTAAGGAGGATGTCATTGTCAAGTGACAGGGGTCAACTCTAACCATTAATCCACATTTCAAAACTCTCATTATCAAGAAGTAGGAGTTCTGAAGCAGAATTATGACAGAATCGGGTCTTTAACAAACTTCACTAAGAAGTTTGCAGATTTGTCTTAGAACACATCATAAATATGAGAAGTATGAGGCAGTATCTTTGAAGATTTGGAGCGTTTTACCTGAGCTCATCTGACACTTTTTTCCATTACAGTAAAAAATCTACATCTGGACAAAAGGCAATGAAAAATCACACACACACACAAAAAGTGCCTTATTCAGTTTTTTTATACAACAAGACCGAAAATCCTGAGCAAGATGCAAGAAAAGAGAATGTACTGATACAGGAATAATAACTATGGATGTATGGATGCCCCATGTTTTTAATCTGTATTAATGACTTACATATTTAAAGTCCACCTAAGTCCTATTTAAACACTTCAGTTAGTATTTGGCTCTGGTCTCTTGCTGCTCTGTATGGATATGTTGGCTCAGCACTGCTAACAGGAGTAGAAAGCAATAAAAGTTTGTTTTTATTTTAAACATTGTAAGCCAATCTGCCCCAGAATACAGACAGAGAGTTGTTACATTATTTAACAAGGTGACATTTTTACATGGTCACTTTCTTAATAATAACTACATTATGCTGCTAGATGTGGCAACTAGCATAAGTTTTCTTTCCTCTAACTAAAGATCCCACTGTGAAGAATTTCTCTGCCAGAAAATGGGATTATTTATATCTAATAGGAACTTCTATGAACCAGTTAATGTTGCCAAGTACTTACTCTTTTGCTGCAGATGGTTATGTTAGGGCAGACTTAACTCTTTTTAAAGTAACTTCTATACTTGAAAATGTGCATTGACAAGAGAATGCAAATTGGAAATATGCCACAAATATAGTTCCAAAGCTGTGGTCATCCAATTCATGAGGGAAATATAAAGGCTTATTCAGACTTGCATGAGTGATTCTGCAACAGAATTAGAGTGCTCATTTCATTAAAAACAAAACTAAAAACATGAAGTCTACTAATTAAGGGATCGGCATTTTAAAACTGTGAGATGTAAGACAAATGCAAAAGGACTGACAACCTATTTACCTACTTCCCTGTTGATATCTGCTGATAGATTGCCTGTTCAGGTATTAGGAGAAAACTGCATTTGTGTTTGAACGGAAAGAGAGAAACAAAACATCATTGACAAATGCGTTCCTCTTGCAAATGAAAGTCAGCACAGACACCCACTATACACTCTATGCCAGATTTGTTCAAACTGGGAAGTCTGTTTAATTGGGAGGGGAAAAGAAAAACTGGGTTGAAGAACAGCTTGGAGTGAGAGAGTAGGAGGATACACCTATTATTGGCATTATTATAGTGATCAAATACAACTCCTCCAAGGATAGAGAAAACTTGCATGGCTAAGGAATGCCAATATCTGTAGCCAACAGCACATAAGGCAAGCATTATATCCAGCTGCTTTCAATTCCTCGGCTCAAACGACCAAAACCTCATTCATAACAGGGGCAGCCTGTAGCTTGAATCCAGGGTAAGGCAGAATCTCAGTCCTTCAGTTTTGCAGTAAGAGACTTTTCACCACTCTGCACGATTGCAATGACTAGGTGTCATATTTGTCATAAAACAGGTAAAATGGAGGGACCTCTTGAATTTGAAATTCATAATGTATATACAATGCTAAGCACATTTGCATGATCCTCTCATTAAAAATCTTCACCTGTTTGGTGCTGTTGATGTTTTTCTAATATAAAAAGAGTCTGTGAAAAGTGTAGCTGAATCCATGGAATATGGCTTCTGTCACTGAAAGTATCTTTAGTAAAGGGACTTTTAAACTTCTGTTACAAATGATGGGAGCTGATAGGTGTTTTTAAGGGAGGATAATTGAGATCCAAATTGAACATTAGGAAAAAAATTTACTAGGAGGACGGTGTGACACTGGCAACCAGAGAGGTTGTGGAACCTCAGTCCTTGGAGGCTGCATGAAAAACTTTGGAGATTTTCAAGGCTCAGCTAGATAAAGCCATGGGTGACCTGATCTAGTTTTGGCAATAGCCCTGCTGTGATTTGGCTGTTGTGGCTTAATTTATCTGAAGATTTTTGTAACTGAATAGGTAATAAATGTAATACATGCTTTCAGCATGTTTTCAGGGACCCTGGAGGACCCATGGAACAGGTTCTCAGAATAAATCTCAGCAAATACACGTTTGATGAAAGCTGATTTCTCTGCCTGTGGGTAGCAGTGACAGTTCCCTAGTGTTCTTGACTGTTCATGGCAAGAGGGCTTAGCACACCGAGTACACCCTTTAGGGACTACCCAATGGCATTTTGAAAAACAAAACCTATCCTGTCTATCTTCACTAGTAATCATGTCCTTTCTTGCTTTTTGCAGCTCCTCCATCTTAACTGATCTTTTACACACAGTACAGTATCACTTTCTCTTTGAATCCCTTCATCAGCCTCACTTATCCTTTGACATCACATTCAAGCTTCTTATATTCCTTAGCCCTTACCTGTGTTATGCTATCCATACTGATCTCTTATTTCCTCTCCTTTTTTCTATGCTCTTCACTTTCCCAAAGGCATCTCTTTCTCTTCCTCCTGCTGCATCGGTTAAAAATAAGCAAGAATGTTCATTATTTGTCTTATGCTTCTGCCTTCTTTTCCACTGCATGTTTATTTCATCCCTGTATTTTTCTCTCACTATGTGGGTAAATTCTTCAGGGAAAGAATTGCTTTGAAAAATGTTTTTATATTTGTGACTCAGGCTTGGCACAGTAGAGCCTATAATGACAGCAATAATCATTAGATTTGCTCCTTCTTTGTCTACTGTTCTCACAGGAGTATATTCCATTGTCCTTCACTACCTACAACTTTTCCCTATTACTGTGTTCCAAGTATTTCCCCTAAAATATCTTTTATTTGAATCTTACTGTGAAATTCATGTTTGCCATAACAACAAATATGTTTAGTCTGCTAAGTTTAGACCTCAATATTACATATAAAAAATTGGGAGGGGGGGAAGCATATAATACATTTAGACTGCTAGGGAAGTATGTCTGAAAAACATAAACGTTTAAGAATGAAATCCACCTCAGTTTGAGCTGCATTCCTAAACCTGCCAACTGCTTACAGATTGCTTGAATTACACCCAAACTGTTCAACCAGACCTCTTTCAGTTCTAATTTTTCAGGTCTCTGAAGGCCATCACAACACTGAGAATAATAAACTTTCTGATCAGCTGTCAGCAATCAGTTTATTGCACTCTAGTAGAAGACTAGAGACTCTACCTTTTGCTTTAGGCAGTCTCATGCCTCCAGGATGCTGGATATGTCCTGTTCAGGTTTTTCTTCCTCTAAATTCAGGCTCACCTCTTCTGGAGGAGGCATTTTTCTGGTACTTTAGGGGTATACAGTCAATAGTTCTTTCCAAAGAAAGTATTTCTTTTATATGCCAGTCACCTTCTTCTGGATAGCATTTCCTCACTGCCAGAATTAACTATGCGTTGTAGATCATTTTCTAACTATTCAATTTTATACAGAGAGAGCTGTTTGAAGCTAAGCACATGCTTTAATGATCCTCCAGGCAGAAGGATTTTGCTTGGACAAAGCAAAAACTGACCTGAGGTCACGGTACACTGTCAGAAGAGCATAACCATCTTCTCCCATTTTGCTTTCACCATGCAAACCAAGGAATCTGTGTCATTTCTTCCTCTTTATTAAACACTAAGAAGTGGGAAAATGCATTCAGAGACAGATGGGATTCTATATCAGCATGGACTTTTTGTCTCATCTCAGCTGCAAGCTGTTCAAAGCACTTTCCAGTAAGACCATTAGACCTCTCAGCTGGCACTGCTTTCATTTATCTTCTATATCCTCTTGTCCTGTTCCAATGTCTCTGGTCTATTATTTAATTTGGCAGAAAAACACACTCAACTGGCCCAAATACATTTTCTGGCCTCCCAAGCTTTATTGACTGCCAGAATATGAGTATATCCCTCAGCAAAGGAAAAAAGAAGGACTTGCTATGTTAATGTATCTCATTCATAAATCCACTAAGAAAAGTTTTTTCTTGTTTCTTTCTTAAATAGTGAATTGTGACTCATTATGTTTTGTGTCCTAAAATAACACTCCTTTCTTCTTTTAAAAAGCTGACCTAAGACCTTATGTCATACTGCTGTACAGCACCTTTAAGAAGTGGCAGCCACCAGCAAAAACAGGCAGTTCAGAAATACAAAAGCAAAAACTTTATCAGCAGTTCACAGGATGGCATATTACTGTGTTTTCATCAACTTCGTAGGGCTAAAAGATATGACATGGTATTTTGCAGCCATACAGTGGCCAAAATATCTCTTCCTACATTTCCTATCAAGTTTCCATCCAAAGTTGGCCAAATCTGACTATACTTCAGTAAACGAAAGAATTTAGTTGAAAACATTTCATTGAAAAACAAACCCAAACAATAGCTTTTCAGTCAGCCCAAATAATAAGCCATACCAAATTTCGCATTGGACTTTATTCTGCTGCACAAATATAAGGACGTACATAATGTAAATGTTAATTTTCTTTGGAAGAATTCAAGGATTGTAAATGCCATACTCACAGCCACATTCCTTCCCCATACAGAGCTGCAAAATAACAACAGGTATGCATACATTAATTAATTCATGCATGTCATTTTGCACCTGTGCAGATGCTTCCTATGGAAATTTAGCATACATTTATTTTGTCTTGAACTTTTAACATTTAGAATTCTTTAAAAAATCAGTCAGGCAGACCATTTCATCTACAGTGCTTATCCAATTTCTTCTGTTTACAGTCAGCTGGCTTTTGTGTAAAAACAATGGATTAAGAATGTGGCTAAGGCAGGTTGAAAATGGTAGATCGTTATTCAAGCAGGGCTAGAGGATTCTACCAGCTTTTAACAGCACAGTGCCTGGATATTGAAAAATATATTTTTGAGACAAACATCTGTTGACCATCAACTGTGAGTTGCCACTGTCCAGCTCCATCTATATTTTAATACAGCTCAGGAGAAGCTCTTGCAGTGTCTGATAAAAAGAAAATATTAAATGTGTTGCTTTATCAAAATAAGGCTGGTGAATCTCATTTAGAAAGAGAGGCTCAGCTCTTCTTCAGAGGCAATATCAAAATCTGTTTTTATGTTTCTAAGAATAATATTAAGAGAATATTCATACTGTGGTAGAAAATAACATCACACATGGCTTTAAAGAAATTATAATCTATAAAATATCAAAAGGAATAGTTTGATTTACAAAGGGTGGCTACTACTAACTTCTCAACTATACACAGTCCTTGTTCCAAACCAGAATTGAAGACTATCATCAGATCCTCTGTAAATCAGCACTGAATATGGCATAATAATGCCTGGAGACTGGCTCAGACTAGTAAGCTAGCCATCAATCTGTCCTCACTACAAGTGATGCACTACAAGTTCCATTTTTGACACCTCACATATGAAGATGAAATCAGTTTTCTTCAGCTTAAATGCCATTTGATGTGAAGATTTTCCCTACAAACTCATTTACCACTAGATGACATTAAAGGTCAAACAGGCTGCACAGGAGACTGAGAGTCACCCATAGACAGTGTTATATTAATGTAGTCACTTCCTTTGATGTCCAGAAGATGCATGTGTCTGAAGCGGAGGGAAGGCAAACAAGTCACACTTCTGTTGTACTTGGCCATCAAGTGAATGAAACTGACCATTTTATCAAATGATTAATAGCAAATGCCCTGATACCTGGAGCTGATTTAGTGAACTATCAAATTCTTCTAAGCTATGCAAAATAGAATCAGCAGAAATAGACCAGGAAAGGGCTGTGGTATCACAGCCTCTGAAGCAAACCGTTATGCTGGGCTGGAAACCACCACAAGAAAGGTGGAAGTTAGACAGCAGCAAACTCCTCTGCAGCCTGTTTTGGACAGGTTCAGGAAGGACCTTGTAAACTTTTAACTCCTTCTGATAACAACTGGAGGGTAAGTAAAAATTCCAAGCATGATAAGTTAATGGACAGTTATGAGGAGATGCTTTAAGGTCCGGATGTGGGGCCCTTGCTCTGCTGGGAGAAACTTTGTCTGGTTTGGAGGTGAGGGAGAGCTGGTGGGAGGGAAGAATGGAGCTGGTTTGCATGCTGGGTTTTCTTTCTCCCCAAAGGTCCTTCTTCCTCACTCCTAATTTCAAGGGGAACCATTTATGCTGTCTCAAGATGGGATTGTACCTATGAGTCCTAACCCTCACGCAGAGGGTGGTCTAGAACTGCACTGTCCGAGAAGAGCTTGGCAAGGCCTTGTGTTTGTGAAGTACAATCCCTTCATAGAAACTTCCTTTGAATAAGCTGTGACATCCTGCAGAAATGCATGGCTTGTTGCTTCTGGTATGTCTGAATCACTGTGAAGACCTTTGGCTAGATATGGGCATATCGCTGTTTCTCAGGGACAATTTGAACAATCCACAGGGAAAACAATATTTGGTCACCATTTTTTCTGTGTACACAGGCCTTTAATTTTCCTTGACCCTTGCATGGGGCACTCATATGGGAAATTAATTTTTTGCTGTACTTTGGGAATAAAGACATTGCTTTTACAATCTAATCTAACCCAAGACCTGAGGGTGGATGTTAATGTCATCAGTGGTGCTTGATTCTGTGTGATTCTATGTGAAACTTTATGCATTCAAACTTGTGAATAATTTGGGGAGACTTACAGGCTGTAGGAAGAGATTGGAAGTCTGGCAAATGTTTAGCAAATATTTGAGTGTACCACCATTTGAAACCAACCTAGGAAAATATGTCCCATGAATTATTCTGAAGTGAGTTGGCTTAAAGTGAGTTTTATTAGGATATATTATTTATGAAGTATAAAACTGTGCAAGAGATTTTGCTAATCATACTTTGTATGGACAATGAAGCACTGCAAAGCAACATTCAATATTATTTGCTATTACTTCATTCATTGGCTCAGATTTCAGTGGAAAGGACTTACCATCATAAAAAAATAATATCAGTTGTCATGCCTTGTGGGTGTTGACTTGGCAAATAGTTTAAATATGGAGTAAACTAGCCAATTCATTTTAGCAATGTGGAAAAAGGGATTCATAGGGACATACTTTGTGTTATGTGTGTTAGAGACAAACATGCAAGCTATTTCCTCAATTTCCTTGGTAAATGTACAGTAGTTTTAGGACATGCTTGAATAACCTCTCTGTATAAGACAAAGAAGCAACTGATCAAATGTGAATGCGTTGATAGTTTTAAGCAGTGACGGTTAAGATTTTCTTTTATAGGCTGGCATAAGCTACGGTACTATGTCAATCCATTGCACTCATGTAAACTTCCTGCCTGCAATCTGATTCATGCAGACCATTCTGTCTCCCTGCCCTTTAGGTGATGAAATTATGTCCTGGAATTGCTGGTCAGGCAGAGCCCAGTAAAACTTTGCTTTGTGGTCTGACAAGACCAGTTGTTGTGACTCGAAATGAACAGTTGGGAATGTGCTTCTCAAGGAGGCATCTGAATCATCAGTCACCTGCCAGCACAGATAGAAAGAAGCAGAAAAAAGGGATACCAAAGATACCTGAATAATGGTACTAAGTGCACAGACTGAAGAGGAGAGAAGAGAGTTTCAGCACATCTAGAACCAGAAAGCAAGCTGAAGCAGGGAACATCTGCAAGGAAATAAATATTTCAATGCGAAGATGTCCTCCTTACCTTTATATAAAGGTAAGAGTCACTGTTAATCCAAAAGTGAACTGTATTTGCTAAAAAAAATCAGATCAGCCCAACAATGCTGGCTAATGAGCACAGAGGAAATAACCTGGGAAAATGTAACTAAAAGGTAGATGGTAATCAAGATTTAGGTATTTTGATTATAATTGTTTTTTATTTTGTTTTGTTTTCTTTCTTTTTTAGGGTTTTGTTTCTAAAGATGGAAAATTTGAAAAAAAATAGCAGTGTTTCAAAAACATTCTGGCTTGGGGGAAAAAAAGAGGGAAAAGATCTCCTCCTCCTGTCCAAGGAGGACTAAAGATATAAATTTTCTCTATGCACATGTCAGTCTTTTATTACAGTGCTTTGGCACAGCACTTTATATTTAATTAGGATTATTTGGAGCTTTTATAGCATTTAACCTTGTTGCATGTAGCACAGATATCAAGAACACACCTGTTGTTTATATCTGCCCAACAAATTGCTTGGCTGTGACAAAGAGAAGAGTAAACACAGCTAAACAAATTTCATAGTCCATGCCTAAAAGGTGTCTTTTTCATCTTCTGGGGGAAAAAAATGGTATATATTGCTGTTGCTTCTCATGGCTCTACTGTTAGATGACATCTGCATGGCAATGTACAGGCTCCTGGTACGTCTAATGCATTTCATTAAACCTACTTATAAACTCTGTCACTGCAGTCTCGCACACTATCTATACCTGTGCCCACTTCCAGCATGTACTGCAGGCACATGTGGCCACTGTTAGGATTTCTTCATACATCCCTAAGTGGAGCCCCTATAGGGAATACTTCTAATGCCTTCTGAGGGATCTCCTGGACCTATGTGGAGAGATGTTCTGACCTATATTCAGCTGAGGGACTTGTGATGCTTCATGCTTTTAAGTGTCTCTGTCCCAACCACTGGCATATCACAGAGCCAAACCATGCTCTGTTCCTCTTTGTATCTGCATTATTATTGCAGCAGGGTGCAGACAGGGACTTTAGGGGAACATTTCAAGCTGTGTGTTTGCTCTCTGAAGTCCGAACTGGATACCAGGGAAAGGAGTATCTGCGCTAGCAGCCCGAATAGCAAAGGGGAAAGATCTCTTTCGTGTTGCAATCTCTGCAGAATCCCCTTCTCAGTGCATGACGATCATCTCTGCCTGATGAGCTGACATCACCACTCAAACAAGAGTTGCAACTTGAGAAGGCACGAGATCCATAAGGAATTTGCCACAGAACTCCAACACCAGATCAAGCAAAGAAGGGTGGTCAAACAACCTCATAAATATAAAGCTATTTCCCACAGTGAGCTTTTCGAACACAAGGAAATACATTTCCTCCACACAAAATGGTATCAATGAGATATCAATATCCATTACTCTGTTAGGGAACCTTGTGTACTCTTTGCTTCCCAGAGTTATGAGATCATACCCTGCCATGGAGTATTTGGCAGAAATCACTACAATTACATCTACAACAATTACAAGCAAGCTAGAACCTAAAGTGGTACTACCTTCAAAGCACTTGGACAGTTGTTCAGTTCAGCAGAGGTAAAAGATTCCATCAAAAAAATGGAAAAAAAAGTCTATTTTATGTCCCTGGAAAGAAAACAAGAATGCCCTTACCATTCCTTTTTATTTTTTTGTGTTTATAGCAGAATCATGAGCTGATATGTGTTTAATGGTTATCCTTTATTTTAACTCTTGTAAAGAGTCCAGAGGTGTGCAGTGAGAATGATCTGAGGTCTAAAAAACATCTCCTGTACAGAAGGACTGGAAGAGTTGTGTTCTTGTCCATAAAAGAGATGACTGAGTTGGGGGAGGAAAGACAAGCTGAATCTTCACATATCTTGAAAGTAAATGCCAAAGAAGAACATAAACTATTCTCCTTGTTCACTGAGAATAGAACTAGAGGTAATGAGCATAAACTGTAGCATTGGAGATTTATATTACACGTTATAAAAAAGCAATTCCAACTGTATGATGGTTATTTACTATAATAGATTCTCCTGGGATCGTGGAATTACTATCAATGCTTGGTTCTAGGAACAGGTTAGCCAATCATCTTTCAGGAATGGTTCAGATAGAGATGATCTTGTCTTTGGGTAGAGGAATAAAACTGCATGGCTCGCAATGTCATGCCTAGCTTTATTTTTTATAATTCTACAGCTGGCCTAGTCAGAAGCTGCAGAAGCAGAAGCATTTATTGTCAGAAGCTGGCACAGTATACCTTCCAGCACAGGGTATCCAACGTAGGATAGCTGGCATATAATATATCTGGCAAGTACTGCTGGCTCAGGATATCTGTCAGCTCTTATATATACTATGGCAAGAATTTAATATTTAATTCATTTACAAAAAAGTTGCACAAGGGGCAGAAAGAGGGGAGAAGTAAACTCTAAGAGTTTCCCTCATGAAAATTTAGGGTCCTATTCCCCATGTTAGCCATAACATTATTTCAGATTGGGGAAATTTTGAAAAAGTTGGCGCTATGTAGTACCCTGACTGGAGAAGGGAGTAGGTTTTCCAGCCGAGGAGTTTGTATCCATCTATCTGTGCAAAGAAAACTTTTCCCTCCTTCCTGGCTTGTCAACAAATTCATTAGTGGAAAGGGGTATGTAGGGCAACCACTGGTGGTTTGTCCTGTCTAGCAGCCTACTCAGCGACCACCATCAGTATGAGAAATTTTTATACATTATATGTCAGGAATGGAGAAGAACTTGGCTAAACTTTAGCAAGAGGCTGAATTGGGATGAAGGGGGGTTCCTGTCAGCAGAACTGGTTCATCCCTCCACTTCTTGCACAGTTTGGACAGCTTGCCATAACTAAAACACCCCAACAGACCAACTCCTACCATTTCAAAGGAGCCTCTTCATTTAGTTCTACTACTGCTATTGGGGTGTGTAACCCAGCCTGTACAGGAATTGCCTTGCTGACAGTAACACTGTCGCTCTCTAATACCTTCATACAGAGAGTAGTGTAAATTGAAGCATGCACTCACACGTATTCAGCTGATCAGCCCTGATTCCATTCAATTATCTATTTTTTTATAAATATCAAATGCAAACACAGTAAAAATGAATCGTCAGTTTCATGTTTAATGTTTTATCCCTGCCTGATTGCCCACCTTGCATTTTGTGCCTATTACGTGGGGACAGTGTCTCTGTGTCAGCAAAAGCTGGAGGTGCAACGGTACCAGTGATCCCCAGAAGGGAGAAAATCCCAGTTCACATCAGCTGCTGCTGTTACAGAAATTTGACAGAGAGCTCTTCTAGATTACTCCTTCTCTATTTTGTTTTATTAAAGGCTCATCCAAGTCATAACCTTCAAATTAGAGTGCTCTTTAAACACTGCAAGAGAACATTACAAAGGCCATTCTTGTGTACATACAGTACCTTCATAGCAAACAGTATATTGGTCATAACTAGAAAATCTAGCCTTCTTATGCTATATATAATGTGTATTATATATATACATATATATGTATAAACACAGAGAGAGCATATAGCATAAGGTTAAACTTCCTAGTTATGATCAATACATATAACTACATATATGTATAATTGTATATATACAGTTGCTTGTTTGTAAACTATGTGTGTGTGTGTGTGTGTGTGTGTGTGTGTGTACATATGTTTGTATATATACAAAATATAATAAACTATGAAAACTGACACCTATCTTTCCAGACTGGTGTTACTTCACAGAATTGTTCAGTGGAACCAGCCCTGAAAAAAGCTTCACATAATGGTTTCATGAGACTTTTTGGCCTGTTCATTGTGGTATGTGCCCTGGATTTTCCCAGCAGTACAGCCTGTACAGAGATCTATTCTGCTTTTCTGTCCACTATAGAGTCCTCTCCAGTGCTCTAAAAATCAGCTCTGCCTCCAATCCAAATACTGGATCATATTGTTGACACGGCCACCACAGTAAGATTGGCAGCACAGCTGGATTATATTTTTTTCAAGTACCTTTTTCCACTGGAAAGCACTCTTCCGGAACAACCAGTATTCACTGTACGTTCAGGTCAGTATCTTCATACAATTTTAGCCAAAAGCAAAACTTACAAAATCTTCTTTTGAAAACAGTTCATGTTGGGTTGAAAGAAACACTGAAACCTACTGTTCCTGCCATTTCCAGCACATTTCATTTCCAGCCACTTGTGATAAAATGGAAGACACAAAGCACAAGCCTAATCAAGTATGGGTAGAAAGAAGAAATATTGCTTCTGAACAATAGCTCACTGCTTGGAATACAGGGCGTCGGAGATCTATGTTCAATTCCCTCTTTGCTTGAAATCCCACCTTTCACTGCTCGATGAGACTATATCATGAGAAAAGTCTTCTCCGACTCTTCTGTTGATATTATTCTAATGTGTATAAAATACTTAAGTACTCACTGAGAAACATATTGGAACCTCTCAAGTGAGTCATTACCTCAGCAAAAAGCATTTTGCCTCTATCTGGGCACCTGCCTGTTCAAGCCGAGCAGGATGAATAAGTGATGCAGAAGGAGAGAGAGAGAGAGAGAGAGAGAGAGAGAGAGGACACACAATCCTGTGCAACCTGATGAAAAGGATACCCAGACTGACCTGTGGGACTGACTGCCTGTCTACTGCCATGTACACAAAATAGCTGTCCAGTCATGCTACCTGCCAGCCAGAGTCTCTTGGTTGGGCCAGGGGCAACCCTGGTGGTATCCTAGGCCTGACCTGGAGTGCCCTCTGTGCATCCAGCACACATTCGCTAGGGAGGTAAATCCTATCTCACTCCAAATCTCAGGACTGGTCTGTGGGATTCTAGCACCCAGGGAATAATCTGACTAAGCATCATTTAGAAATCCACCTGTCAAGACAGCATCCTAACCACCAGGCTCTGAGCACTGGACAGAGAAAGACTGGGGGAAGATCTCAGTTTTCTGTTTTGGAATGGCTACTTTTTGCATTGTGATTGGAACACTGGATGGCTTGTTTGCATCCACTGCACTCGGCCAGCCACTTGCTCCCGAATAATATTATTTTAATTGAGATATATCAGCAAAGATGATGGATGCTTAATCTAACTTAATTCTGTCCTAATAGCAGAGGTTAACCAGAAACCTTACATGACATGCTCACACAGCATTACTTTGGGCTGATGTCTTCAAGCACTCTTCCACTGATATGGGCCTAATATCGTAAAAGTGAAGCCATGAAGACAGCATAGGTTAAATCCCAGCCAGGAATGAGTACACAGAGGGAGTGTAAAACAGCCTTGCTCAGCCTGAGCTCTACTACTCATGCTGTAGCTATGTGTGTACTGCAAAGTGGATGGGGCATGGCGTGCATCCAAGGGAAACCTGCATTATAACTATTTCCCTGGGGAAACAAGTGAGTATGAGTCCAAAGCAGATGCATATTAGTTTTGTGGGAGGTTATTCATTCAGAGTATATGATCCAACAAATGGGGAAAAGTCCACAGGGAAAGTGACTACTCTGAAACTGGGTTCATACCAGCAAGCTGATAGTGACTTGGTAAGACTGGTAAAACTGTCAGCCTTAAAAGAAAAAGTCTTTAGACAAGCACCAAAGCCATATACAAAGTAGAAACTATCATAATATTTTGTATTTAAATGATCTTGTTACAGAATCCCAGTGAATTCTATTTTAACTACAGACAATCTGGCCTTTTTTTTTCTTTTTCCCTAAATTGTTCTTTTTTAGGATTTTTTTTTCTTGTTTCCATGGTATTTATTATCCATCCATTTGCTTTCTATTCTGGGTTGAGCACAGAATGAAAAGCTTGAGTGCTGGGACTAGATTACTACTTGCTGTAAATCAGGACAGTAGTATCAACTTCAGTGAAGTCATTGTTTATTTATATCATCTGACCTTTGAAATTTTAGGATGTAGAACATTATGAAGAAACCCTGGAAAGGAAGTCCATCAGTTTATTAAACATCTTTATATTTATCTGAATTGACTTTTTAAATAATTAGTTGATGGTATAGGACAAAAAAAAAAAAAAGAAGAAGAGTAATACCAGAATTCAGTCACTTAATGTATTACAAAGGAGAAGAGAACAAAAGGACAAGCTGGACAGCTCCAGCTCAGATTAAAAATGGTAAATGTAAGAATGTGATATATTTTCAGTTTCATAGAACTTACAAGTATTTTCAACAATTTTATCCCTTTTTCACTGAAAGCAGTAGGTCCTACAGGTTAGGTGCTACAGTTCTCAATGTAGGCAGTGTGTGTCTTGCATCTGCACAGATTCCCATATTTGTGAAAATCTACATCCAATGATTTGCACAATTACAGCCTAAATCAATGGTTCCTTTTTTTTTTATCCCCAAAACATAGTCTTAGAGATTACTTCTTTAATGCATGCTCAGATGGACTACTTGCCCACCAGTGCGCTTATTTACCACCATCTGAACTGCTTCCAATTTGTGATGTTATAACATCCCTATGGCAACTGCAGCACTTGCTTACATGGGAAAGTCATTTTAGGAAAGTATTGAATTTATTTTTAGCTTCTTTTAGTGAAAACTAGCAGCTGGAAATGAAGTAAGCCAGCACCATGTTACTAGCCAGGGCAGAAGAAAGAACTACTGGTTTCAAATTTATTATTTTCATTATTACTTAATTATTTATTTACTGTGCAGAATACCTGAGTCCTTGCTCTGCCCTACTTCAGCCATTGAAATCAATACAGATTTTATCTAAGGGCTGGTTATCATGTCATTATTTTTATTATGATGTTTATTATTGACCTTATTTTTAAGTTGCTCAGTCATAGCAAAAATTGAAATTATGTTTGCCCGTAATAACAGTGATTAATTGTGGAAAAGATATAAGAATAAGGAAAAATGCCTGTCTTGTGAAAACATTTATGTTTCCTGCACTGTAAAACAAACACATGGGTCTGTTTGGGGTCAGCAATAATGAAGACACAAAACCATTTCAGAAATGACTTTTTCTCTCCTGCTTATGGTCCAAAAAAATTTGGAGCTGTGTTGCCTCTTCAAGACAGACTGTGAAAAAGGGGATAGTAGTGAAGAAAGTTAATCTTAAACTTAACACACTACTAAAAGCAGCTGGTGTTACACTCAGAAATTCACGCTTTATTAATGGTAGATGGAGAAGGTTTCCCATTTAGTATTGCTATAATCTGTGAAAGTGTCACTATTGAGATGACCAGCCTGCAAACCACTACTTCTAGTTATGTCTTTCTGCTGCCATCCGTATTAAGCTACCCATCACACTTATTTCTGACGGACCTCTCTTTCCAATGGTCATGAACATATTTGTTGCATCCTATTTCACAAGGAAGCTTGAGAGCACTATGTAAACTGTATGTGCTAAACTATTTTTCTTGAAAGGGAATTAATGTGCCTATTTGTAAATCTTCCTAGAAAAAGAAGCAGATGCTTAACAAAAGCCTTCAGGCACTGTGGCAGTTAGTGCTGTAATGCTTCAAAGTTAAGAGCCCACCTCTAGTTGCTGAATTCATAATGTCAAGGTAAGGGCTGAAGATGCCATGCACTGCTCAGATAGAGGAAGGGTTGGCTCCTGCATCAAGATTTCACAAGCAGTCTGAGCACTTAGACTCATTACTCACAAGAAGAAATGAGGAGAAGGATGCATCCAAAATCTTTTTTCATAGACGAGCATGAAAAACCTCCTGGGGCAGCAAGATCCAAAGGTTCGATACCTAAAGAAGTACTTTCCTGTGGCTATTCTAAACTCACCTCCTATAGTGTCGAATACCTTCCAGTCCTAGTATTGTGGGATCTGGTAAACAACAGTTCCACGTTCACCTCACCCTCTGCCTTTAAACCTGAGTTTGTCCCAGCTCTGCCTTCTCCGCTCCAACACAATGAGTTCCAGCCTTTTGGTCTCTTCTCATGAGGCAGCTGCTCCATGCCCAGCCATGGTGCCTTATCTCTGGCCTTCTGTTTCCAGCTCTCCTCCTGGCTCCATGAATCTTCTCTTTTTGACTAGTCAGTTGACCAAGTTTGAGAGAAAAGCTATAAATTCAGTATCCAGCCCCCAACACCTGGTGGTTAGATTATTGTTTTGGAAAGCGAGAGCCTAGGAAGGCCTCCAAAGGTTCTCAACTTTCTGATGGACGTTCCTATGCGAGAGCCATATGGCAGCAAATGGCAACCCACTTTCACCTGCTCTGTGCATCTTGAACCACCTTTGTCAGGAGCTATCTGAATCGACTTGGCAACAACAGGCATGTTGTTAAGCATGCCCAGCACCACACGGAAGATTTTCTGTCAAATTTTGGATGTCCAGCTTGCCTCAAACACTCAGGTCAAACAGGGCTTTTCTGAAACTTTTTCCTGAATTTAAGCACCTACCTTCTTCTTAAACACAAATGCTTTGTTGAATGCTTGCCATCATGCTCAGAGCCTTGCCCATTGTGCATGAAATAACCATAATGATTTGATATACTGAAATGCTGAGAATAAATATACAAATTTCTTCCTTCCCTAAGTCTCATCCATGTATAGATTTAGTTTGTTTCATAATGCTCGTAACTTTTCTCTGGCAGCTGTGCTCCAGAACATTTTTGGCATGAACACTTACTTCTTGGCAGTAATACAAACTTTTATTAGACTATATATATTATTTCTTTTCAATTGTTCTAGTTTACTATAAAATGTGTGTGCATCCCTCCCAGTTGTCTTTCAGTGGATTATGGATTATAATTATATATTCAGTGGATTAAGCATTATAAAATGCTTAACTTCTTCCATTAACAGACTAGGCACTTCCACACTCATGCTTTTCTTGTATTCAAAGATCCACTCATTTATCTACTTCAAGTGCTTTTGCTCATAAAGTGTAAGGCAACCCTGAGAAAAAACTCATTTCTTTTTCAACTAAATCAGTCCATTAAATTTGCTGTCTTTTTCTTTGCCAACATACTCTATCCTTTGCTGGATATGTCTATTATGGTGATTAAGTGGTGTGATTTCCACTCATTTGTTGATAGGCAGCCTCTTTAGATAATCAAAAGATGCCATAAAATGTCATTTGTGCTGACAATATTGCGGAGTAGATTTGTAAATACTGGGAAATGAACAAAAGTATTAATTCAAAGGTAGCTCCAAAATACATTGTCATTTTTAATGTGATTTATGTTAATATGCCATATTGTCCAGTGGCAGATGAGGATATCTTTCTGGACACTGCAGTATTTTATCTATGCAGTGACAGATTGCAGACATTCAAAACCAGTTATGCTTCTTATTAAAACAATGAGATCTTATTATTTCCTTAAGAATTTCTCAGCTATCCTTTACTCATTTTTGCCTTGGACTTGCTTTAGGAGGAATCTTACTTACCAGTTCCCAAAGTTTATTGAAATCTGTCTTCCTAAGTCTCCTGGTTTTATTACTCTTTTTCTTTCCTTTTTGGTGGTTCAGGATCACCAGCTCCCAAGCTGAATTCTGCCTTCATTAGTTACTCTGTAGCTAGGAGGAGGAAATGTAAAAAGACAGTCCTCTATGTTTGCATCTCTTACGTTCTCTGTCAAATCCCCAGCCCATTCCATGTACCTGCTGAAGAGTTTCAAAATTCCTCTCCCATCATATGCCCCTTTAATAATCCTGTAAACGATCCAGTCCTCTGATTCAGAGGATTTTGTTCCTTCTTTACAAAAAGTTATATCCACTTCATTTTCCCTGGTTCAATGGTTAACCATAAGCTTTAGTATGACATTGATTCACTCTTTTGCTGTTACGCACAAGCTTTCAATGGATCCATCTACATGATGGATTTCGGAGTAGATATCTGTGTTTGTGCTATACGACAACACTTCTTTCCTCTTTTTCCTTGCTGTCCTTTTATATTAATAAAAATATTAATTTCATTATATTTATATAATTTGTATTTTAATATTTTAGATTTATTATATATTATATTTATTGGTGTTAATATTATGTTAACTGCATATTTTGAACATATGAATTGTGCATTTTGTGTATTAGTTCATGAACTGTGTATTATGCCAAATAAGTCATACTGTTGATCAAATAATAAGGCTTCCAAATCTAATTGTTTATACTCCATATTTTTTTCACTAATATGTAGACATCTAAGATATTCATCAACCTGAGATTCATTTTACCTTTTTGCCATTTCTCTGATCTTATTGTTAGCAGCTTCATTTTCTTTTTTGCTTTGGTCTGAACCACTGTAACTTTTGTACTAACTACTAGTCTAATTTGTCTATCCCTTTTCAATAATAGTGGACATTTTTTCTCCCTGGTTAACAACCCTATGTGTTGAGAGATGAATTAGACTCATCTTCTTTATGGGACAGATAGACTTTTCAACAACCATGAGCAGCAGTCCAATAACTACAGTGAAAAGACAGAGGTAGCACAGGTGATTTCAATAATAGTAAAACAAGAAAAGAAATTAAATGGTATTATCAGAGACAAAACTTGAGACATGACATATTAATTATGAATTCTTTTAAAATTCTTGATTCAGAACTAGAAAATACTATTTTACGCAGAATAGTGTGGAATAATTTTGGAGGATCATAAGGGGAAAAGTCACAGGATGAAATTACAATGGAAGGTATATCAGAAGAATTAATTTTAACTGTTTAAAAATAATTGTGTAATCTAATTTACTTGTGAAAATCTCCTCTGATAGTCAATAAAGAAAAGTAATCACCTCTGCTGTTGACTTTCTCCCATCCTGACATACATGAGCATCATCTCTGAAAGTGCCCATCTTTCCTTCTTAACTTCAGACTAAGAAAGTAGGATAAACAGCTCAGGCTGCACACCAGACTTTTACACAGCTAAGATTAGGTGGGATCAATCTGGCCTACTTAACAGAAGCTTAGAGCAAAGGAAGGCAGAAGGCTCAGGTGTTCTGCAACAGGAGAAATGTGAAGTAGGGAAAAAATATTGATGGCTATAAGAAAAAAGTCTGATAAAAGAAGAAGTATGGCAAAAGCACTGTTTTCCACAAGGAAAAACAAGTGCAGATTCAGTGCCAGATGAAGAAATTCAAGTGGAAATTCAAGAGCCAGGAAGTGGAGAGACCAAGATAGTTCATACATGCTTGAAATGGAGTAAGGACATAGCAAGAAAAGTTGAGACATCTAAAGAAAGAAAAAAGAGCATCAATATGAGTTGAGGCATGACAGCGGTAGGTTGGCAGTGGTAACAGACTTTTGTATGCAAATGCGGGAAGTAGAGACAGGTAGATTGTGTGTATGGGGACAGGTGTCCAGACAGGTGAGGGAACATGAACTGGGGTTGTTCTTAGAGAACGGAGATAAAAGAAGGTATAAAGAGGGGAGAAGAGATAGGGAGGAGTGATAAGAAGCCAGTAGTTAGGAACTGCAGAAGGAAGAGATTAACAAGGCTGGAAAAATGAAGCCTAAAGGGGACCAGAGGGCAGAAAAGAACAATGTGGAAGAGAGTAAATGCCATGAAGTAGCTGCAGGATTTGGACAGGTGGACAAGGTCACATGCATTAAGAAGGACTGAAAAATACTGTGAGAACACAGACATGAAATAGCCTGAACCACACTAACCTTGGACCACTGAGGAGTGCTGTCCTAGGGAAGAAAAGATGTCCAGGTTGCAGTATCAAGAGGAGACTAGTAGGTGAAGACATCAGACAAGAAGTGCCACCCTGTGCAGGTTGCTCCTGAATAACTATTAACCTTCCAGCTGAAACAATTACACTATCTTATAAAAATTAATTCATAGTGATTTACAGAGGAAAAAAAAATAATAGAGTGACTCCTTATCTATTCCCATAATTTTGCTAATGTTTCTTCTTACAATACAAATTAGTTAACCTAACACTCTATTATTTCCCTCCCTCTCCTCTCATCTTCCAAAAATGGTAAGAGAACCACAACCTGACAGTCATGATTATGTCATAATTTCTGTTATTATTTTAAGGAATTTTACTGCAGTTAGGACAAAATGATGGTAATCTGAAAGATACAGATGTCAGTGATAAAGACATCACTATTATGTGTGGAAAAGCAGAAATACAGCAAATGGAACACAGTTCCTTTCATTTTCCTTTTGCAACCTAGTGTAGGAGTTTTGCAGCAAAAGAACACAAACTAACTCTGAGCCTCTTTTTCTTTCTACCAGCTTGCCTGAAGGATTATTCTATTGAATATTAGCTAGATCTGAAGATATTCTGTATGGAGGAGATTTTCAAATGTGCAAACTGGATTTCAGGTACCCTAGGTTTTATCGATCCACAGTAGAAACTGGGTACAAAAATACTCTTGTCACTTTTAAAAAAATCTCTTCAGTCTGTGTGTGCATGTGTGTGTGTATACATATATACATATATAAATATATATACACACACACACACATATATATAAAATAAAATGTGCTACTTTCAAATAGCTATGGCAAAATCAGTATCTCAGTCAATCAGGAAAATTATTACTGTAATTGAAGTGAAATAGAAGGATCTCATTTTCCTTTTGACCTTGAGCTAAAGTAATATGGATCTAAAAGCAAAAACAAGGACATTTCATGCTAGAAATTTTAAAAGCTTTAATTAATAATAATAAAAGCAATAGATAAATGACTTCGATCAATCATGAGTAAAAGATCTAGTTTGCTCCCCAGATCATATCCATTTGGAAAGCAATTTGAGAGAGAGTCAGTTTAGGTTATGAGAAATTTAGTCAGACAACTACTTGTATAACTTATTTGGCATGTGTTGGTTTTGTAATTTTATATATTGAAATTGGATTTTCAGTACTTATAAGCAGTATGTCATTTACTTCTTTATTTAATAATCCCTGATAACTGAAAAGGAAAAGGAGAGGGATGTTAAATTTTTTCTTTACTTGCTATTACAATGTTGTTTCTGGGCAATGTCTTCAAAAATTTGTCATGGCTATTGTCCCTGTTCAGGGGCACATGACGTTAGGATATTTCTTCTCAACTTTACCATGTAGCAGTTCTTAATTAACATTTCTGTTTTGTGTCAAGCAACATATCTCTTTCTGTTTGGCTTGTGGCTTCTATTTTAGCTATTTGGTGATAGAGTGATAAAATCTCACAATTAATATGTTTTAAGAAGCAAATCTTTTAAGTAACTATATGACCCTCTTACATGTACAGATGTCTTTCAATCTGCTTGTGAGCACTAGAGACCAAATGGAAAACACTGGATGCTGGAATCGGGAAGCAGACGTTCATATTGTGTAACATAAGTAACTTCATAGATCCCTCTGCCATTGATCTCTTCAAAATGCACCGAGAGCTCATTCCTGAAAAGAAAAATATTTCTATTGTCTGATGTCCTACTTTTTGCGCAGCCTAACTGAACAAAATAGGCTAAGACGGAAACCAACTATTTCTAGAGAGCAGAGGGGAAGCATAGTAGGTTCCTGAAAGACGATGATTCTGACAACTTTAAAAGAACTTTTAATATCATGGGAATGATATGGTGGCAATTAACTGTTCCACACCCAACCTCCCCTCACATGGCCTGTCAGATTTATAGATGATTCATGACTTTAATTTCCTAACAAACTAGTTATTTGCTAGCTTTTATTGTTGGGACTTATATAAGAAATAAAAGATTTTAAATTGGGTGAACTCAATTACTTCTTTACACTAAAAGAATTTTTTTTTACAGTTATTATATGTATTTTGACTGACAGATTTTTATTCTGCTCAGTTTGTACCCTGTTACATGTTACATTCCAGAGAGCCTTAAGAAGTTTTTTTTCCATCATAAACCAAACACAGAGGTTAATGCAGGCTGCTTACATTGTGTCAAAGACAACTTTAAGTTCCTCAAACAGCAATCTGTTCTAGTCCACTGATGTTCTGTGGTGGTATCAGCAAAAGTTACTGAGATAATGACAATGTGCTTTTCGCAAGAATGCCAGTCAGTATCATTCAACAAATTTTGTGGAGTTGTTTGGAATATTCTTGTCCAAATGTCACGAACCATTTCATGTGCATTTGGGTAAAGACACCTAGATATACGGGCATTCTGCTGATGTAGACTGCCAATACTTCATAAAACAACTAAAAGCTTAGTATGATCAAGGTGGTGTTGGGTAAATCCATACTTAAAAATTATCTTTTGGCATTGACAAATTTGTCAACTAACAACTTATATGAATAAATAATAAGCAATGAAATAATAAATAATAAATAATAAATGAATAAATAATAAAAAATAACAGAATAACTTCTGTTCTTAGGAGAACAATTTGGACATTTGAAGATTTAAAGGCAATGTGTTTGTTTCATCCTGATCAATCCTATTTCAACCAATTACCTGAGGAAAGAATTAGATAACGCAGAAAAGGGATTGTTAGGATTTGAAATTATTCTGACTGTAGAGGGTTCAGATCCCAGGCATGTTCATGAGTTTTTTTGTTTTGTTCGCAGAAGGCTAGGGGCATAAGCCTGATGACTCTTTATAAGGCATTGTACTTACTAGAAAAAGAATGTTCTGGAGCATTTTTTAACAAAAAGATGTTAATATAGATGATGGAAGTTCCTGTGAAATGGAGTTTTGAATAGTAAAAAAAAAAAAAAAAAGTGATAAAGATTTTCCTTTTGGCCAACACAGAGGTTCATCAAGAAAAAAAAAAAAGTGTGTTGTCTGTGATTTAGGCATAAAAGAAAGAAGGGGAAAAAAGGCTTTATTGGGAAAACTAGAAGAGGAAGAAGTGAAGGGGGAAAGAGGAAGAGATGGCTTATGCCAAGACCCCGAGAGCCCCAAGGGCTCTGCAGGTTCCCCCCGCCACGGCGGGATCCCGGTCCCAAAGCCGGTGCCCAGGACAGCCCCGGCTGCGCCTCGCTGCTGCCATGGTCCGGCTCTGTGCCACACTGCACAGCCCCTGGCTCCCAGCCCCCCGGGAGCTGCCACACTGCTCCCTGACAGCTTCAAGATAAGCTTAAGACAGACAAAATAAACAATATCCCCTTGAGTAGTTCCCAGTCTTAAACAGTAGCTTGGAATACAGATAGATCAGTCTTTATATAAATAATGTACTTGCAGTATCAGCTAGAACTGCCTTCAGGGAAAACACTCTCTCCCCTAAAATGCCACTTTTTCAACATTTCTGGAAGCAGTTTTGCTTTGAAATCTCAATATTTAAAATACCTCTCCAAGTACCCTGACATATCAGCATAATTCTAGTTATATATATATTTTTCTCTTCACTGTTAGCTCTTTCAAATTCACATTCAGAGTCTGCTGCTAACATTCTTATTTGCTGCATTATTACATGCTTAATGTACTGTAATGGCAGATGTGCAAAAATTTATCAGCCAGTCAGCATGCAGTACATATAATACATTTAAACCTCCTTTAAAAATAAATTTTGTTCACTAACAGAAAAACATGAAGTACTTTCTACCAATTTATAGACTAAATTGTTAAAATTAGTTATAGCAACCACATTTGTTATAATAAAGATCTCCGTGGGAAGCTAATTCAGAGACGGAATTATGAATTCTAATTTAATTTGTGGAAAAACAAAAAGATAGATATATAATGGGATGAATGATGAACAAAACTGTTAGCAATTGCCTTTATAATACAGACCCACACACACTGCAAAGTTGTGGAATTCATGAGAGGACTCTTCTACTTTAGAAAAAAATCAAAATCAATGACTATTTAAAACCTCATGCTCCCAGAGTTTTCAGTTTGTGTTTGAAACACAAAACTAGTAAACTCTTAAAATGTGTATCTGTGAGTGTGTTATATATACAAAATTGTATGCTTAGCTAAAGAAGTTATTCCAAAGCAGTAACTTGTTTTCATTCCTCTAGCTGATCTCCCTCCCTCTCATTTCAGGTGAAGTTCAGTTCTATCATTTTGGAAGAGGCATTTCTCTTTTCTATGGAGAAGCAAAATGAAAGTCTATCAGTCATGAAATTATTTCTTTGGTTGCTCACCTCTTGTAAAAATGTCATTGAAAGAAAAAATCTGTGTTGAATCAACTGAACATTATCCTGCCATATTACTGGTGTTACAAACGATTTGTTAAGCACGAAGAGCCACGCTTGGCTCAGTACAGAATACAAAGGAGACAGAAACACTACTGCTAAGGAATGTATAGACTAACCTTCCTTTACTGTGAAACACATGGGACCTTAGCCTAATATTTGTCTCCTATATAATTCCTTTTATACTAATTTCAGTTTTGTCATCGTTGCAACAGTTTGCTTAAATTGTTACTTTCCAAGTCAGTAGTTACTGAACTTGTTTTCCAAAATTTCAGATATATCTGTGCTTATTGATTGTTTTTCCATGTCTGTTATAGCATGTCTTGTTCTCCGCCTAAATCTGCTGCTTCTTCAAAACTGCTTTCTTCTTTTTTTATTCATTTGTTCTTTCATTGCATTCATCAGAAGAAGAACTATTTACAATTTTTTCACTATTCTCAAATTTTTCCTCAGTGGGAAAACTTTTTAACACAAAGTCAACAGGCAACATCTATGACACTTCTTCCTTTTTTTTGCACCACTGCAAGCGTGGCAGCTGTCTGGCAAGCAGTATGCAAATCATATTGCAAGTAGCCTTCTTTCAGTCTGCAGTTTTGACCTCCCTGATTACTTTTTTCCTCCTGAAGGAGCTGTGCAGTTGGATAGAAAAAGGTTTTCTCTGGTTCGCCTCCAGCATTTTTGCCCAGAAGTTGTTTTTTTCTCGCTTCAGACTACCATATTACTTTCTGCAGAATGCATGTTGTTCTAAATTGCCTGCATTCCTCAGCATTCAGCCTCTGTCCTACTCTGTGAATTTCTTTATTTTAAGTTTCCACATTTTTTCTGCCCTTGTCTCTGAACATTTCACTTTCACAAGTTGTTTAGACATTATTCTTTAGGGTTTATTCTGTTTCTTTGACCAATCTCTCACAAACCTTGGATGCACAAGTCCCATGACAGCCCTGTCCAAAGTTATGAATTTTTTACAAAATCTTAATGTTTATAAAATTACATATGATAATGTGGTTCTCACATCTATAACTTGTACATCTCTTTGCTTTCTGATAAATGCACTACCTCTACAGAGACTTCTTTGGTTTAAGATGACCTAATTAAACAGTTTTTCCTCTCTCCTCAGTTTGGGACTCTGTTCCTGTTCATTATCTCATTTCCTATCATATGAGTCACCTACTTACTCTAAAAGCTGCTTTGTTTTCCTGCTAATCACATTCATGTCTTTTGTTGTGTTTTTCACTAGACTGCCTTCTTGTCACCATGTTTCATGTTTGCTGGGTAATAACATGAAAGAGCTGCATGCTTCTGAAAAACCCAATCTCTATGTTGCTTATTAACAAGTCTATTCTTACTACTGCTAGTGGAGCTATGAGCGAAAAGACCGATCCTTCCTTCAAGTGCTTCATCTAAGCTCTTTTTTCACAAGTTCCTTACAAAATGCTACAAACTGTCTCCGCTAACCTAAAATGATCCTTTGGAGTTTGCTGTATATAATTGGCCCTGCCAAAGATTGTTATGAGATAAGCAATATTCTTCCCTCTGCAGAGGTGGTGTAGTCTGACAGGGAAACAAAATAACGCCCACTAACTACCATAAAAGCAAGGAATACATTGTAAGGTAATTCAGCGTCTGTGCTCTAATTGTGATATTAAAGATGGCCCAAAGTGCTTGAGGTATGTATGTATTACAGTGAATTTGTCATTTGAAAAAAAATTAGGTCTATTTGGTAGCAAATATATATACTTAAACAATATATATTACAATGTAAAAGTATATATAAATACTTTTTAGAATTAGGACTTGCTGTATAGATAATAATGTACATATATTACCAAAACCTAATTATAAAAAATGTTAATAAGCCAAATCCATGAAATGTAGGTTTGTATTATAGTTACCTGTGTGTGTTTGTGTGTATTTGTAGCCCTCTAATTAAGGGAAAAAAACACTGTTATCAATTCCTTCCTTGTTCTTCTCAGCTCATTGTAAACATCTGACACATTTTTATTCTCCTCCTTTTCAGTAAATATAGGTCTTACAAAATGTATGGCTGATGGTTTCAGGTTACTAGTATAAACTTTACCAGCTTTTCAGTAGAGTGAGCAAAGAAAATGAGGCAAGATATTCTGAAAATTTCAAAAACATTTTTACATTTTACTTATTAGGTGAAACAGGGATGAATCAAGAAGGAAAAATTTATTTAAATGTTGGGATTGGCATACATTACCTACAAACAGCCATATTCATTCAGGTTGAATTAATGTAAGAAGACTTTGGCTATTGCACTATTAAGAAATACTCTTCAGCCTCAATTTGGGGTATTTTAACCCCTGGCAATTCAACTACAATGGTCTGCTTTCTCTTGTATATATTAAAGAGCCATTAATCTTCATTGCCAATGCACACAGGTGCTAGCTGGCTCACATCACTGGTACCAAGGTCATTTTAATTATCTTCCTGTATTTGTTCATAACCAGGTGGATAGCTGGTTGAAAGCTCTTTGCTTAGTAAATTAAAGGTTAGGGATCTAGGAGTAATTGCCCTCTGTAGTCTTCTGCAGTCAGAAAAAAATGGAGCTCATTTATATGTTCTATACTAATAACTTAGAAGACATGGGAACTGCCACTTTAACTCCTAAATTCTTAAAGCTTAAAGCCAGAAGAGATAGCAAAATAATGGAGTCAGACTCATTGTACATCTCAGGCCATTGGATTCTGCACATTTGACTCATGTGTAGAAGCCAATGGAACCTCATAAAGGTTTAAGAGTCTTTAAAGCTCTTTTCATTTAATTTCAGCATTTCTAATAGAGTCTAGATTAAGAAAAAAAAACATCTTTTTGAGCAAGAAGAATTCATAAACATCACTGACTTTGATCAAGAGAGATCTTTGATTCTCAAACTGCAGGAAACAGGTGATACAGAGATTGTGTGCCATATGGGATCTTGAGCTAGGCTAACTGAAATGAGTTTCCCCTGACTTTGCAGCTCTCTTATCCGGGTTTAAGCACATACAGACTTGAGTAAACAAACACATAGTTCCATAAGCACTGGGACTAAACAAGTGTTTATCTTCTCATCATTATCATCATTAATTGAATTCAGTATGAAAAAAGGTGCAAACTTCTATTGAACCCTTCCATGCAGCAGGGGACTTACAAGGGCTCTTTCCTGGTTTAACTCTTTGGTACCTAATCCGATGTAAGTTCATGTCATAATTTTCCCTTCATTAGGGTATATACTGTTTTGCCTTCTCTACCTAGACAGATTTTAATGATGTTCTTTAAGAATTTGTTTCTGTAATTACCACCTCTGTGCCAAATTAGCTTGAAATCAGTCAATGGATTCAAAAGTTATTAGAAGTTCAAGGACAGATGTGGCAGACAAACATATTACAATGAGATAGGACGATCACATAAGTCTTTCTTCTGAAGGAACACAAATTTAAAAAGAAATACAGGACATCTATACACTTATTAAAATTAATGATTAATAGTCTATTTTGATTGAGGACTCATAAATCAATAACTTTCCCGTATCGATATCCAATAGTTATCCTTCTTGTTACTGTAACCTAAAATTAATCTAACAATACTAGTCATAGCTATTTAGAATTCTGAAAAAGCCTTACTAAAAAGACAAGTATATTCTGTTATGTCATCTTCTGCATTGAAAAATATTTGAATTAGAGCGCAATTTGAGGTATGTGGTTAGATTGGATAAATTCTGTTATATCTTCTAAAAACTTAATGAAACTTAGCATAAACAACTAATAATTTTGGACTTTCTTTTTGGCTACCTGGCTAAGTGTTACCACTATTCCTGGGATGATGAGAAGAAAAGACATTAATTTTGAATCAAACATAAAAGGAAAGAAAAGGCTGGAAAATTTAAATGAGTTATCTCTTTTGAATATTTATTATATTTATTGTCAGTTACAGAGAACTATAGTGTCTTATTGATATCAAAACAAAAACACACCTCAGAATTTTAACTTAAACAGTGAAGAAATGTTCTAGTGTAGGTCAGTTTTGCATTCATTAGGGTTCATTTGCTACGAAAAAGAGCCAGACTGCATGATCCACATTATTACCAGATAAATGTTTGGCCTTTTTTACTGTTGGACTGTAAACAAAAGTCTTTTGGAAGTCTTTTAGTCTTCTTAAGGATTAAAGCATTCAGGAATCCCATAAATATTTACCTACCAACACAGAGGGGGAAAGAATGATCAGTGTGTCCTATATAGTCAAACTGACCTGAAGTCTTCAGAACTGAGCTCTGACATTATGTAAATTCGATGAATCTGAACCTCAGCTTTTGCTTATGTTCACACAGAGAAATCAATGGCAGATCTGGGAAGAATATTCAGATTTTCCAAGAGCAGATACATCCCTTGAATCCCCCTAAAGCTCCTGCAGCAGACACTAAGGAACAGAGGCCAAGAAACAGGTATCCAGAATATAAGGTAGGAAATTGAACTTGTAAGGGATTATTCTTGCTCTCCTACAAGGTTCATTCATATCTGTTTGGATGCAGGTCAGTAGTCTCTCATAGTTTAACTAAGAGGAAGGAATTAATTTAGAAAAACATGGGAGATTTTTAAGGTAGTGGAGCTGTCTCTACTGGCAGAAGAGCTACATGATCTTTCCCACACTGAGGCTTTCTTCAGTGTCTAAACAGGCATCTAAAAGGGTAAGAAATTCAATAGCATTTTAATCTCTGACTTTTTGAGGAGGTTCAAGACACTCTTAAGGTTCTGTTTTGATTCTCTTGATTCCCTCTTAGAGTTAAGGTAGGAACTGCCTGATGATGACTCACTCTTTAAATCATAAAAGTAGCTTTTTTTCTTTCTTAAGTCAACATATAGCTTCCTTAACAGCATCCGAAATCTTTTGTTCCTTTTAGATTAAGATGTTTACCTTTCAGCTCTATTTCCTTCACTGCTGTTTTGGAAAGTGGGCTTTCTAACGGTAATAATCCTGGGGAATGGGCTGCGGGAGTTGACAGTCCTGTGTTATATTTCCCTCAGTTTTTCTGTTTGTCAAGATAACAGTCCTCTGCCAATCCACAGTTTTCCGCCAAATATATTTTTCTGCCCAGTCCTGCATTAAGATGATTTTCGGGTAAAATGCTGAGAAAAACAGATAAAACAGAGGCACTAGGACAATTAAATGTACTTACATCAATTATTGAAGCCTTATAAAACAGACAATCTGGATTCTTTTTAGTCTGTTTGAAAGAAAAAGTTTTTTTTGTTGTTGTTTTGTTGTTTTTTTTACATTTTACATAATTTAGAGATTAGCCTTTATCTGTTTTAGGCTTACTGAAGAACTGTTTTTTCATCATCCATCTGAACTCAAGGCTTCTTCTTGATGTGTCAATGTTGTACTGAATACAGTGAGACTTGAAAGAGATGATCTTTATTACACAACCATCTGGGGTGGTATTCTACTGACTTAATTTTAGCCTGATAAAAATTAGGCACATAATCTAACCTAGTGATCTGGGTCCTTCAATAAGCAATAGGAAAAGAATGGTATTTCTAGAGGGCAATTTGTCCCACTTATCTTAGATATTTATCTTAGGATGAACTGAAACACTTTTAGAGACACTTATCTTGTTGGATTTACTTTGAGTAAATATTGAATCACATTGCTAATGATTATTCCATATTTTTTGCTGAGTAATCCATAATGCTTTTTTCAGATCACTGCTACAATACATATTACCATAGTAGCCAAAGAAGAAGTGGAAAAGAAAAAGGAAAGCATGGTGAAACAACTTGCTATTTTTCTCCAACTTTTAAACATGTGAAGTTCTGAATATTTTTGATTGTACAGGGCAAATTTCTACACACAACAAAGTTCATAGTCGAGGTTCACATTTCAAATTTTTAACAGACAATTCAAAAGTACTGATCAGAACCTGGCTCATTACTCTGAGATTGGTCCAGTTCACCCGAGTCCAGGCAAACAGTCAGGTATGGTTAAGGTGAGCCAACATCTGCTGCGTTGTCAGTGATGCATGAGGAAGTGACAGTGGCAGTTGCCTTTCTAGCTACCTTGAGTTACCTAATCCAGATTATCCCCTTTCTGCACTGGGTCACTTGGGGACAATCCTGACCACTGCAGGACATAAGACTCAAACCTGAGCCTCCAGGTTCATAGCAAGAAGCTGTACCCACTCTGCCTTTGCCACGGCTTCTCAGCGAGAGCTGCTAAGATTTCTCCAGTAATGTTGTTTCCTCTGCTATAGCCTCCTTAATGAGAAGATAGCTCAAATGCCCACAACAAACACCACAGAAGGAAAGAGAGCATTAGACTATTACAGTAGATTATTACAGAAATAAGAACATATAATGCAAAAATTAAAGATAGTTGTCTCATTTCTTCACAAAATACAATGGGAAGCTGTAGAAAAACCTCAAAGTTTCCTCAGTACCATTATGTAATGTCCCTGTTAGAGAGCCATATGGGAGAAAAATTTACCTAGTAATTTGACTATTTTCATGCATTTAATGTAAATAAATACAGGTATGGGGTTTCTTATTGAATAATTCCATAATGATCTATGAAAATATTATCCCTTGGGTAATGGCAGTAGTATATGACATCTATTCATATCAAACACAACGGTTTAATTAACAAGAAAATTTTAGCTTTTTTTTTCTTTAAAGAAGATTCCTAGCAACCACAAATTTCTGAATATTAACATAGGAAACTCACTGTTTAATATATTATGTCAATAATCATGAAGGTACATCCTGTAATGGAAGAAGCAAGCCACTGGCAGAGTGAGAATTAGCCTGTATGAATAGCAAGAGGCAGTGAAATGAGAAACATATTTCCTACTGCTTTTATTAAATTAAACAATCAAACTATGGCACTTTGAATGTTTGTGCTATTCTTTTTAAGATCATCTAGCAATAGCTCATTTTCATTCTTTAAATTTTGCATAATTTTCCTAGTGCCACAGTTTTATTTTGTGGTGTAGGAACACGTTACATCTTCTGTGGCTTTCTGGTACCTGTGTTGCCAGCTCCTGTAATTTATCTGGAGCCTTCCTCCCTTTGGTGCTTTTTCTTAAACTTCCACACCTGGAGATGAGGAACAAAAACAGTTCCAAACAAATTCCAGTTTTAAGCTAAAAAGAAAAAACGTACTCTCAGCTGTAAAGAATAGTTTGAAAATGAGGTACAAGCACAAATACAGATTCAAAACCCATTAGGCAAATAAAAATAATTATGTTTACATTTTTAAGTATTGTTTTGGATGTGTTGAGGATAGATTTAACCCACACTTTTTGAATGTCTGGAGTTGGCAAAGCCATAACATTATCTGTCCCTATCAGAGAAGTCCCTATCAGAACAAATGTAGTTGTTCCGTTCAGCTATATTACAGCTCTGAGACAAAGCTTTAGTGTAACAGCATGTTGTCTCTGAAACTCAATTTTATCTTTTTTTTCAAAAGCAATATAAAATGGAAAAGAGAGAAGTCGTTTGTCCTTGAACATAACACTGGTATTTGGCTCACAGAAGAGTGGCCATCGCTTAATGCAGGGAAGTGTAATGGGGATAACTGAGGTAGCAATTTTGAGTATCAGTATTAAAACTCATATAACAGCAGACAGTGAAAGGGAGGAAAATTATTATGAAATATATGTAAATTTACTGAACTGGTCCCAAGAGGTTGTAGTGACCTGCCTAGGAATATGATTTTTTTTCTTAACAACCATCTCGCCTCATCTTAAGATGATGGAAGGACACATCAAGGACACTGTATCATATTTTTAAGTGCTTGATTTTAATGCTTATTTCCCTTTTGTTTTTGCAAAATGCTTTTGAAAAGGATATTTGCTTCTGCTGTAGACAGGATTGTTCTATTGTCACCTTGCCAGCTGATGTAAAAAGCATTTCTAATATTCAAAATTAGAAACTGGAGAGGAGTTGCTTGCAAACAAGTATAGTACAGCAGGAGAAAAAGCCTTCAAGACCTCAAGAAAAAAATGATTTAAGGAATGAATTACAAAATACACAATACTTAAATGAGCTGGCCTTCTGCCGTTTTATTCACTGGCTGCAGAAGACAACGCTGTAGCAATAAAGGAGGCAATGAGAAGTTTCTTTCTTCAGGAGCTAGTGCTCTATTATTGCCTCTACACAGCTTGCTTACCTAAGGCAGTGTTATGCCACAATTGCACCACTTTTTTCCACTCGTACAGTACTGCTGGAGCTCTCTCCAAGAGGGCACTCTTCCATGCTGCTCTGCTGAGTACCTTCCCATTGGATCCACATACTCTTAGGCAAAAGGAAAAGCTTAAGTGGACAGCAGCACCTAACCTCACATGCCTTTTCCTATCTCAGCTTCCTCATCAATTTGTCTAAACATATCCTTCAGGGATCTTTCTCCCATAATTCGTTGTTCATTCTCCCTGGTCATCTAGCTTTGACCTAAGTGTAGGACTAAATACTAAGTTCTAAAGCATCGTTCCCTGATCAGCCCTTCTGTTGTAGAGATACTCTTTGACTCAGTCTTAGTTTTTCTAAAGCCTGCCTCCTGCAATTTG
Organism: Apteryx rowi; assembly: GCF_003343035.1. NCBI lineage: Eukaryota > Metazoa > Chordata > Aves > Apterygiformes > Apterygidae > Apteryx > Apteryx rowi. Next base: position 1,310,326 of record NW_020447719.1, read on the forward strand.
ACCTTTATTCCCCATCTCTTGCTGAAGCCTTTCCACAATCCTTTTTTTTTTTTTCCAGAAAATTTGGGAAAAAGGGAAGCAAAACAGCTTCTCTTCATTTCAGTCAAGCCAACATCCCAAGGTAATTTCACCTGAACAGGGCAGCACTAAGGGAAAGTTAAAATGTGTGCTGTTTGTGATCTGGCAGCTACACAACCCTGCACTGATAGATTGCCCATAATAAGCAAGATCCTAACAAAAGCAGGCATGTGTTAAGTTGGCCCTGAATACTCATGGATAAAGAGTTCCCAGGAGTTAGCTCTTTCCATGCATTCAGACTCTGCCCCTTGCTGGTAATCAAATCGTACAGCCCAGTGGAATCTCAACTGTAGGAAAGCATGCTGGAGACTTGGCTCTTGGTTTCTGCTTTGTGCAGAGCCATCTTTGATATCAAAGAACAGCACAGAGTGGCTAAACACAGCCTCGTGGCCCCAAAGCAAGGGTTGCTGTGGCACCAGCTCACCCGTCGCATCATGGTGGAGAAATGGAAGAGACTAGGAAGAGCACAAGACTGCAATACAAATCCTAACATACGCAAAAAGTTTCTGTGTTGGTCAAATTCCTATTAGGGGTTGGAGGGTTTTAGTAAAACCATTATGAGCCAGTAGCTGGTTTAACACTGTTCTGTAATTCATAGACTCATAGCATTCAGGTGCAGAACCCTGACGGTTTTGAGTTTATTCAGTGAGACTCCGATATAAAATATGGACATGAAAATGGGTACATGGGCAGGGAAATTTCCACCAGTTTTTATGGTGAAGCTGAAACTGAAAAAAACTTAACACCAAGCAAAGTAAAGAGAAATCATAGACTGATGCCCACCGGGTGTTGTTTGCTCAGTTTTGCTCTCTGTTGACCAGTAGATACAGAGGAGTGACTGTTTATACAGCATCAAAAGAATTAGACTGTTAGAGCAATGCTGCATAAACCAAATTTTACTTACTTAGGAAGCAGCCAGTATGCAGTAACCAAAGGGATTACTCATTAATTAAGGAAATGCTAATTCCTGAGCCAGGGTAACAAAAAACAAGTCCTAAAGAAAAACTAGTAAATGATCACTGTCAGCAATTTCAGGCAAAATGAATAAAGTCAAGCACATATTAAAAAATCTTCTAGCAATGTGACTACCTAGCAAGGATTTCTTCTTTGTGTTTACTAACAGAAAATACTTCTGTCTATATTTTAGCATTCAATTCAAACACTAAAGTATATATTTTAATATGTATTTTCAAAAAAGTTACTATGTTAAGAGGAACACCAAGCCACAATTTTTTAAAGGCAAATTAAAAAAAAAAGACTCATGTGGGAAGAATATAGATGCCATTGACTTTTATATTTGGCAGGAAGTTTCACTAGAAAACAGAAAAGAAGGTAACAATTTTAAGATAGATGATATTTTGGGAAGTACTTTATGTCAGTGTATGTTAAGAAAATTGTGCCTCAATGCAGGCAATGCTGCAGATTGATAGAACAGAGACATTTTCCATTAGCATTAGACATTTTTTGAAAAAATCTTTTTTCTTTTCCTTCCTTCATTCATTTCTTCCTTTCTTCCTTTCTTCTTTGTTCTCTTTTTCCTTTCTTTCTTGCTTTTTCTTTCTTTCTTTTCCTTCCTTCCTCTTTGTTCTTCTTTCTTTTTCTTCCTTGCTTTCTTTCTCTTTCTCTTTCTTTTCTTTCCTTCTTTCTTTCTCTCTCTCTCTCTTTTTTTCCAGAAGTAAATGCATGTTATTGTGTCCAAAGCCTTATTGCATGATCTTCTCCTACATGTTCTCTCTACAAGGACTGCTGAAAAATAAGATATTTGGGGGTTAAAATGGGAGAATTACAGACTATATTTTCAATTAAGGGCCAAATAAAGTCATTATTATTTTGTTTATAACTGAAAAAATTTGAGTGTACGGTTAAATATTACTTTAAAATGTTACCGCTATCTTGCAATTTAATCTTGCATTTTAAATCCCCAAAACAAAGATTGCCAAAGAATCCAGGTGGAGTTAGTCAATTTTTTCTAAGGAAGAAGAAATACAGAAGCTGCCATCTACCTAAACTCATCTCCATTCTGACTTTAATCCAGACTGGACGTGAAAAAATAGAAAAGTTTTTATTGTTTTGTGATAGAGGAAGACTTCATGTAAATGTCACACACTATTTCCCCAAGTTTCCAAGCTGAGATTTTTTTGGTCATGTGCAAAAATTCAATCAGTGTAAGATTCATGTGCTGCTATCTCTCTTTTTGGTGGAAGAATAGAATAAAAACTTTTGTATACCAAGAGAATTTTTTAATTTAAAAGCTTGGCATCAGTTGCCAAATAGGCAGTACTGTACTTCTAAATATCTTAATTATCCCCAAAAGCATGAACATGTGAAGTAAATGGTCATATCTAATTTATTTATACCCTGATATCTAAGAAGTACTGGTGGAGACAATACCAAATTAACAAGGATACATTTCTTTCTTCACTTGCCTTTCACGATTATTCTTTTCTTCACAGGTGGCAATTTTGCTACAGACTGTGCACTAATGTAATCACATCAAACAAAGCCTGAAACTTTAAATAAGGAAATTCATGTTGTTTTTTCCTTTGTCAGAAAGGTAACATTCTCAGTCCAAAAAAATCCTAATTACCAATTTAAAGTCAATGGTTTGGACTTGGGACCAAGATAATTATATCTAGTCTCACTTCTTTGCTCTCAGTTGAATGCATTTCTTACAATAATGCAGATCTAGCATTAAATTATTATTTTTAGCAGAAGAGGTGAGCCTTTGAGGTTTAAAAATTTATTTATATATGATTATTATTATTATTATTATATATGCTTACTAATAACGTCTGCCCAGTGCTTAAGGCACTATTCAAACATCAGTCAAATGTTTAAATTTCATGCCACCTTTAACCAGAAAACTCAGCAAAGGGACTTCGTTTTGCTGCATTTTTAAGTTCTGCGACCTTATAAGAGAGATGTTTATTCTGACACTCATTTTCCAAATGAAACACTCAGACTGTCTTAATAGCAATAGCTAACTCAGATGGGTAGGATTCACCTCACTAATTTCAGTCATCCAAAACATGAGTCCAGTCTAAGCTAGTCATGTACTTGCCTCTGCAATCTACACAGATGTTTGGGCACCTACAGAGAGAGACTTAGAGAGATGTGTAAGAGAGCTGGCATCAGTTATCCTTGGAAATGACCAGTGACCATGGAGGGAATTTATGGATCTGAATCCAGAAACAGATGAAGTTAGAATAAGAAGAATCCCAATCCATGTGATCAGCTTAGGGTGGGCTTTTAATTTTCAGATAACTAATAAAAGGCAAGATCAATCTTAGAGCATTACAACATTCACCCCTGCAGCCTGGGGCTAATTGTGTTAATGTAGGGGCTGCACAGCCATATATCTGAATTTGTTTCCTTATAAAAGGCCATATACACACACATGTGCAAAAATATATGTGAGGGTACAAGTCTGCATCTAAATGGCAAGATAGTGGTAATGTTTTAAAGTAATATTTAACCATACACTCAAATTTGTTCAGTTATAAACAAAATAATAGTGACTTTATTTGGCCCTTAGTTGCAAACATATTGTGTAATTCCCCCATTTTTAACCCAACAACTTTGACTATTGCTTATTTTGGAACTTTATTAGAATAAAGGAGCTATAACTGAAGGACCTCTGCAGTTTAGCAAGAACAAGAATGACATGATGAGACTTTGAGCAAGCTAGTGTAATTTAGCTGTTCCTTATGCCATGGGCTGAACGAGACCCTTGGATGCGACCAACTGGCATGGATCTACCTTCGTCCCCTGCAACACACCCTTTCAGATCTCTCAAAATTCAGATCAACTGAGTCAGATCAGTCAACTGAGAAGCTGTTGCTTCTAATGTTTTGCCTTATCTGTAATTAACTTAAACATTTGCTGATGGAGGGCTAATGTTATGAGTTTTTCAGAGAAGTACCTTTAAGAGAAAGTAACTCTTCAGTTAAAAAATTAGGTGAATCATTTGAACAAAAGGAAAATAGTAACAATCATCATCAGAGATTTTCACATCAAAGTTAATAGGAAGTGTACAGTCAAATTCTCTTGTGGCTCTGAAGATCAGCATTTTGGGACACCAATTCTGCAGAATTCAACAGAATTGCTTCTATTTGCAACACCTGTAGTTTTAATGAGCGTACTGTTATTTTACACGTTTACAATTTTTTTAATTATTTTTTATTTATAGACTTGTTTCCCTTAAATCTTTGAACATCCTTGTTTAGGAGCAGACTATAAACCCATGCCCAGATTAATGAGTAGTGATTCTCTGGGTTGTTCATTGACCCTAATAGCAGTAAGTCCCTGTCTAGCCAATAGTCCACTAAACACAAGGAAAGTGTTGGAAAACTTCAGACCAGCTTTTCAGCAAGAGTACACAGGTTTAACTCCTTTAGAAAGTACGGTTCATGCTGGTTAATTTACTGAGGGCAATTGCTTTGTGTAAAGTAAGTTCAAATGCCTCCAAAAGCTAAATACAGAGGTTATTATTATTAATAATGATTGATATACTAAACAAAACATTAGTCTTTGAAATGTCTTTGCTTTTCAATCAACATGACTAATGTTTGACTTTACAATCTGGTTTTCTACGGTCTCCTTTCTAAAGATGATGAGCCATTAAATGGTTCCTCCAGAGGCCAGTGGCAGCTTTGAGTACGAAACCATTAAAGATCAGACCATGTAAGTAACTAAATAACTTTTACACACTTAAGTTCTGCTATCTGTATCTGAACATTATGGCCTAAGATTCCAACACCAGCAACTGATTTCTAGAAAAAGATTCTTGTAGTTATTAGCAAACACAAACAACATCTTACAAAATTATCTAAGAATTTCTGTTTTGTTTAGCACCTTGCATCAACAGAATTTGATTAACATACAAATCCACAGCTAGTTTAGAGTTTTTCAATATAATTTGCTTAATTTTCTGAAGAAAAAAAAGTAACACAAACATCCCCAAAGTCCAATAATTTTCTCTGATGTTTCTCTGCGGCGCTCCCTTGTTTTAGCTCAAATGAAGTTTTCAATATAGAATTGTTTTTATTTGGCCTTTCCCTGTTGTGAAATATTTGTTTCCAAAAACAATTTTCAAAATGTCAAACAACATAGCCCACAATGGTAACATTTCACCTACTTTAGCTGAAAAGCAACCTGTTAATTTATTGTTCAATTACTCCATGCAAGCCATTTCTCCTGGGATTACTTAAAATCATATTCAGGGACAAATATGTCATTAAACTAAGTAGCCACTAATGGAAAAAATAAAGAATGTGATAATATAAACAAGTTACTTATCTCTAAAGGATGCATGTTTAACATTTCAAAGCAAGGCTCAAATGCTAACAGATTTTTTTACCAAATAGCCTCATAAATAGCATCCTGTTAGTGGTGGGAAATTTCATGCTGCATGTTACAGTAGCAAAGAAGCAAAAGGAGCAATTTATAAGGCATGATTTGCAGTGGTAAGTGAGCATATCTGGAGATATGTGTGCGCATCAGCCCTCTTGTCTCAGCTCTTGCAGAGTTTCTGCAGTTTGTCAGCCATCCTACCTATCTTCTTTCTCAGCTACAGTCTGACTCAGTAAATGAGTGTTACCAAAGGGAGTGGAGGAGGAAGCAAAGAATTTTGTGCTGTGTCTTTACTTGGAGATATTAGAAAGGTTTATTAACTTACAGTAGAGCCTAATACACTGTTGGTCACAGTCTTAGTTTTGGCCCTTGGAAAGGCTCTGCTGTCTTGCCTGATATTCAATATCTGACATACCTTTAATGACTCAGCCCACAGTCCATAAGGTTTTGATACATACCATCCACAGACTGTAGCAAAGGACACTTCAAAGCGAAAGTGAGGACAGAAGTATTGTTATGAAGTGCCTAAGCTCTCCTGAAATATTCCATATAAAATATAGGCATCCCCCACATGCGCATTTTTATATAATCCTTTTCATGCATTGTTTTATAAAGTGATCTCAGTAAGGTAAGAGGTTAGACAAGCCTCTGCACTTCTGTAGGTGAAGCAGCTTACACAAAGTGGCCGCAGAAGTAGCTAATGCATAATGAACAGCAGTATGTGAATGAATTCTCTCCTTATTGTGCAATGACTGGATAAGCCATCAAAACAAACAGTACACACTTCACTTCTGTTCCTATGTGGTCTTGGAAATTGCCACTGGATACATCAACAAAAAATGTAGTGTGCTAATATGCTTCGGGAAAAAAGCCACACAAAGTAATTTCCAAACAGAAGGCAGGAGAAGAAGATCATATTTTCCAGAACTAGAAATAGCTTATATTGCTTGATTTAATCAGAACTAAGGGTGCCATGGTGCTGAATTTTTTCCTGCAAATGGTGCTTGCCCAGAGAAAAACAAGGCATAGTTGAGAGCTATCACATAAACTTCTGCAAAATTCTGAATTAATATCTTGTCTAGGTAACAGCTGAGAATGATATTGCTGGTTTCATCTTATTCTTTCTAAGCAAGCAGTCTAACATAGTTATGTCAGCCTGCTCAGCAGAGAGGTTATGCTTAAAATCCTTCAGGCCTGGGATACTGTAGCAGATGTGTAGCAGAAACAAGTATTGCAATTATCTGCATTTTGCCAGGTTCAGACTTCTGATGTAAATAAAAATCTCTCTTTTACGGCCAGTGTATCCTGGGTATATTTTAAATAAATATCTTACCTGAATAAGAGACGGGGAAAACGGACAATAAGTTGAATCATGACTCATGATGACGAGGCAGGATTTAGAGAATGCCAATTTAATGTGCCTGCTACAGGTAGTGGTGGGTGAGACAGTGGGTAGAGAGGCTTCTTTCTCTCTGCCCCTAAAAAATTTATAAGTAATGACCTGCAGTTTGTTGCATGAGGTCATGCAGACATACCCACCTGAGGCATCTATGACTTCTATAGTGCTCTGTGTAGGTGCAGCAGTCCTGTCATGTTTAGCAGATTGCAACTAAGACAGTCAGCAGGAGCAGCAGAAAATGTGCAAATGAATACATAACGCCCACTTAAAACTTATGTTAATTCAGCTGCTGCTTTGAAGAAGAATTAGCAATGGATAGTATGTGCTCTGTCTTGTTAAATAGCAAATGCCACACTACAGTTGTTGACAGTCTACAAAAAGAAGAAACACCTGACGTGTATATTGTGCAGTAGACTATGATGTTAGCAATAGGAGGAGTGTATTATGAAACAGAAATATCAGTTAATTAAGTTCTAGAGAAAAATCATACTTTCAGCAAAAGGAAAGGCACCATTGGGATTTTTTTACAGGAAAAATGCATCATTTCACAAACTTCATCGGCACTATGATCAGAACAGATGTGTGTTTCAGCTCTGTTTCTCTGGCATTCTCTGAAGCTCACTTATTCCAGGCAGGTAATCAACTGCTGTTACAATAAATTTGCTCTTGAGCGAGCCAAATGGATAGTTAGAGACTGCAAAGAGTCCATTCCATCCCCAGATCACAGTTTAGGTCAAGGATTGTAAGCACAGCAGCGTACAGCCCATATCGAACATGTATCCTGATGATGTTGATATTCAAAGGCTATTGTCTTCCTTCTTCGAAAAGCTGAAATTCACAGGAGAAAATGAGAAATACTGTGATAACTGGGTTAGTGACTTTGGTTGCTGGATTGTTGCCTAACTCCATGCTGTTCCACTGTGCATACAACTCACAGGTACAAACCCCAGGTCTCCCTGAATGAATTAGGGAAAGCATACACAGCAAGAAAGTAATTCCAGAGAGAAGGTAAGCCAGGCCTCTGGCTTTCTAGGCAAAGATGTTACATTGAGCTAAAACGCAGCTGTGTTACCTTAGGTGACCTTCTGGTAATTATCGTCATCAGCTCTCATGTTTCAAGTAGCAGGAAAATCTTGGTTCACTCTACTCAGGCCAGTAGTACTTCATTGTATCATGAGATAACCGTCTTCTCCATATATAAATATCAGAATTAGAAATTGGATGGATTATCTAGCTTTGCAGCTCAAGATGCCAGCTGTCCTATGGACATTTCTGTCCCTAACTGTATTGGCATACGAGTGCGTAGAGCTATGTACTACAGTATCCAACCTGATTACAGTCTTAGGAGTCTGGTAAGACAAGCATGCTTTCTGCAGATGAAACACACGGGAGATCCGTATTCTATCTTCTATGCATGTTGGGTTTCTATACAAGAACACAAAACTCTTCTGAGTTCCATTCTTTAGAATCCTGATCCTTGAACTAAAAACATCATATGGGAATTAATCAAAACGAAGAATGGAGAGCTTTACTGATTTTTTTAACTGAGATTTTAAAAAATGGTTAAAAGAATTAAAGATGTTGCAACTTTCACAATATTTTTGATACTAACCAACACTTTTAACTTGGAGGCAACAATGAAAAAGTTTTTAAAAGAATCATGACATCTTTCCCAGCCAGTCCATCTGAATACTTATATGAAATTCAGGCAAAGCATATTGCTTTGGATATTTGAGCGAGAAGGAAACCAAGACATAAAAATACACTTCTGAACTTTATCAAAGGTTTTGAAGACAGTATCCTGAATAATTTGAAGTGTTATATAGAATCTTTACCTGAAACTATTTTACAAAGAAAATTAAGTGTTATTATTTATTTGCCTTAAAACAGCACCTGTAGAGCTGAACTCAGACCCAGGGAGGATAGACACCAAATAGGCACAAAGAGCTACACCAACAAAAAAAAAATTCAGTGTCTTCTTCCTGCTTCTGTTAAGGACATTCAAAATTTTAATTTTCAAAGACCCCCACCAGCACTTACGAAACAATATGAATGTCTGAATTTTCATAAATGCATCCACTTCTACAAGACAGGCTTCCTTAGTATTTAATGGTAGAATTGCTATCAGTTGTCCTCAAAGTTAATTTAGTCAAAGCTAGATATCTAGGTTCCTATTATGAGGAGAAATAGACATCTCAAAAGAACCATTCATCCCATCACAAGGTGGGTGCCCTACGGTATGTAGGATGAGTAGCCCTCTGATGGTGCCTTTATTGACTACAGAGAAGAATCAGCTAAGATCAGCTCCTTAGCTGGTTAGAATTACTGAGAAGAATTTCACCTCCAGTATCTGCTGGTCAGCATGTTCAGGACCACCAAAACACAGCTCTATGAATCAACTAAACAGCTACTTAAATCCTCTCAGGATTTAGGAATACTCAGAATATAACTGCTGGGCCAGGCATTGTACACAGAGAAAAATTGCTAAAAGAGGTTCTATGTCCTCTTCTCTTTTGCCCATTAAAGCATTCAGAAGGATCATGAAAGCCCTGAACTCACAGCTCTCATCTGCTTCAGAGGTGTTGAACTCACACTTTCCATAAGCATGGTCAAATATGGCTCTCCTACTGAAACTGCTCTATTTTATATGCACTCATTTAAATATTGATTGAAGTAAACATTGAGAATAAGTCTTTCTTTTAGCTTAATCACTTGCCTGAATATAGAGAGATGTGTATTAAACCTTGTCATCTAATTCATATTATTTTATTCAAAGTGAAATAACTTCATCAGAAGTGGTCTAGAAGTCTCTCCTCCCTCCCACTCCCAGACTATGTTGAAGTGTGGTGATTAGATTATTCTGTGGGGATGTAAAAGATCGCTGCTCAAGTCCCCTCAGGCAGAAGAAGATAGTTCTTCTGCATTTTGAGGAAAAGAGAAGGCTTTGGCTTAATAGCTAACTTAAGGAAAGTTCCATCCAGTACCTTAACCACTTCCTTTCTTTTTTACAAAAAGCCTGACAATTAATGTATGCAAAATCAGTAGTCTTTTTTAAAACTATTAGATTGAGTCACATCCTCAGACAGCAATTAGAAGCTAAGGCCCTCCTGGTTAATAATTAGGGTTTAAAATAAAAATATAGTGCTCACATATTAAGCCCACACACAAACTTCAAGGAAGAGAAACAAAAGAAACCCTTAGCCTATATTTGGAAGTGAACTTACACTGAACCCTTTATAAACAAAAGTGCTTTGGCACTTCTGATTTCCACCAGGGACTAGAGCTGGAAATGACCATACTCTGAAAGAAAGGCTTTTCTTCTGGTATTTCCAGCTGAGATGCCAAGTGGAAGTACTGGAATCTGATAAGAAAGCTTGTTCTCATAGATGTTTATCCAATCTGAACCTGAACTCTAAAATTTTGGAGATCCGGCCATCTCTTCAAATTGATACTCAGGTCAGTTAGCAGGGCAGTCTCCATTATTTATATCCAAACATTCTTTTTTTTTTTTTTTTTAATAGAAAACTTCCGTCTTTTTATAGATATGAATGTGATGGAAATATCAGTAGTACAGGTTAATACAATGCTGAAAGAAGATACCTGATTCACTGGTGCTAAAAATACAGTCACTGGATACAATGCCTTCCAATCAAAAGAAATACATTTGAAATGCCTGTCTTGTCTCCTCACACCTTAAATTACAGTGAGACAAATTTTGCATTGAAGATCTAATGTTAAATCCAGTGAAATCACTGAAAAGTCTGCTATTGAATTTGCTAGTCTTTGGAACAAGCCTCTACTGCAAAACTTGGCTTCATTTATGCTTCCATCTACTCTATTAAGCTCTGAAGAGGTACTTTAACAGAAAAGTCTTAGTAAAAATTATAAAAAGAAGTGAGTTCTCAGACAGTTTTTCAATGGAAGAACACTTACTCAGTCCTCGTGTTGTCTGAACAGCACCAGACTATGATAGTGTGTAAAAACTGACAAGCTGTGCTACCTATTTTCTGAAAGCATTACTAAAACATTTATGAAGAATGTGTGTTCAGTACAGGAAAACTAATACGAGATTATAATGTACACTTAACCGTGAACTAAAGAGAAAAGCACTCTCTGATCTGGTAAAACAGCTGTGTATCATTGCGTAACAGTGAAAGACTGAACCCAATAAATTATTATAGCTAACTGTATTTGCATCAGCTTGTGAAAAGGTTTCATCTCCCCACTCTGACAAATGAAGTAGTATTATCTTCTCTAATAGCACAAATGATTAAAGTGAGACCTTCAGATTACTGTGCCTGATAAGCCATAATCATGCCTTGTTTTCTGTACCAACCATTATATAGACATTTTCAGGTAAACTTTTATTTTTAATATCTACAACAGTTATGTAATTTTTGCAATTTATAGATCGATTTATATAGTGTACCTGTCAAAAATGTTCTGGATGAATGTATACTTTATATAAAAATTCTCTCTGTAAATAAATCTAAACTGGCACAATTACCAATAAATACTTCCCAATGAGTAAAAACTGATATTACAGCTAGGCAATTTTTCTATAAATAAAAGGTGAGGTTATTAAAGCTTATATCCATAGTATTCACTGCAAATCAGCACGCTAGACCAAAAAGTAGAGTATTTCATGGTAGAAGTGCATCCATCCAGAAATCAAAACATAAGGACCACAAGCATGTGTTCTGCAGGTGATCTACCTGTAGCCTTGCAAGACACCATCTCTCTTTCAGATACAGAGAACTACAAAGAAAGTAATCTAATGTGCATCTACAGTTGAACTGGAAACTAGTATAACTATTGAACACCAGTGCAGTGAAAGACAAGGAGTAGAAAGGAAACCATACTTTATTCTTGCTGAGGTTTCAAATAGTTTTAAAACCTGGATTCTACAACTGGTAACTCCAGATAAGCAAAATCAGAGAAAGTCTGCATTTATAGACATGGTCGTAAATGAAAGAACAGAACAAAACAAAATACCCTGGCTACTCTTGCTGCCAAGGTATCAAGGTGCAGCCAAAGGTGCAACAAGATACCCTCCGATCATAAACTTAGCTAAAAGGAAGCAGCCAAAATTGTTGCTTCAGTCTCGGCCTGTACTTTTCTCGATCTGTCAGCTTCTCCCAGCTGTGCTTCAGGTATGAAGCTCTCACCCAAGGAATCATCTCAACGCAGCATGAAGAAAGCTGAGGAACTACATCATCTGGGTGATATGAAGCAAAGATAGGTAGAGCTGAGTGACATCAGTGTATTGATGGTAGAGATCTTACAGTTCCCTTTAGTGACTACATATATAATTTTAAATAAGAGGGGTGACAGAAAAATCTACCAAGCCACAAAATATTTGGCTTCTTGGGTAAAGGAATGACTGTGAGGTTAGTCCTCTCAGAACGAAAAGAACGGCGCTCTTGGGCATGTCCACGCCAATGTTTGCCAGGAGCCATAAATGTCACATAAATGATGCTCCATGTGAAAAGTCACTTCTGACAGTTCTGAGAGAATCAGCTTGGATGCAAAATGTATTTGCCAGTTTCTTACCCAGCCAGAAGGTATCAATTCAAAGATCAAGAAAGGCAAAGGCAGTGCTGCTGATGTTTTTTAAAGGATCACATACAAAATGTGTCTCTTACAGGATCAGTCAAAAAGTTCTAAAATCTTTTTCTGATATCCATCTGTCTTTATGAATAGGATTCTCAGAAGACTGGTGATATACCAGGAGAAGAATATAACATTTCTGCCATCTTGTTTATGTACATTCTCTGCCTGAACTTTCAAAAAGTTTGTTTTAAAAAAATATGTGATTTGGTTGGTTCATACTGCAGAACTCATGGGTTTTCAAAAAATACCATTCCATGCCAAAATAGACCCAAACCCCTGGGGATGACGGCATACACAGTGCCTGCTTTTCTTTCTCTTTTGCAATGGTGTAAACCCACAGTAGCTTTGATGAGCTCACAGCAAATGCAAGTTATACAAGAGTCTTCTAGATTTCAGTAACTAGATTTGAACTAGGAGCACCTATGAAGTTGTTCCAGAGGGCAACTGCTTTTGAACCAGAGAATGCATTTGGTCATCTCTACTATGAAGTGATAAGCTGTGTAAGTTCAACGTACAGTGGAAAGCCTTAACATTATCTATACTTATTAATACACAGCACTTGTATAAGTGCTATGGGAAATACCGTTAAGATTGTGGTTTGAAGAACTCTGATTGCAAGATTATATATGCCTATTGTTGTTCTTGTATGGGTTGTTACTGAATTTTTTTATGCTGTCATCTCTCAACTTGTTCTGAAGTCCAATAGCTTTTTAAATCCTATTATCCAATGAACAAAGAAACAGCAGTTTTGACCAATAATGCGATAATGAAACTATAACTATAATATATCTATAACTATGAACACTCCATGTTCATTGCACTCGAAGTTAACCTGTTAAATTGCACTCCATGTTAACCTGAAGATTGACCAGGATAAATATATCCTCTATTATATGGGAGAAGAAATACATGAGCTTGCATTCCCTCTAACTAAAAAGCCAAGATCACCAAAAATAAGGTAGGTAAGTCTACCGTCCTCTACAGCAAAAGTGTGAACTGACAGAAACTCCTCTCTTTTTTTTTTTTTTTTTTTTTTTGTTCCAGCTCCTTCAAAAAGGGAGGCCAAAACTACAATTACTGGTACATGCTATATTCCCTGCCTTCATTTTGCTCTGTGATACTATGAAGCACTGCCACAGTTGACAAAGCCCAGGAACAATTTCTTTTTAATCTTCTTTAAGCAATATTTCACCTCTAAAAGAGGGAACTTGAAGGCAATGCATACTTCTATGTCCTTCTAGTAAATATGACTAAGGTCTGTGCTTAAGGTCAATATGACTTCAGCTTACACAAAGAGGCAGTAGTACATACCAGCATTTGTTTCTGAAAAGAGCTAGATTCTTGAATTACACAGTTCAAATGCAGCTCCATTCACATTAAGAGAGTTATAATGATTTATACCTGCTGACAATCTGGACTTAAATATCATACACGGAGGAGCACACATGATAGTTGCAACTAATAGTCTGAGGAATAAAGAAAAGGCAAAATGGCAAACCAATTGAAATTAGGGACCTGCCATACATTTATGTGGTTTTTGACTGACAGAGTAAAATTCAGCTATGACAAAGGATGTTTCAAAAAGTGCACCCAGCCAGAATTGAAGTAGGTTTGGAAGAAAGAGAAATAAGTGCTACACTAGTTCACTGTTTATTGAAATATAATATAATAATATATCACTATTGTTATATTCATATTTGTAAGTGTCCTCTATCTAGCCAGGTTACAGAATTAATTTTGTATTACTAACCACTTTCACAAGATTTTTGATTCTTTGCACTGCAAGTTTATAGAGAGTATTTTCTATGTTTCTCTTATTGTATTCTTTCTTATTTCTGATTCTTGCATGAAAACAGGCTTTTTGAGAGTTCATCAGTTCCAGCTGGTTATTTTCCACTTGATGTCAATAAATCTTTATTCAGCCATTTATCGTAATTCTTTTCACAGCAGCCAATGGGTGATGTCACCAAGAAAGAGTTTTAATTGCAGGTGGTAAATAAATAGGAGATCAAAAAGCTTTCAAGTAACCAAAATTCTCCATTTTTGCAAATGTTCTAAGAAACAAAGACGACAATAAGAAACAAGCAGACAACAAAGTAGGATTCAAATGGGAGCAAAATTATGTCTAAACATACTAATCTTCAAAGTTTAACATGGGTTGTCAGCAGTTCTTTCAGAAAACCATGTTCCTGAAATTGCAACTGTAGAACCATTAGTCAGCCATATATGAATGAATATTTCCCTTAATCAAATCAGATTTATGGAATATTTTGCCTTCTGTTAGATTATAATATATTTGCATCTAATAGTTCTAATTTAGAATGTTTGAGTTATAAATAGATAGGAAATGTGGCATAAATTAACACTGATATGAAAGACTAATATGTTTTCCTTATAAGCTGTAAACTGCTTCCATGCCAAAGCAAAACTAAGCTGCGCTGCACTTGAGGTTTTCTGAGGTAAGACTGCATTGGTGTTTTAGGTCAATCATCCTGTTCTTGAATTGTGAGATGTGCTATCCAAATTCCTGTCCGTGTTAACTATTACTGACCTTCAGCTATGGAAAGCAGCTAGCAGGGTGACTTAGACTGGCATCTGTTCTGGGGATTTCTAAATAGCTGAAGCCAAAAGCAATCCATATTTAGGTGGCCAGGCTTGCACTCAGCACATACTGTATTTTATGGTGGATTTCCTTAAGAGATTGTAAGGGCAATGCCGTATCACAATTCCTACGTGTTGCCTTTCATGCTTTCAGATGCTAAATGCGAGGCTGTTTTTACCTGCTTCTTTTTCGTGGTAAGAGTGGCATCCATAGGAGAGATTCCTCCAATGCAGTAATTGCCATGCATTTTCCAAAAGCTCCTCATGGGAATACACATTACTTGGGAACTGAAAAAGAAGTGAAACTATTAATCAAGTGAAACTGGGCTTCCAGTGTAGATGAGACACTATCAGGTATGCACATTGCATGGAATTTTCATACCATTTCTTGAGGATAATCACAGGAAAGGAATGTGGGTGGGTTGGCTCACATGTGAAAAGACATCTCTCAGCTAAAGGAAAAACAACAAAACTTTTAAAGCACAGGGTTTCAACATAAACTGTAAGACACAGGACAAAAGCAAAACAATGGGCTGGAGTCTGCTCTCACACTAATCTGTGCTGAAAATATTACTCCAGTTCCAGTGACAAAATACCTTTTCAATTTCTGATTCTGGAATTCTACTACCCTATGTATGTTACTTTACTTTTCCAAATTCTTTAGAAAAAAATGCTTGTCAGTATTCCTAAGTGCTTTTAAATGTCCAGAATTTTTTAAAAGATATCTGTAGAGAACTAAACAGTGGGCTGGATTCCAATACTCACTATTAAAAAAAAAAAAAAAGTGGCATCCTAAATCTCCAGATAATTCCTGGATGAACCGTCTTTTACCAAGGTGCATCACATTCTTTCAAGAAGACACTGTATATTATTTTAAATGACTACAACATACAACACTACATACAGGAGGAAAATACCATATTTCATTTCAGTTTCACAGCTATATACAGACTATCACAACCCATATAAAAGAAAATTCAGTGATGATCTTCCAAGGAATGAAAGGGGGCAGTTTTGAAGCCTATTTCCCCCTCCTGTAGCATTTTCACATTAATGCAAAATATTCTTGAGCCAGCTGGTTGTTTTGTTCACATTGGCTTTCATTGCCTAATCTAGTGAATTCATTATAGCTCGCTGCTTGAGGGCTCAATTTTCAGCTGTGCTGAGCATGACCTATATCTGCTGTGGGAAAAGGGAGGTAAAGGTTCTCCGCACACTTCACACCTTTCTGCAACCTAGAGAAGTCGTGGGGGGACCAACTCTCAGAGCAAGCTGAAGTGGCCCTAGCCACTAACGATATATGGCTTTGCATGGGTCTTAGGAATTATACTACTGGTGGGAATTTGTTTGTCCTAACATGAATCTTGTGACATGGTGTTGTGGGCTAAGAGAAGCAGCTGTAAAACAATGCTGATTTTATATCAGCACAGGACTCTTCTAGACCAGGGAATCCTCAATGTTTTCTGACTGGGAAATGATAAGAGACTGCTCTTGCAATATAAAAAGACCTTTCTGGAACCAGAATTTGGAATCAGATATGTTGTTTCTGAGGTAATCAGACCCTAATATCATTGCAACAACTATTATAAATTTGCTTCTCAGTTACGTGCTAGATATGTTATTACAATTAGAGAAGCTCTGTAGCAAATGGATTCTATTTGTGCATGTGCTACAAAAGGACAAACAGTTCTGTGTTTTTAAAGCTTTTTGGAAGAGATTAGTGGTTGCGGAGTCTGAGCTGTGTCCCTTTTGTCCTCACTAGCAAGTGGGTGGTTGCCTCCCACACTCACGTCACTGCCACATTTGGCATCAATAACACTTTGGCAGCAATAGAATATCTAGGAAGTCCCAGCACTGTAAAGTAGTCTCACTTCTCCCTACAGACTTTCTCTCTGAGTTGGGTAGCTTTGCTCCTTGCTTTCAGTTCACTAAGCTATGGTCACTACTTACACACATGCACATACACACACATGCATCCACCCATCCCCTAGCACTGCAAGGAAACTACAACTTACAAATCAATGAAACAGAATGGTCCCAGACAAGGAAGAAGGAAAAGCAAGATGAAAACACCATAAAGACCCCATGCTGGCACAGCACACTGACTCATCCTTTCCAGTTATAAATGTCATCCATTAGGTTTAAAAAAAAAATAACAAAAATCAGTCTCCATTTTGGGTTTGTGGGTTTTGGGGGTTTTTTTATTGCTTGCTTTAATAGCTCTGCTCTTCATCAGCTCCAGTGTTCAGCAGCTGATCGCTCTTGCCTTGGCTAAAGACATGTGATAGTTTTGCTGAATAGCTGCAAACGTGCTCTCTGCTGGGTACTAATAGCTGGCACATTAGGCTGCTTGGCGAACTGTGGCAGCCAAACAGAAATGCTTTCAACAGACTCTGATTTCAGTAAAGAAGTGGAAGGTTGTTTCTTTTTTTTTTTTTTTTCCCTTTACCCACTCTGCTCAGTGCCAGAGTTCTTAAAATAGTTCTCTCAGAGTTTTCTTGTTACCCATTTTTGAGCCCAGATGTAGGAAGCAAGCCAGCACAGCTGGTGGAGCCTGACTGTGTCCCACATATAGGGAAGACTTACATGGACTTTTTTTCTTTTTTCTTATTAATGCTGTTGCTGATATTATTATTACTGGAACATCAAGGAAGAATGCTTAGTCTTGGATAGGTTAAAAGTCTACCATCTGAAGACCATTCCCTTCCTCCTGTCTTCACCAGGCCACTGTACTTTGTTATCTTCAGTCCTTCCCTCATTCTTTTCCCTCGTCAAGAATGTAGATTTATTCAGTTCTATTCTGAGCTCACACTGATACCTGTGTTGAGCTAGTGCAAGTGATGTGCAGTGATGCAGTGATGTGAACTCATTCCCACAGCAGGCTGGATACAAAGCAGCAGTCTCCTTACACCTAGGAATGAATGCTAGACTTTTAGTCTGAGGGAGAAATAATGCACAGAGCTGTATCACTCTTCCCGACAGCAAGCTAAAATGTACACAACATACTGAAAAGACATGGTATTTCAATTAGTAGAGTTTCTTTATAGTCATCTAGTAGGTACTGGGCAGGCTGTCTACTTTTGGAGAGACAGTAACTTTCTTCCCTTACCGGAGCAAGTTAGATGTCTGGAAGCCTGCACTTTTGCAGATATCATTTGCTTCTGTGAAAATTTTTCCTGTTAAAGATTTATTGTCACCTGAGCACCCTCCTGGGATGCTTCCCCATGCAACATGCTATCACTCCTACTAGCTCTGAGTTACTTATAATTGCACAATTCCCTAAAGGGTGGTTTCTGAAAACAGCCCAGTCTGGGGTATTACTGTTATAGACCACAGAACTGCATGTTCCTAGTACATCTGTGAAAGCATTTGGGGGAACAAGGATACGGGTGGAAGTAACACTGATTCATTCTATCTTCATATGAAAACAGAGGGAACAGTTGGCCTCTCCAAACTGGAGTGATACAGATAGAGATATGAATATGCAAAAAATAGCATGGCAATTTCTAGGAGAGGACTAAAGACGTCTCAGAGAAATGTATGCGAAGGAAACAGTGCATTGAGATCCACAGAGAAACCTTTCAAAGGTGCAAATTGCAATCAGGCAGGCAGGTTCTACTGAAAGTCAGCAGGAGTCAGGTATTTAACTCCCACTTATGCACTTAAACCTCTGTTACCTTCAACAGCTTGCTGTAGCAGGAAGTGTGTCCCTTACATAAGCAAACCTCTGTTGTGATTACAGCAGTTGCAGATGAATGACAAAGGCTTTTGGCGATGAACAATCAAATTCTGCACTGATTTAGGGCTTTCATAAAGCATCTCTGGAGGATGCTGGGCTATGAATTTAGAGAGCTCCACTGCCCACCCTGTCCTTCTGCCTCCTCATGACAGCATCAGAAGAATTCAGTTCATACCCACATCTCCCTGGTGGCCACATCAGGGTCCAACATCTTAGCTGAAACTATTAATAAAAGTGGTGTTGCATTAAGATGCAGGTCTGTGAGTGGGAGCTGCTGACGCATACGCGCTCTTTTCCACCAGCACTTCCACAGGAACAGTAAACTTCCAGTAAGCAAACAGCTGAGAAGGTATTTCCTCAAACAGCTTCAGCTGTTTGCACAGAGAACATGAATACAAGTCCCTATACTCTGTGCTAATGCTTACATGTGACCGTGTTCAAGCTTATGCCTAGCTTCATTCCCTCTCTTTGTGTCAGCAGTGCCCTACTTATGTTGGTCCTGAGGCTAATAGTAATTATATATAAGCAACAAAAGACTAGAGAGTTTTAGATCAGCTCAGAGTACATGCAGACTTTTATTACCATACATCTCCTCTCCAGGGAAGAGGGACAGAGCCTAATGCCTGAGACTGTAGTTTTACAGGTACCTACTAATGTTTGGACCTCAGGCAGCTGTTAGCAGGAGCTGTACGTTTCTCTCTCCTTGAGCTCCTTGGAGGCTTTACCCTAAGCAAGTTTGAAGATTTTTGTTTTATTCCTAAGGCAAGACATTTGTTATCCAATTTCAGACATTTAGAAGTTAAAAGTGTCTCACCTAAGCTAATATTTAGGTTTTCTCTATGTTAAATGCAGAGAGATAGGCACATTCATATGCCAGTTCTTCCCATCATAAGATAGGTGTGTAAGATAACAGATGAATTTCCCTGCAGCGGTTATAGGGAGAGCCCTGCCTACTGTCTTAAATTGCATGCTAAGGATAGTGTGACTAAAGTTAGCTAAGACAAACTCCAACTTTCCTGTAATTTTTCTGTCAGGACTGAGTCCACCACAGAGCCACCACCTTGAAGCCTCTGTACCTGCTTCCCTGAAGATTTTTGACAAAGATCCTCATTAGCGCAATCATCCTTAAAGCTATCCATAAGAAAAAAGATCTTGAAATAGATAACAGATGCACTTAAGGGTTACATCTTGTGATGAATGAACACAAAATCCCAGCTTCATTATAGCCAGCCCACACAGTCACATTTTCTATTGCTCATATGTAATGATCAACAGTCATCTGGAAAAAAAAAAAAAAAAAACTGTTGCCAGAATTTTAACCCAATCTCCAAAAATAAAATAAATTAAAATAAAATAAAATAATGGAAATTATTTACATTTGTGTTTGAAGCAGCTGGGAGAGCACCCTGTCTTGACCCTAACTACTTGCCAATATCTACCATTCTGATGTTCTCAATAAGACCTCTGATGCTTTGATCTTCCACTCTTTATTACTCCTCTTCCTATACCTGCTCCAAATGACACACATCATCCTCAATAATCCAAATTTTCCTTTCATGATATCTTGCGCTAGAACTGATCTGTAAAGAATTCAGCCAACAAATTTAGCTCCCAGTTTGTTCCTAATTTTGTGTACAAGCTGTATGATAGCCCATGGGTTCACATGAAATTATTTCTGTTCTGTCTGTTTGGATGTGCTAATTTCTTACAGCAGGAATTCCTCTTCCTGTTGGCAAGTTACCATAAATATTTGTAATTGTTCAATAAATCCTTGTAAGTTCTTTGTATGATTGATCCTATCTTTTCCCAAAATGGCACTTCTTGTGAAAATATTATTACACATTTATTTGAACCTTGAAATTCTTCTTCTATCTGCACTTCACTTGTCCAAGTGTTTGCATGTAAACAAATTAAGGACACATCTACACAGACAGGTATAGATGGTTACATGTCTATTCTGCCTAAACTCCAATCTGACTGAATGCCATGTAGCTCAACTATTCTGTTCTACTAGGATTAAAATGCTTATTGCATTTTAGACAGTGTGAGTGGAGTGAAGGTGCAACTATCTGGACCCATTCATCTGAACATGTTATTTGCATGGCTGGCCAAAATCAAAAATGAACTGAGTTTTGCAAATATTTATTTTGCAAGTATTTTGTATACGATATTTGTCTGTCCAAACAGAGTATTTCTGAAGATTTGTAGGATTTTTTTCTGATCCTCTGTGTCATTTTGCAAGTGCTGAAGTCTTTTGAAGTGAATTCTTCCTCTGTGGGGAAGACTCTATGAGACTTGGACAGAACATTTTGCCAGTCTAGCTGCAATGTTTGGGCACACTACACCATTTCATTTGCTTCCAGAGGTAACCTGCAATCCCTACAAATGACTTTCAGCCAGGTGATGGGGAAGAAAATTTTAAGCAATTTTGCTTCTCTCAAAGCTGATAAGACTAATCAAGACTGATAGTATTTCTTTTTCATGCTCATTAAATCAGATGAACTGACAGAACATCTACAGTAGTGCTATCTGTTGACTCCCCATAATATTAAAAGTTATCTAGGTGTAAAAATAATGCGTTATAATACACACTCTCCCTTCCCTGCCTCTTTTTTTTTTTTTCCTATGTTTCCAGTTCAGCTGAATTTCTTGTAGCTTTTATATCTTGGCATTAAAAGCAGTTGCTGAGACTAGTCAAGTCAAGCTTACCATATGTCAGATTTTGATGGTAATTACAAGAGGCTTAGATATTTTCACTTTAGTCCTTCCTGGACATAGCATTGCACAGCAGAGACAGGCTCTTAAGCTAACTAGCTAACAAAGGCCTATTTCAGCTTCACAGGTTAAAAGCAACACTATAAATGGCACATGGAAATGAAGAAGCAACAGCGCTGATCACGGAGCACCAAAGTAATGCTCTCTGCTGCTCGATAAAAGGGCAACTACATCCTGCAGTAGCACGTTTTCCAGAATGTCTTGGCAGACAGTTCCCATGCAGTGCATTATGTTAGATTAATTTAAAGGTAGCAAAGGCATGGATAACTATAACAAGATCTGCATCCAACAATGTAATAAGAGACACAGGATTCCAGAGAACAGCAAGAGAAAATGATCAGAAGATGAAGCACTTGGCTGCAATGGCTACTTACTTAATTAGCAATAGCCCCGATCTAATAAAATCACCAAACTATGAATTTCCTTGCCCCAGTTCATTCAACAGAGGTGTCAATTATGTGATCAGTGCACATTTGTCCATTTTTTTTCCTCTACGTACTAATATTACTTCAGGGTTTTTTTGGACTGGGCAAGCATGCTTCAGACAACAAGCTCTCAGTCAAATCCTTGTCTCATATGGATTAGAATACAGGATCTTCTTGGCTCCCAGTCAGTTTCATTGTATTCATCTAATAAAAAACATCAGTGGAAAAATTCACCACTACACAAAAAGCAAATAACTTGAAGCACTTTAACGATTGTGTATTAGCACTGGCATGCTTCAAAAATAACTACTGAACATTGCTGAGAGGACTGCAGGACTATATAATTATTTATGACAGGCTTTCAGCTTTTTTTCCTTCTCCTAAATGGTCGGTGTTAGTTGAAGGCCAAAGGAATACTGTGGAAAATGAAGGAAGGCAGGCAGTGGGATGCTTTTTTTAAAGCACTGTCCTCCATCTGCACAGACTATGGGTGACAATACTGAGCATCTCCTGGGAGAACCACTATTCAAAGGTGTTTGGACTTCAGATTTCATAATCCGAAATCCATGTCTGTAAATAGAAAGAATGAAGAGCCATGAATAGAAATGAGCAGAAAGTTTATTCCCATTTGAGGAACATGTTCAAGTTAAGAAACAGTTTTCCATTCCATATTGGGATGAGATTGAGACCTTTCAACTTTTTCAAGAAAAAACAGAGCAAGTGAAAGCTATAGTGTTTCCCCTTCCTCCTGTTACTCCCCTTCATATCCATCCCGATTGTCAGGCAATTGGGATGCCAGCCTGCAAGGAAAGAGGACTGGGTCTGTAGCCCAGCCCTGATGTATTCGCATGCCTATTCCCAGTACTTGACAGTTCCGTCATGCATCGCAGAATAGTGTCCCAAACTGCAGGCTCATTCTGAGATCAGATACAATTCGTTCTTCATACTTAAAATAGCCCACCCTAGAGCTCAGATGAATTTCCAGCCATCAGTTTTCTGATACTGATGTATTCCTACTAAAACTTTCAGTTACAGCACATTGACTCAGCTTCGGTACTCACCCCTGTTCTCTCTCTGCCGCTGGGTTGAGCAGAACTTGCTATCTGTTTGAGCACCCACCACCACTAACAGGACCCTGATTCACTCCCAACACGCACATCAGTCTGGAACGAAAAATGGAAGTGAGCGTGTAGAGAAAAGGGAGGCCTACATATCTCACAGAAACATGGATTGCACCTCTGTTGTGGGATTACTTCCAGAAAACTGAATGAAAGATATGGTGATAACTATGAGCAATACTCCTATAAATTAGCTTTCCGATGTAAGCCAAGGAAATGTGTTCTTACCTTAGTAATATCATCACTAACTTGTATCCCTGAGAATAGGTTTTTTGTTTGTTTGTTTGTTTCTCTAAGTATCAGCATCATTTTTGCTTGCATATTCCTATCCTTGCTGCACTTCGCTGGATTACCTGCATGTCTAAAATTCAACATCTGCATAAGTATTTACAACACTGGGGCCATTGTTTGAAATGTCTTATTCTTGCTGGAATATCAGGAGATATGCAGAAATAAAGATTTGTAATAATGCTAGCCCTCATATTTCATGATTGAAGGTAAATATTCCCATGTTGAATATAAATAGTAGAATGAGACTTTTTTACCACCAGTAAGGGATATGGTATTTTATCTACACTAAGCAGATCCATTGCTTCCCAGTGAAGGTCTGTTAGTGAATAATGGGATTGAAATCTGTTTGGTGCTATTTTACACAACAATGAATGGTACCAATAATAATAAAAACATACTTTGGAAACATTTGAAAGATTATCACCCTACATAATCATTAACAATCTGTCACTTGCTGGGTCTTTTTGGGCACAAAGTTAGTAACAACAACACTGACAACAACTGCCATCCTGAATGTCAGGGAAGAATTTTTTTTTCATACCCCAAAGTGAACCAAGGAATTTGAAAACCTCTGACCTTGGTATGCACATTTATCTGCATTATCATTTTGTCACTGGGCCCCAGTAAGAGTAAACATATTTATTAAACAGAATAATAAAAGATAGCAATGGCACAGTATCAGCTTCATCTGAACAAATTTGAGTGTTGCTGGGAGAGGTTAAGCTATAGCAATGATAAGTAAAATAAGCTGTGAACACAAGTAGGTGAATCATCATTTTGTCCTTGTTGTGTTTCAGATCAAGCTTCCAAAACCTTTTAGCTCAGACAGAAGAGATAACTGCAAGAATCTGAATTTATAAATTATTTTGTTCTGATGGGAAAAGTGTGCATATAGTTGAAGCAAACTAGAGCATTTACAGTGACTGAGATGCGGGACAAAAGAAACCCGTTCCCCTTATTCCACACTTTGCAGACAAAAGGAAAAATGGCAAACCCACTGAGTGAAGATCAGGCCTTGAAAAATGTTTTAGGTGCCCAAAGACGCAACCACCAAATGGGATTCATAGACATGCCTTGGTGCCTAATTCCTAATGAACTTTCACGGAGTGCCTTTAAAAATCTGTCCTGTGAGCCTATGTTTTCATATTTTACTCTAAGGCAGAGCCTGCTCTGAGGAAAGCATTTTATAGCACATGTTGCCTGATGCTAGATTTACTCTAAGACATGTTTTGGAGGAGGCTTGGAGTGGGAGAAATGTGTTGCAAATGTGAAGGCCCTGCTTTCAGCTGCAATGCTTTTTGCCTCTGGGAGTGTAAGGTCAGAAGTGGTGAGTGGTTAGTGCAGTTAGCAGTTTGTACCTCACTCAGCAGTTACCAGGCAATAGTTTGGAGCATAAAGACAGCAAGTTCACAGTTGCCCGTGCCATGTAGATGGTAGAAGTTGGATTTTTTTCCACTTCTAGGTTCCCATGTAGCTGTAATAGTCATGTAACACACGATGACCAAGGCTAGGTCTGTCACTAAGAGAAAATGCTTGAAACCCTTTCTTGGCATGTAAATTAAAATGCAAATATGTGTAGCCATAGCAGCAATCTGGAATGGAGGAGCTGCTGAAAGCCTTGTAAATCCCTTGAGACTTGCAGCAGATATCCTCAAGGGACAGGGGCAGTTGTTATCGATGTTACAAGCTTTGTCTGGCCATATCTCAGTCAGACAAGAAAGTGATGTGGGAATGTGCAACATAACATTATCTTACAGTGCCTTCAAATGAGATCTGAACTGCAGAGGATTGTGCCTGGCAAAGACATCTCTGATGAGAATTTCTAGGAATTTAGAGCTTCCTCTGAAGCCTTACTTCTGGGATTTTTCATGTTGAGACACTGGCTGGAAGAGCTGTCAGGTGACACAGCCTTTTTAGTAGTCTTCTGAGTCAATAATTCCAAGATGCTTCAGGTTTTACCTCAAGTGCCCAGAGCTTCAGCAGTCCAGGTTGTTATGTTCACAGCACAATGACACTTGTAAGTCAGTAAGTATAGACTGGGGGTGAAAACTGTCAGTCTGCAATCATTTTAGGGGTATCAGCGCTGTTAATTCTCTGGCTAGTTTTTTTCCAAAGAATGTGCACAGCCACTGCTCCGTATCGTCGGTGACTATTTACTTATTTCCATATTGCCCTTTACTTTCTGGAACAGGGATGAGGGATGATAACTCAGCTCAGGTCAAATCAGATGGACACAGATTTCTCCAGATTTCTCTGTGTGGTGACTCTGTGTGCACAAATACCTGTGCTCTCACCATTTAGGTCCCCTCACGGTAACGGAGCAATGCAAGATGGAGTTATGCTCTCCAAGCATTTTGCACAGCAGGAGGCAGAAAGAGAGCGGAGGCCTTGCCTGCTCCACTCTGCCCCACAAAACCTAGCTAGCCAGCTGGGTACGCAGAAAACACTCTTCATTTCCTAAAAAGGCATCTTAACCAGCGCTCTCTGTTTGCGTGCTGGGGAACATTGGGAGGAATCCCTCCCAGATGCTTCCCCAGGACAATAGGTCTCCACTCTGTTCCCCGTCTGGGTCTTTGCCTAACTTGCACAACAGTCCAGTGTGATTAATCAGTATTGCTCCCACAGCCAAAGAAAAAAAAAGGGGGCGAGGGGGCATGGAGGAAGCATTATACAGGGTTTCCAAACAATACCAAATATTGCATTGAGACTGTAGACTGTAGATTCCATTGTTGAGCAGTATCTTTGTTTTAAGAACAACAGCTCAATTTCTCTCTCTCCCTCTCTCTTTTTTTTTTTCCTTAACTCATATTGATTAAAGTAGAATCTGGAGTTTATTTGTTTTTTTCTCCAAGGTACAGCAGCTGCGTAAGAGAACATTTCACCATAAAGAACAGGCTGATTCACTGCATTTCTCCTGAGTACAGATTGTTGTCTTCTCCCACACAGTCTTCATAAATTAGGAAAGAAATCTGAAAAGCACCACAATATATGTTTTTGATTGTTCCTCGTTTACAGCACATAACTTAGACCTCAAATCTCCCATCTTTATCTAAAAAATAATGCTTTAAAAATAAAAATAAAAAGATGAATAGACAAAGACCTGCATGCCCAGGTGCCACAAAGTAACCGGGACCAATGGCATGATTTAAACAGGAACTGCAGTGGGTTCATCAGAAAATCACCTTCCCTTTGTAAGGCCTGAGGCTACTGAGTACATTCAGGTCTTGGGACATTTTCCTCACCTATTAGATAATGACACAGAATGGTGGGACTGTGTTATGGATCAGTGTTCAAGTGGGCTGAGCTCTGATCTGGTTTGGCTCACTACAGGAATGTGAAGTTTTTTTCAAAGAAGAGCTTCGCTCTCTAAGAAAATGAGAATAAAGTTACCCACAGATGCGTCCAGCCTTGTGTGTGCAGTTATCAGCCTTCAAGAGAAAAAAGGAGCAGCAGAAAGGTGGGCATCCATATCAGTAGCAGTACATGTTTTTCTCTTCCCAACCATTATTTTTGCTAAACAATGTATATTTAGTGCAGGAAATCAGCTAGTAAAATTTGCCTGAAATGAGATTTGGTCCCATGTTTCAGATTACAAGTGAAATGTCAGCAGTAATTCATTCAAGAGGTGGCAGAATCCCTCCAGGGTGGTTCAGCCCTCAGTTAGAATAATAAATAAATAATTCCAGAAGCCCTTTTATTTTTTTTATTTTTTATTTTTTTTTAACTATGAGCAACATGAGAAGGTTACCAGGAAGTTGCCACTGCAAACATGAAACACATCCTTGCCTGGTTTCTGTAGAAAATTGCAATATATCACACTTTGATTCTGTCAAGAATAATTTTGAATAATTCCTTGAGACTCTTAGACATTTAGGCCTATCTTCCCCCTACAGAAAAATAAAGATAGTCAAAGGAAAGCATAAGTTCAAAAAGAAACCCAGTTCAGTTAGTTACATATGGGGACGTAGTCTGCATTTGAGTGGTCTACAGGCTCTTAGCACTCAACTCTGGTGAACTTTTTTACTATGGAGCACTTGAAATTTCATTAACTTTTCCAATTGTAATGGGACACATGTTAGAATGGGGCCTGAAATGCTGTGGGCCAGCAAATGTTGAGCCAATTTCACAAATGTAATCTTTGAAATAGAGGCTGTTGAGATAAAATTCCTAAATTGTTTAACAAGGAATATACAAAAGCCCCATCCCATAGAAGTACAAAGAACCTGATGATCAAATCCCCAGCAAGAACAGGATCTTTAAATTCTTTTACCAGTCATGGCAACGTGAGCTGAGAGAGCACCTCATATCAAGGAAAGTTTGTTATTTCCTCTTCAGCTCTGCTTCTGCCATAGGCTGGGGAGATATAGGCAGTATAGTTTCTTTCTAGATAGTAAGAGAAACTGAGATTTGGGGTTCCTGGGTTCAGTTACAACTGATGAAGAGGAATGTAGACAAATGTGTGTTAACTTTCCTTTCCTTCCTTCCAAACTGCCAGTTCTTCCAGTCCAGTTATCTGTTCTCTTTTCTTTTTTTGATTCCCCCCAAGAGGAGCATTGGAAAGACAGTCTCTTTGCTTGCTATTTTAGAGCCAGGCAAGCAACTGCAGGGAAAGTTGTTTCAGGGAAGAACACGCGTGTTGCTCTGTGAGAGCAGTCCTGTTCAGGTGGGAGCTGGTGGAGAACAGTCAAGATAGGCAATGATTGGAGGGCACAGATGCCAAATCCTGGTAAGTCTTTACAGAAATCAGCTGTTGACAACATGATCTCCAGTGAAGCAGTTAAATATGCATTTTTCCCTTTACCTTTGTAGGACCTCTGCCTTAGTCAGCACTCAGAACTTATGATGTGCCAGAAATTATTCTCATTATTTGTCCTGTATGGAAAAACATAGTCAGGTCTAACGGCTGGCATGTTCTCACTTAACTGTAACATAAAAAGTTAAGTTTTCAATCTAGGTTAGGAGTCTTTCATTTAAATATTAATTTAATTTTAATTTTGACAAAAGTGAACATCAGAATCATAAAGTGGTAAAAAACAACTTTGACAGCAGGGCAAGTATTTTTAATTACATTTTGCACTACTGTTTGGGAAATCTTTTAGAAAATATGCTTCCTTGTTCAGTAGTATATTCTGAGTGTAGATATCTCTCTTGTTCTTTACTCTGGTTTTCACCCTGAAGTTGATGTTTTTGCTGTAGATGTAGATTCAACCCCCAGCCTTTCTAATCATAGAATAACTGAGTCTGGAAAGGACCTCTGGTGAGCATCAAGTTCCACCCCCTGCTTGAAGCAGGTCTAGTTAAATCAGGTGTGTCAGAGACTTGCTGAGTTTTGAATATCCCCAAGGATGGAGATTCTCTGGGCAACCTCTTCCAATATTTGACCACACTCACAGTGAAAAGTTTTTATTCGTATCTAATCCATGGTCAAATACATATACTGCAGCAGCTGAGTAGAAAATCCTGGTTTTCACTTATGTTCTAGTTTCTTTTCCTTTGCTACACATACAACTTGCCTGGCAAAACTGAGAAAGGAAAAGATTTCATAGCTCACTAATGTCTACTTCACTGGAGCACCCATTTTGACATAAGTGGTTGCTTTTCCCAATACAATATAATGAGATTCTGTAACTGCCTTCAGCAGTATTTCTGTCTTGTGAAATCAAAGCAGCTTCTTCTTGTTGTGATGGAAAGAACAGACCCTTTTAACATTCAAACTTCTACACATCCACACAGACGTCAGCATCACAGTCCAATATATTGGAATTAGGCTAGGATAGCCTGATCAAATCAGATGTCTGTAGCAGTAATGGAGTCAGCCCTGTGCATGCATACCTTTGCAGAGAAAAAGAAGGAATTTCTATTTTTTATTGCCATGGATCATGCTAAAGAACGGAATCATCTTGTAGTTAGTCCCTGTACAGCTGAGGTATTTAGGTTTCTCACTCTTTAGCCATATCACCTCACAGCTCAAGCTCTGTCTCAGTCTCCCCAGTCTTTCTCATTTCATTAGTCATGCAACTTAATCACAGATCACCATTATAACCCATCCTTCAAAAGGGTGGTGATCCATTTTCTCCTGATACCAGCAGGCCCTCGTTACATTCAGGACATAAACTTGTCATCCACGAAAACCATGTAGAGGTTGGGAAGAAGTTTTGCTTTGCTTCATTTTGTGCCATGCTCCGTCATACCATGTCACATACTGTCTTGACTCCACTTCTTCTCCCTTTCCCTTCAAGTAGTCCATTATCTTTCTTAACCCTTTCTTAAGCCTCTTCTAAACCCCATATCAGAACAAATGGGCCTCCCTGGAACACGGAGCCCAAACTGATTACATGCCTTTTATCTGTCTTGTAGATACACGTAGAATACTTTCCCCAACACTTACTTTTGATATCTACTGCTTTGACAAGAGGAAACCAAACTCTCACTTTTGTAAAGACTGTCTGGTATATCATTTTATTTCTTACTGGACAAAATAGATTTTTTTAAATAGGTAGAGCTATAAATCTTCTCAGGAAAATAACCTGTTATACTACTTTGCTTTTTAAATAGAATACTTTTCTGAATCAATTTTATCTAAGGCACATTTTTAAAAGTATGCTTAAATGTTGTCCTCTATTTGTGCACATAAATTAGTGTTGGTACCCAGGTTTGAAGGAGGTTGTAGAGTTATCTCATTATCTATTTATTTTCTTTATTTGTAGACTTTTCTTAGGGGCACATCACTACATAGAATCTGATCTTCTCTCAAGAATTATGAATATGCTTGAGGTGATGAAATAGTTACAGACTTTATCACCTGTTAACATTGTTTTATAACTGAGTCCAGACATAATCATGCATTTGTATCACTACCTTCTGTAACATGTTTCTGATAAGAGATGACAGTGCTTTACAGAGCCTGACCACAGAAAAATTACTACAAATTATGTCAGAAATGAACTCCAGTTTCCAGTAGTGCTAAATATCTACAGCTTCCATTAGCTTCAGCTGCTGATGAGGATAATTTGCACAAGAACATTGGGTTTTAAGGATGGAATTCATCTTGTCCCATGTGGATACCTGTAAGTTAGATATCTGTACATAGGCTGAACTATTAGACTCTTTATAATCCGTGAAGGCCCATCTCATATAAAGCATGGGAATCTCACCCTAATGTGATTCTAAGTTGATGCAACTGTAAAGGGAGTGCAGAGTGACTACCTCAGTTATTGACATCTCCACTGGAGTGGTCTAAAGTTAGATAAGATTAATTTCATTCTCTGTCTCAATTTAGCATTGAAAAATGAAAATCTACAGCTTCGGTGTGCAGTTCAAGTGCCATAGGTTGGAGGCAGATTGTGGAAGGGTTAGACTCCAGCTCTCCCAGCTTTTCATCCATCTTCAACCTCATTTATGATATGAAGCCTCCAATCTGAATTCATCTCTTGATTGTGAGTGCTGACTCATGTTATCCTTTCATAAGCACACCATGTCTACCATAACTGAAGGCAGAGATCTGTTTTGTCCTATGCAGCAAATAGAAGGTCTTTTCAAGGTCAAATTGAAAAGATCCACAGATGTTAGCTATATTATAGGAGACCAAAAATAAAGATGAGCTGAATATAGCAAATAGAATTTATTTAGGTATCAACTATCACCTCAAAATAGCAGAAGGCATGGTTGCTGAGAGAAAGAGATACAAATATAGTTTAGAAACCTTATATAGTTTTATAAATAACCAGGTAAGTTTAAATATAGATGGATATTTTTAATAGGTTTGTCACTATTAGGAACTCTGTCTGTCTCTCTCCCTGTAGGGTGGCACACATTTGAGAGACAACACTTCAGTATGGAGTAGACAGAAGATTTCATTGGTCTGTATCTGAAGCACCTTCATTGCTCGTTAGAGTCCTGGGCATTAGTGATTTAAGTGACTTTCCCAAATAGGAAATATCTCTCTAAATTTACACTAGCACAATGTAGTTAAGGAGCACTTCCTATACACTGTGCGTAGACTCTGGTGACAATGTACATTGTCTGATGTGTATGTCCATTCTGCAAGCAGGTGTAAAGAGTTTTGTGATTTCTAAAGATAATTAATTTTCTCTTTCTAGATTAATACTTCTTAAATGTGGCCATTTTTGAACTATTGAAGCCACACCAGGGACAACTATTTGGGTATAATGAGGCACTGGGAATTGTTCAAAGCTACCAATGGCTACAGTTGTGTTAGTGAGTGGTGCAGACCAAAAGGAGCAAATCTGTACAAGCAAACATTTGGTGCTGAGACATGCACACTATATACATTTCAGTATTTGGAGATTTCTTTATCTTGTTGTTAAATTTGAACTAGCTCTAATATGCTCCCATGGGCTGAATGCCCTTGCAGCTGGATTAAATTAAATACAATCTTGGAGTGCATCTTCCAGTTCAATTTCACTGAAAAGAAATCCCATTTGTGTGCTCTGAGATCACTCCACAAAGCAAACCAAAGCACAGTGAGTGGGGATGATCAGATCTGTTTCCAAAATGCACTGCAGATGCAACCTAAGACAATAATATAGACATACCTGATGCAATCAGTCTGAAATATGTTGATGGAAAATAATAGTAAATGATGCATAATACAGATGTTACATATCAAGTGCTTTGATAACGCCTACTCATATAATTCACTTGGTTGGAAAATGGGTGATAAAGATTGAATGATTATTTAGCAAAAATATTTAAACAAAATATTTTCATGGATATTATTAGGTATCTTACATTTTTCAGACTTTCAGTAAAGCTTACATAACTTTATACTATTTAAAAACACACCACATTAACCTTCTTCAAGGTTAGGCCTCAAACAAACTTGCCTTTAAATTGAAAAAAGCCCAATACTTAAAATGTATTTTATTTTGGTAGAAACCTATTTAAAAAGCCTAATAACATTGTTAATGCTTTTCTTTTTTCTTGCTATGAAGTTCTTTCATGGTAATCATAACTGCTCTGGTTAAATGCTTCAGACCATGTTTACAAACATGGAAACCAATTGTGCATGATAGTCCAGTTTGCTTGCATTCTTTCCATATTTCATTTATTATTTGAAAAAGTCTTGGTTTGAGATTTTTGTTTACTCACTATGTTTGAGTAATGGTTGTTATTTTTACCAAAATAAGTATACCCACACACCACAGTATTTGCAAGTGGATAAAAATATTTTGATCATCTGAGCTGAATTCAGAGAAGTGAGCAGCCCTACTAAAGTGAAACAAAAAGTACACACTCAATAAATTCCTTAGTCAGGACCCTTTAACCCTTTAGAAAGCAACAGAAATAATAGACTATGATCTAAAAGACCAATTACAAAATGCAAGTACAGAGTACAGACTATGCAAATTGACCAATTTTATATTTTGCAGGAAAAAATAGAGGCAGAATAAAACACTCACTGCACAGCAATAATTAACAAAATCAAAAAGGCAGCTCAGAAACAAAGAGGACGAAACCCATCAGATAATGTAATGTGAAAACTAACACCTTTCTTTTTATTGGATATTCACAATGTGCTTTCTCCTTAGAAGATTCTCATCCGGCAAACCATTATGCCGAAGAAAAGAACAAGAAAGGTTGTACTTCTCGTGAAAGTTTAGTGTCTCAGCAATACAACCACTTACAAACCAAATGATAAAAAATATAGCTGACTTGACTTGATGGAAACTGAAGGTCCGTTTTGAGGAATCTTCAGAAACTGCGATTGATGCTTCTGATTAAGGATGTCTTCCTTTTTCAGGCTGATTCAGAGCAGATCTAATCACCTTTTGAACACTAGTACAGCTAACATCTACCTACACTAATGCTCTTCATATTGCCCAAACTGGTGAAAATAAATAGTAGGAAATTTCCTGTGTGTTGCTTTAAGAAAAGCAGACTGTTTTGACAGGTGAGAGTTGTTCCCCATAGAGAAAAGATCTAGTATATATTTTTCTCTGTCCAGAGATGGGAAACTATGAGTGATCAAGCTCAAGACAAAGGTCTGAGCTAAACTTTATGCTGTATTACTGTTCATTTGTATGTTACTGAAACAAAATGAAGTAAAAAGTGTATATGATAATCTGTCAGGTGTCAGGACCTTTAAATGTATTATAAACAAGAATAGAAGGGGAAATGAAAGCAGTCGTAGACTGGTAATGACACTGTAAAGCAAAGCAGCAACAGAATAGGACTTTCAGAAAGACCTCACTCTAGCATGTCAACAGAGCTAAGAAAAGACATGGATGGAACATGCTCATGAAAATTTTTCCTTTTTTGGTCAAAATGTAGTGAATTCTTTTCAAACACAATAAATGTTTCAGATAATCCAGTCCAGATTATCAAAACAAAAGGCAGATTCATAGATAGGAGCAGAAATTTTAAAAGTTCACTAATCTGGAGACATCTTTTAGGCTGACCCTGAGCACTATCCCTTTTCTTTTCTAGAATAGGGTCAAATAGTAGCCCTAGAACTTTTGCATGGGGTGATATTTCTGCTCAAGGGGAATAATCCTGAGCTGTCTGACTGGTATCCTTATTACTCTGAAGGACTGAAAATGTCCTTTGTGCAAACATGGTGAAGATGCTGCTATTGATGGTGATGCAATCAAAGCTGCCTTCTGGGACTGACTGGGATCTTGGAGAAAAAGTGGCTTTTCACTGTCCCTGGTGAGACTGGAAGTGAAAAGAACAGACAGGAAGAAAGCTAAAATGCAATTTAATGATGCTATTCTGGGTTATTGTTTTCACCTTATGAGCTAGTATGTAATTCATTTTTGTGATTCATATCTGTATCTGAATATGTTGTTCATTCTCTCACTCCAGGAAATGTTTAAAATTTCTTCACGTCAGCTACAGAAATCATAGCTGGCTGTGGCCTCTAGGGCAAATGGAAAGAAGGAAACAGGGAAGTTTGGCTTTGAAGTCTTGCAGATTTCTTACTGCTGCCTACATTCATGTCCAGGTAATAAAGGCAAGTTAAAGTAGCACTGAAGGGAACCTTTTCCTGCACTAGTTGCTGAAAAACTTCCCATTTTCCTGAAACAGGGAAGCATAAAGACATTAGACTCTATGGGAACACAAAGACTGTCAGACTTAGTCCCAATAATCACTGGCAACCATAACAGATATCTGATGCTTGGAAATGCTACCCACCTTCCTACTCACCTCATACCATTAATCACTTCCCAATGCCCTGTAATAAAGTTAAGACCTATCACAGAGGACCAAACGCCACAACTTACCGTGTCGCTCTAGAAGAGTTCAAGAAAGTGAGACCTTCAGCTATAATCTGAGGCCCTGAAAACAATCCAGAATTTGTTACATAGACCTCCAGATGATCCTAGAAAGCAGATCTCAGATGAGGGAAAAACAAATATCCGCCTTCCTGGCCTGGGCTGGCTGGAGGAGGGGTGGGGGGAATATTCTGTAACCTTAAATTAGTTGGGTTATCTTTGCCCTTTTAAGCAAGGCATGCTAATTGGACGTGTGGGAATATCGCACCACTCAGGGTGGGTGATTTGCATTCCTTCTCCAGATGAAATTTCCCATTCATAAATGGATTGAGGTGGAGGAGGAGTATAAGTGATTTCCTGAACCCCACAGGCAACAGCAGAGGTCCTGGGGCATTGATTAATGCATTCATTGTAAATACGACACAGGTAAACCATGATCCAAGTTGCTTTCTAGTCCCCTTAGATAAATCATCAGGTACTCAAGGGTTCGTATTACAAATTTAATTTCCTATACCCAGGAATTATTTAATTATACAATACCTTCCATTAAACTCATCAAGGACAAAAGGGGGGAAAAAAAGGAAAAAAACTACAGACTCATTGTCCTGGCCCTAGGACAGTTGCAAGCTATGAATCTCTCCCTTTGCATTAACTTAGGAAATAGAAAAATCAGGAAAGAAGATCCTGACATTTTTAAATCTTAAATTATACTTTCATTTCAGTTCCAAGGAGTTATGAAGTATTTCTAAGTGCAGCATATGCTTTTTAAAAGTGAAGCCACAGTCTGAAAGTCAAAGGGATATTATTCTGTGGGAAGCCTTAGAGCTAATTTGTTTAGCATATATCCATATCCAAAATGTTACTCATGTCTCATTTTTACTTCTAGAAAAAGAACAGATTATAAATATAACATGTTAGAATTTGACACCATCCATATTATATCATAAAAGAAAGTTTGAGAGATAAGTTAAGTGGATGGTTATCTCCTTTGGTAATTAATGTCTTATTCTTTGTACAGTTTATTTGTAAAACATAGGATGATGTTAAATATTTTATAAATACATTTTGCATGCATAAATGCATGGCATACATTTTTAGAGAAGGACAATCTCATTTTGTTTAACATATTATCAAAAAAAAATTCGTAGTTCTACTGTGAACAGCCACTGCAAAAGCTTGAACCCATGGCTGACTAAAGAATGCTGCTTTTGTTATGACAACTTATTTATTTTTGGCCACCTATTTTATGAAAAGCCTGCAGAGATATACTGTCTGATGTCTGGGAAGTTATGTTTCTGTATAAGTTGCCTTAAAAAACTCCAAGTTCTCCAGCACAGTCTATTGCTTCTTTTTCTGTGCAATGATTATTCTTTCTCTCCTTCCCCCAAGAAGTGAAAGAAAGCTTATTAAATAGGCTTCTGAAAACTGACTTGAATCCATTAAGTCACTCTGTGGAGGATATGATCTCAATTACATAACATTTGCTTTTTGCCTCATATGACATGGATCTCAGATTTGGTAGCATAAATGGCATATGTAGATGAACCTGCTATTTCTCTCAAACAGTAGCGATACAGCAGGAATAAAAGGGAATTCCTTTTGTTAAATGGCCATGGCACTGTCCGACTTGTGAAGATATTCTATTCTATGTTTAACTGTTCCCCATCAAGATAAGACAAACTTTCTGTGTTTTTCTCTCCTTCATTTTATTGACTATAATGCTGTTGCATTGCATGCAACAGGAAACATCCTGAATTAGCTTTAAACTAGCTAATTCAGGTACAGAGAGCAGAGGCAATATTATGTTCAGTGTGAGAGCCAAAAAGCAAAGTAAATAACTGAGTGGTTAGTCCATGCTGAGCCCCATACTGCTTCCCTCTTACCAATTGCAGGCTGTATAGCTTAAAACTAATTTTGCTATACCCATGGTATATATGTCTGGTAGCATAAGACAGCATAGGTGACTGCTGTTTAGAAAGACATTCTGGTTCAAGGAAGAGTAAATTCTTTTAACAGGGAATATAATACCATCAGTATGTTCAAAGTGAAGATAATGCAGACCACTAGAATGATTTTATACCTTGTCAAGGCAAGAATGGGAGATTGCAATGGATTTTTGTTCACTGCTGATTTTATAACCTATCACATTAAATGGCATCACATTCACATGACCTGACTTTATGTAACAGGGTTATCATAGCACAACTGACTGAACACAGAACCTGCATTTTGCAGTAGCAGTCAATGTTTAGACCAACTCATTATTAACTGCTCTATGCAGGTTTTAAGTTTTCCTGTTTCAGTGAAATTGAATGTACCAGAGCAAACATGCTCTTCTTTCCTATGAAATCATATTAAAAGGACCTGACTGCTTCATGCGTACATGTTAAGCACCAATGTGACCCCATAATTAAGATCATGCTGAAATTGGCACCTAGAACATTGTTAAAATCCTTCTACTTTTAGCTGTTTTTCTTAGTAAATAAGGTCCTTGAATCCATGCTGTCTGTCTGTCAGTACCATCTAATAACTGTCTAATTAGCTGGCCAGTTACAAAAAGATAGGGCAAAAAGGAAAGATCTCAAAGATATCACATTCCTGTAAAGACGGGTGGCTAGGCAGCAGAGGGGAGCCCAGATCGGCATCTGTGAGGGTGAAGCAGGGCTGCCATGGGCGATTGATGTGCCCTGCTGAAGGGCCAGTCAGACCTCGATCATGAGATGGTCAATCAGTTCACTTGTAGGTCTGAACCTGCCTCAGCATGAGGTGCTCTTGCCAAAGGTGACAAGTAAAGGACAGGGGAAGAAATTGTTATGGGGTTAGAGAATTATTTCTCAGCCATCCAAGGATTACCTGGCCTATTCAAAGAATATCTTCAATTCCTTTTGTGCAGTATTGCCAAACTGCTTTTTTCCCCCTTCTTTTTATTGGTCACCAAACTAAAACTAGGGTTAACACTGAATTTTAAAAAAATACATCTCTTTGCCCAGTTTTGTGTGTCTGAGTATATACGCAATATAAGAATACTCAAGAATTCTTATATCCTTTTCAGGTTTTCTATTAGCAGCTACCCGGTTTCCTGTGGACTGCTGGTGTTTCAAGGATCACCAGCTTTCATTAGGATGAGGAAGAAGTGGAGATATTAAAAGGGAGGCTTGCAGATGTGGAGAAAGACCTAGAAAAACTGTGGCAGATGGATTACAGTAGGAATACCAAAGTGGGTGAGTGGTGTATGAAGGCCAGACAATGCAACTTCACAGGAAGTCAGACTTCATCTATCCTGCTGCTGACAGAACAGATATGTTCTTTAATAATTTAAGCTAGTCTGTGAGGCACTGGACCAACTACTCTTCTACCATTGTTTTTCAGATTCATTTTTGGATTAGGAGGGAAAGAGATTATTACTTTTGTCAAATAAATCTCTAAAAAAAATTTTCAGAAATTTCCCATGAGATTTTGACGTGCCCAGAGCTCAACGACTCTGCTCCTGCTGATGTCAGTAGCAGAATGTCTATCGATGCCCACGGGAGCTGCGCTAGGTCAGCCTTGTATCCTTCTTGCATGCTCACTGTTTTTTCAGGGTTACTGGGCCAAAAATATCTCATCAACCTGCACATCTTTTTCCTCATAGTATAGTAAGTAAATTCATGTGACTATTTAAAATTAAGGTAGATATAAAGAAATGATATTCCCTACCTTACTTGTTCAAGGCAGTGCCAAGGCTAAAATTTCATTCTGAATGCTTAAAGCATTATGTGCGTGATCCATAAAGTAGGCTGGACAGTAGATAGACATTAACTCTTTGTCATCAAAGCATAACATTATTAGTATATGCTGAACACAATCTTTGACAGAAAACACTGACCACAACCAAAGAGACTAAAAGTTCTTTCAGAGAGAAAACAGTTTAGCAGATGATCTTGTCGAACATGACAGAATACTGAAGTGAGGAAGAACCTATCCTATAGAATCAGCAGAAAAGGGACATTTTGGCGCAAAACAAAACTAGATCTACTATTTTCCTCGCATTGTAACTATATATCTAAGCACATATCAATTAGAAGTTTTGCTGAATGTTAACATCAGTTACCAACAGCCATTTGAATCAAGTAAAATGCTTTTGCTTCTCATAGATGTTCTTGGATTAACTTCCAGTGCCAATAATAACCATATCTAAAGTTTTGGATAAAGCTCCAGATCAAACAAAAGATTGCATTCATGTGCATCAGACGTACTTCACCCTGTTGCTTAAAAAACCCTACCAGACAACAAATTTTTTTTTAAAAAAGGGACATTGTATGGGCTGGTCAGGTCATTTGATAGTGAATGCTAGAATTTCTTTCTTTTCTGGCCATGCATGAATAATTTTGTAAATTTGGAGTTTAGGCAGCACAAGTTGTCTAACAAAAGTAGAGTTACTCATGAATAATTTGGATTTCAATGTGTATGTGAAGAAAACAGCTCAACACAAGGCTTTTTGTGCTAAAGCCATCTGTGACTCACAGTATCATCATGCATGATATGGGGATCATTGTGTGAGAGCAGTAGTGCATGAAGACCCATGGAAATGGCATATGAAAAGCCACCTTCAGGATGCCATGCACAGTTCTTGGAAATGATAATGATATGGGTTTTGAGGAACAGTGATGTGTTTACAAATTCTGCTGGTGCTGGAATCAGCTGTCTTTGCCATACTTAATATAGTTGTACATGAGGTTTTGGTGCATTGTAATGACGCTATTAGCACAAGTTTTTTACTTGGGTATGAGAAAGATGTGTGAGTCATGCAGTTTCTCCAAAAGAGAGCAGATGAAATGTTTATTATACACTACTGTGTATTCCGTATATGTGACAAGTATCCTATAAAAATGTTGCTTTGAGGTATGGTAGAGTGGCCTTAAATATTATGTTGTACAGTTTGCCGATATCAGCTTTTGTAGATGAAATCTGGAGCCCATTAAAATCACATATAAAACTCAGTAATTTCAGGGGCTCCAAATTTTACCCTGTAAGTTCCCAAGCATTGCAAAGGGAATATATAAACACATTTGAAAAACTGAAATAGATTTTCTGCACAAAAAGAATAATTTACATACAAATAAATATGGTCGTCTTCTCTCATAGCCCCTTACACATGAATTTGAAGAACCCTGAGAGTCTGCATAAATATATTCATGAAAGTTTGACTGCAGATTATATAAAGATTCCTCCATTTTGACATAAATCAAATTAATCTTCTTTGAATCTTCACTGAAATGATGATGCTAGGCTAAATAAATCCCTTTGAATTCTCATTAGCTGTTAGTACAGCTGATTCTTTGACTGGTTCATTAGCATGCTTGGTGGCATATGCTCAAAAAAAAAAAAAAAAAGAACCATACAATTTAATGCAAAATAGAACAAGGCTGTAGATTTCAGCTTTTGTCTTGTACACACTGTAAGGTACATGGAGCAATGATCTAACTTAAGCCGTGCATGAGGTTCTTCTGATTTGCCATTCAAATTGTTTCCTAACTTTGACAAAGTATAAATTAATTAGTCAGCTTCATGCAGATTTTCTCCTATCAAATTGAGTTAAAACTATGGAGAAAGAAGCTTTAAAAATATCCACTGTATAACATTAGCAAATAGATATGCGTAACTAAATTTGCTACTTTTTAACTGAAAAACATGCAAATTCAGATTTCATAGTTCTTAGAAAGAAAGAAAAAAACCCTCAAATGTCTTCATCCCATGAACATCTCAGTGAGATAATTTTACTTTATAGCTTTCAAGAGTGGGAAATTCTTGTCCGATTTACTGTCAGTCATACTGATAGGCTAAGGCAATTATCTATGAAAGAAAATACATAATCTGGATAAAATGCTACTATATTTAATAGTCAATTTTTTCACTGAGAAACCATATAACTTGGATGAAATGCTACTATATTTAACAGAGATGAACTCAGAAAAAAAGAAATGTACAAGATCTCAAAGGAAATAATAGAATAATCAATAGTCATTTTCTATACTATGCACCAGCAACAGTAGAACTGCATAAAGCTTTTTCCATTCATTCAGTTTCCATGATCTAATATTGCTCTGCAAAACCAGTTCAGTTCCTTGGCTTGTGACAAGGGTGGCTGGGATTTCCAAAAGGCTCCCATTTACATGAAGGCCCTGCATAACATAGCTTAGCATCCATGACTGAATGTGATAGGGGACACCAAGTCAGCCACAGCCGTAGGCACCAAACTGCTCAACTAGTCTTGCAGCTGAATAGGATACTGTATTATTTAATCTATCATTAATATGTTCCATGTTAAACATACTGCCTGCTGTCATGTTTCTTGGCTTTCACAAGCTAATCAAAGTAGCTGTTCCTTATTACATAAATGTCCTGCAATGCAATTTTAAAGGCTAGGCCAAGATATCTTATAGCTTGCTAATATTT
Source organism: Apteryx rowi (assembly GCF_003343035.1). Classification (NCBI taxonomy): domain Eukaryota; kingdom Metazoa; phylum Chordata; class Aves; order Apterygiformes; family Apterygidae; genus Apteryx; species Apteryx rowi. Next base: position 1,351,389 of record NW_020447719.1, read on the forward strand.
ACATAACATCCCAGAAAACCACTCTAAAGACATATCTAGAGATGGAGCAGATCTAGGGTTCGTATATCAGTTCCTCCCAGCCCAAATGGAGGAAAACCGCTCTTAGTACAGCTTGTATATTTTCATTGAAAAGATGAATCTCTAAAATCCACAAGGGAATTAAGCCTGTATTATTCTGATTAATAGTTTCTTGGAAAACTGTTGCTGTTTTATGTTATTTTGTTTTTGTGACAACAGGAAGAATTTTTGTCCTCCTGATTCACAAAGAAATGTCCTGAGTGATCTTCTTTGGGTAGGGATAGCGTCCAGCTCCCTTTTCTTCTGGGTTTCCAACTTTCTTGCCCAGCTCCCTCTGACCACTCGCATCAGTGTTTATACTTCAAGTACTTTTCACATTATTAACATTGCAAGTTCTGAAGAAAAGCCTAGAATTACTGGGTGAAAGCTCTATCTCACAGAATATTCTAATCCCAATTGATTTTTGAAAGTTATCTATGAAGGAGTTCATTTCCCCTTTTTTTCTCTCTTCTTTTTTCTCCTTACCTCAGGGAAAAGTGAGGAGCAGCAGCAACACCTAAGGGAAGTGATAGCAGTGTATCAAACCCTATGGAAACAAAGAGGAAGTGGTAGATCGTCTCGGCAAGAGCAGCATGCCTTGGCGTCTTTCCTTGACACCACCCCCGCTATCCCAGCGTCCTCTGCCCCTCCCACACTCACACATCTAAAAAGCAGATGGAAAATATTCTGCCAGAAGACATTGAAATACAGTGTTAGAAAGTTATTCTCTTAAGACTGGAGAAAGTGATAGAGAACTCTGGCAGGCGAGTTAAATTATTCATAGTCCATGGCATTTTGGAATGAAAAGCGGAAGGAAATAGGAGACTGAAAGAAGTTGTAGGGATGGTACAAGAACCATCTGGGACATTTGAAACAGATGCACTTGAGCTTGCGACACTTCAGAAAGAAACCTGTGTAGTTAATACTGGGTTAAGGAGGCATTACTGATCCAGTTTGTTTTCAGGGCTGAGCATACTTTAATGCTCTCTCGTAAAGCCATGACATTATGGCTATAATGGAACCAACACTGCAAAATCTGGCTTCCCCAAATAGATTTTACTCTCTCTAATGGCACTGAGTAATGATGCTCAAATTCTAAAGTCACTGTAATTTGCTCTATTACTGCATCATTTTGTACCCGTGCTAGTCTCATTTGGATTTTAAAGGTGTGACACGGAGAACAGACACGACTCTGTGGCATTCTCCATGCTTCAGTGATGAAACTTTTCTTAAAAATTTATTATGCCCAATTTCATGTTTCCTGTGTGTGATTGAATGACTATGAGATCAGGTCTCACAGGAACTAAGCTATTTTCAAAATGAAAGGCAACTTTTCTTTATCTGACTCTTGAGCAAAACTGCAATGCTTACTATAGAGTAAATAACATTTAGAAATAAATCAAGTTCCACCACCTAACTTTTGCAGTGGGAAGAGAAGGGAAGAAAGAAAAAAATAACCACATGTGAGAGAGAAAAGACATACCAATTAATGTTCTCATGAAGATGTTGAGATACCAAGATGATGAGCACAGGAGGAAAGGATATTTTCTTTTCTGTTATTTCTTTTGAATTTTAGACTTATGATGTAGGCAAGTATCAAATGCATTTTCCATTAATAGATCTATCCCACCATGCGTCTTTATACCTAAGATTCTAGAAACCATATGGAATTTGCCCACATGAATGTATAGCTGTACATAGTACATATGTGTATGTATACAAACACATACTAAAAAAGAGAAATTTGGTGAAAGCATCTCTTCCTTCCCTCCCATCACCAGCATTCTGAATTTAACTTCCACAACAGTGATGTTATTAAATTACATTAAGCTAGTATTGTATATAGATTAGAACATACATAAAATCAACTCTATACACAAACTCTTCAGAAGTGTTTGCAAGCATTTTTTTCCTCTCTGTTGCTAAAAACAATACAGGCTGCTATGAGCTCTTCACTTTCTTGTCCAGCCCATGGAAATGAAGTAGCTGACATATGCTGCAGTAATATTCCAAGCATTGTAATTTTCCCATCATCACAATCTCATATTGCAGGAAGCCAGCTTTTCGTTGGAATTTGTAGATAAAACAGCACCTGCCACAGCAATCTAATAACCTGAAGTAATTCTTACACAATTAATCCTTTTGTGTTTTATTGTAGAAATTAGTGAAGTGAATCAGTTTCCAGTGGCATGTTAGTCTGATGTTGTTTTCAGCATGCAGATTGTTTAGGCCAGGGATCACACTTTTGGTTATAACCTTTGCAAATTGGGGATACAAATGGAAAAATGATAATGGAATTAGCAATAATCAACATGACGCTCCAGAAGGGAATCAGCAGGGGAAGGACAAATGGATGGTAGTAGGAATGTTAGGCATGTGTGCATGTGTGTAGATAAACACGGAGCAGATTGCTTGTTTAAACTTTTTTTTTTAATTTTTGCCTGAGGCTCACAGAGTTTCTCTCAAGACTAATCATAATGAATGTATTTGGCATGAACATGTGTGCTACATGAGGTAGGTCTTCCACAGGAAAGCCATACAATTACCATTCCAAAATGGTGTTCCATTAAAACAAATATTGAATAGCATTTTTGTTGTCTACATTTAGTTTGCACAAATATTTGCCAAAAGAACTCTGAGCAGAATTTTTGAAAGAGAAAACCTAGTTGTCATGTAAGAGAATATACTTTTTTAATATAAATTTCCTTTTGTTAATCATAGAAAGGGTTTCTGGAAAAAAAAAACCCTCTCCTTTAGCATTCAAAAATTACTGAGGTACATGAAGATTTCAAATAAGAATAATTTTGTGATGTGAATGCAAATAAAAAGTAATAAGGAAGTAAGTTTTTTAATCCTTTTGGATGAGTACTTGGGAAATCAAAATTAGATTTTTCTTAGTTTATTGCCAAAATATGAAATGTTTGCCTGTCCATTCTACTAAAATAATTTTAGCACTTACACATATAGACAGGCATATGTGGCTTACAAACCTTGTTTACAGATTGAATTAAAGTCAATATTATTTGACTGGCAGAATATATTTATAAACCCTATTAATTCTTAATCTATGTGCATATCTAGTGTCCTTACCCAAAATCCAGCCTCAGGACCTGCAAAGCAGTCTGCCTATCACATCTTTATGCCAGGGCATGACTGCTATTCACTGTGCAGAGAACACTGAAGAGTCTATCTTTCAGCATGCTAATTTTATTCTCTTGTCCTCAAAATGTAATTTTCAGCTAAATAACATAAACTGGTTACTATGTTTGCAGTAGCATTATCCTTCATAGGAGTAAACAGAAGCTCCTGGGTAGACTGCCTCACTGGCTTTCTTCCATGAAAGTTAAAAATGTCATTAAAAAGGGCAGAGTTGGGCTTTTGCTTCCCATTTCCCAAATCTAACTCTTTGCCGAACCTTTTCCAGGTGAAATAAGAAGAGAAAGTTGCCTGAAATTCTGCGAGGGTGTGATAGGGTGATGGGCCTCCAAGGAAAGGTCTTTGGGAGTTGGTGGTCCAGACAAAGTGGGACTGTGGCAAGGGCTGTGGAAAAAAAGCTTTTTTGGGGAAAAAAGACATGGTAAGTGGATGGCCCATTTGTTTAGGACAGCCACAGCAGCTGCTTACAGTAGAGGCTGAGAGAATGTCTCCATGTGAGTATCTCTCATCTCTCTCCAAGTGGTCTCATATCCACATGGCATGGGAGCAACATCACAGGGCACAGTGACTTCATGTCCTGCACGTAGTGTAGCTGCATCAGAGTGGCACTACATGCAAGCCCTGCATCTCTGCTGGATTATACTGCAAAGATATGAATTGTGGAGCTACACTGGCAAACCTCACTTTGAAGATATCAGGCATGCTGGAGGAGGACTGCGGGAGTGCTAGAGTTGAGTTCAAAATAAGGGCAAACAGGTCAGGCTCTTCTGGATGCCAGACCCTGCCTTGCATGAATAGAGTAAAAGTGAGAAGACTTTTCCAAGTTTTAATCAGAGGGATTAGTTCCTCTCCAGTCAAAATATGCTCTATTCTGAAGAGGAGACAGAAGAAACAAAGAGAACAGCAGGGTTTGATATTGGATGCAAAATCATATTGCTACAGCTTCTTTCATTAAAGTTTCTAGGTATCCTGTACAGTGTTTTCTTTTAACATTTGGATGATATCGCTGTTGTCATTACAGCTTAGTGCCTGTGGCAGGGTTTGGGCTGTTCCATACTGGGCACATGGGGTGAAATGCTAGCCTTGGTGAAGCTGCTAGGGATTTTTGTCATTGCAGCCAGCAGGGCTCAGCTGCTTCCTGATGAGGGACTGTAAATTGTCTGTGGCTAGGGCCAGCACTTGCAAGCGGAAAATAATCATCTGGAGACAATGCTGCAAGAAGTAGTCAAGGCTCCTGAATCCCAGGCCATCATTCCAGTAGTGTATCTCAAAATACTATTGTAATGTGTGGTTCTGAGATTCAAAGTATCAGAGCACAAAACACAAAAGATAATTTCTCAGCTTTTCCAGGTAGATTTATACAGTTTGAGGTAGTTGATTTCTAAAAGATAGATAAATCATTAAGATTTCCTCCCATGAATAATGAAAAGAAAAATTATTATAAGTTCTTACTTTGGGTTTGGTTAGGCATTCCTGCCTAATCCTAGCAGTACTTAGCCCTCCCTCTGGATAAATTTCAGAATGACAAAGTAATTCAGGCTGGTGAAGACCTTCAAGAGGTGCATAGTCCACATTCCAGCTCAAAGCAGGGTCAGTTCTGAGATCAGACCAGTTTGCTCAGGGCTTCATCCAGTTGGGTCTTGAAAACCTCTAGAGGCAGTCTGGAAAAAAACAGCCTGAGCGGGCTAAGTCAGCACAGCCTCTCTGGGCCTCTCTTCTGCTGCTTGGTTGTCCTCATGGGGAACAAATTTCTCCTTATATCCAGCCTAAAACTCTCTTTTTCAATCTATGCTCACCATCTCTTGTCCTCCTACCATGCACCACTGTGACATGGCTCTGTCTTCTTGATGATCTCCTCATAGGCACTGGCTGCTGCTGTTAGGTCTCTTTTCCAGGCTAACCAAGCCCCACTCCCTTAGCCTGTCCTCAGTTTTTTGGGTTTTTTTTTTCAGAGACCTCCATTCCCTGGCAAATGGGATTGGACTTGACCAATGTGCTCAGAAGTTTTTAAAGAGAACTGATGAACAAGAGGACAGATGAACTGAGAGGTAGACAGGATGCCTAGCCTACAGGTGAAAAGAGGAAAAAAAGAGGATCCTCTCTGGCTAACAGAGAAAGGCTATTCAAAACGGATGAATCAGATCAGATCAGATCTGAAGCTTCTCAAAAGTCTGAGCAGTGCTTAAGCAGTGCTGTGCAGAGAGAAATAAAACAAAACAGCATGTCAAAACATAGCTCTATGAGCATAATCTGCTCGACCCTGGGACAGTAATTTTGATAAAATCCAACTGAAAGTGTTTTCATGGAAGCTAACTTTAGCCTAGTGAGGCTAATCACTTCTGTAGTCAGTGGAGAGAAACAGGATCCTCTAATGCTTCTCTATGCTCCACTGCCTCTGCTCTGACTATAGAGGCAGTCTGGAAAAAACAGCCTGAGTGGGTTAAGTTAGCCTTTGTGAATGCCCTACAAAAGCTTGTCTACGCAATCATGACGTTAGGTGAGCTGCATCCACTAAGGGCAGCTTTCCCTGTCAGCCCAGTGGGCTGAAAGTCATCAGCATCAGCAGTGGAAGATTAAGCTTTAGCAGAACTAGTTCCTTTTACAGGTTTTGAGTTACCATGCCTGAGCCTGCCCTATTTCTTTTGCCCATCTCAAACATATGTGAGGTGGATTGTGGGTAGGAGAAGCTGTATTGAGGTGTCTCCTCCCACATGCAGCTATTTGGGGAGAGAGCACAGGCACCATTTTGAGATGGGAAAGAAGGGGAGCTAAAAGCAGATTGTCCAGAACTGTATGATAGTGCAAGCCAGGCAACTGTATCTGCAAATGAGGTAATGTCCAGGTACCATCTGAGAAATCCTGGGCTCCTTGTCGGATATATTCTTTTATTCATGACAATGCTACTTCATATACAAGCTCTGACAGCGCAGGCAAAGCAACTTGATGTCAAATAAAAACTAAATGGACTTGCAGCAGCACCAGCAGCCGGTCTTTCATCAGTGTCAGTGTACAAACCCTACTTTAATGAGTTCAGACATGCCTTGGCTTTGTTACAGCAATATTGACTGAGCCTCTCTTTTAATTAAATAAATGCAATATACAGAGAGAATTAGCTCCATGTAAACCATTGAACAAACACACAAAAACTTCTCCTACCCTAACCCCCATAATCTCACTGATAAACAGGCTGTTTCTTTCTTAATAAAATAGACAGTGTCCAAACAGTGGGCTTCATTGCTTATTTAGTGGCAAAAGATTCCATGTGTCACGTTCACCTCAACACCAATAATAGGGTCAACCTTATTCACAGGCCTGATATTTAATTACATTTTCCTGGCTGTCTTGGGAAGAATTGTGTGTATTTACAGGTAGATAGGCAAGTACGCAGATAGGTAGATATATATCAATAGAAAAAAAGGTTAGGCAAAGGATTTCCAGTCGTTGCAGTGCAAAGGAATATTAACAACCACAAATGCAGATATATCATTTACACAGGTACATCTAAGTATGAATGGAGCACAGTAAATTTGATTTAGACACAGTTCTACCATTTAAATGTTTCCTTTCCAATGGGTCACTTACTACTGCTTGCATGCCTAAAGTACTCTTTTGCTGTTTGCTTGTTTTCTTAACACATGCATCTTGGGGCACACTCCAGTTTTGTCATGGCAGCATTAGGACAGCATCCATCAGCTGAAGCAGACCATGCCAGGGAGGTCTTTGCTGGTTCACTTACACATACTGCTCTTCCCGAGTTGCTTTAGACCTGTGACGTCAACTCCCTAGAGGCTAACAATGTCATTATCATTACCAGACAAAGACAGTTAGGTAATTTTGTCTGATGGGAGTGCAGATATTGACCTGATCTAATGTATCCTTATTTCCCAGAGAGATGCTGATTGTAGCAATGTGACATAGTAGGGTTTGCTAATATTAATCTGAAGGCTGTGTTCTTTTTCAGCAGAGAAAAGCTTTTACATTCACATTCGATTTAATCACTTGACGTGTCTCTAGTCTGCTTGCTAGACTTGAGATTCTTTGACTTTTTAAAGACAAATACAAGGTCTTAGTCTGTGTGTGCCTGTAAAATATTTCTGGCAGCCTCTAATTTGCGCATTGTCTGACCCTGAAGAGAAAATTACCCAGACCATTCAAAAGGCTTTCTTTCTTCCAGATAGCCCAAGAAGAAATTCCTTTAGGGAAAAGAGACCTGTAGCAGTGATCATATCTGCTGTGTCTTGTGACCACACATTATACGTACCTCACTGTGTTTTTTCATTGCTAACTGCTGGCAATGCACTTGGAATGAAGTCTTGCCTTAAAGAGATTACAAATTTCACATTTTATTGCAGTTTCCTTGAAAAGCAGATATATGCTGTGTTTATAATAAGCATTACATAAACAGATTGTGGAAACATACAAGTTTAATAGTCCTTCTGGAACATTCTGCAATTATTATAACAAATACATACATATGCCAGAAGTACATCCTTATGAATGTACAACGAAACTACTGCCAGTTGAAAACCAGTTAATAAATACTGCAGTGTAACTATTTAATGATGCAGTCTGGGATTCTGTGCAACACTCTAAAATCAAAACTTCGGTACATAAATACACATGACTGCATGCAGATTGCGACAAACCTGATTTATACTGAAGCTGGAGTCATATGACACTCCCTCCAGATGTTAAGAAAGCAACACTAGCCAGCCCTGAAAAGGCAATCAGGCTTCACTGAGTCATGTCGTTTAGACAGTGCTATCACCCTCTACTAGCTATGGCAAAAAAAATAACCACAGAGATTGCTCAGCTGAGAAATCCAGACAAGCAGCCATTGCCATCAGTGGCAAACACTAGTTTCCAAACACTGATAAACTTGTTATGATTCCATGACAGCGTTCCATAGCAAAGACTCTGGTTGCAATGTCATGTTCTCTATTTGCAGTCCAAAGCCTTAAAAAAGCCAAGGTTTTAAGAAAAATTGAAACGTTTTTATTCCAATTTCAGCTACTGCCAAGCTGTATAAATGTACAGAGGATGTAGTCTAATAGTAAGCATTACAGAGAGAAGATAATTAAAAAGAAAATATCATGTTGCCCCAAGTCAAGGAGCTGTATTTCTTTTGTTGAAATACTGTTAATGAAAGGGGCATGCAAAGTACATTTTCAAAGGAAGGGATACTGGATTTATTTTTCTGTGTCTAGAAAACTGTAGGAGAAGTAAAGCTGCAAATCAATGGATGACTTGATGCTTAACAAGGACCTTGGCATAGCCACCAGAGGCTAGAGCACAAATGTCTTTTCACTCCAAACATAACAATAAAAAATCATGCAGCCATGGCCACCTGTGGCTTCTTCTGAACATCCCTTTCTACCCAGCAGCCATGTGAGAAAGCATTTGTAAGCCCTATCATGAAGAAAGAGCAGCTGGACAACTACTACTTTTCTGAGTAAAGCCAGTACCTCACTTCCACACTAACTATATCTCCAGAGCCCTGATCTCATTTTGCACATAAGCTTTCTTAATAAAAAGGTTTCATTTCTTCTCCATTGTTCTTCTCAGGGGATCTGAGGATTTTTCTTATCAAGATATTGAAGTTGGATATTTTATATAGAGAAGGGGACTCCCTTGTTTTTTTAACAGATAAAAAAATCCCTGCTGCACACAAACAGGTTATAATAACTTCCCATCTTCAAATACATGTATCTTCAAAACCAGTGGACAGTTATATTCAAGAATCAAAACTAATATCAGAGTATTACTCCAGTTTTGGAATATTTTTTTTCCAGGATTTACAGTCATGACATTTTCATATTATCCACAAAATATACTGTTTGTTTCCTGAACAACCAAGTTTGTTACACTGCTGTAAAGTATAATACAGCGTTTCATGCAACAACATTATAAAATTTTTTATATTACTTTTTCCCAGCTGTAACAACACTGCACTTATTGTAACAAGTAATGATGACTGTATGGATAATCATGCCAACAGCAATGAATCTTCAGTCCATTTATTGGCCTTGTGCAGGCTTAACTTCACATTCAAAACTAGGTGAAGCTATTCTGAAATTTTTTCATTGCAATTAATAGAGAAACCATAATTAATGATTATGTAGCTGAGCTTCTGTAGCATCTTACAATTAATCCTGTATTACAATGGCAAAATAAGAGGATAATGCCTCCAGCATTTACAGAGCTGGCAGTAAAATACTTGGCACTTCATCCCACTTGGGTTTCATCTGACAGAATTTGTTAAAATGGCCTTGGTAAGGGCATAAACTGGTAGAGTAGCTTGGCAATTAAAACAAAGTCACACTTTTTTCCTTAGTTTTTAATATGATGAAATATAATTATATTACTCCTCTTCTGTTGTTCCTGTATTTCAGAAAATCCCACAAGCTAATATTTGTATATACCTAAAGAAAACTGCAGCAGTGTAATATATGCTGCAACTAAGCTTCCCATCCTAGTAACTGATAGGACAAAATTGTCATCAAGCAAAAGGAAATCTCATTCATTGCTATGATATTGGTAGAATATTTTATTTTATCCAATTTTTGTTGGAGCAGAATAAGAAAAGGATTTCCTTTTCAGTAGGTCATCATTTCTTTGTGGGTACTTCTTCAATAATATTCAACCTAAGATTTACAAAAATATGCATAAATGTATATGTATTCTCACACACAAAAAAAAGCCCTGCTATTCACTGACCAAAAATACTATTCATGCAGAATTGCAGTCTCCCAAAATATAACGTGTGACTCAGATTAAACCTCCATAAATAAGGCAATAAGAAGTGAAGCTAGCATTAACTTGTATTTTTGAAATCTACACATATTAATGCAGATTTCATTTTGCCTCCCTGAAGACGGAAATAGCCACTGAAATCCATAGTTTGGGAGTTGCAAAACCTCTCGCAACGCTTTGCTGGAGTGGCAGACCCTCGGAGGGTTGTTCAGGTTGCCTCCACCCGTTACCTCTCAGGCATCCTTTGGGCCTGAGGACCACTGCTGAAAACCACTGCTCTAGATGCACACATTTGGATAAAGGTAGCTTCGCTGGATGATAGAGGGATTCTCAGCAGCAATTTTGCAGGGTTGGAACTATGATACGAGAAGATGGGGGAGTAGGTGCAAGATCATTTTCAGGCTGGAGCTTTGTCCACTCTCTCTGTGCTGACTGGCTGGGAACAACCAGCTCATTTCTGAATGCCGCGTGTCCCTGGCAGCTGCAGGAGCTGCTGGAGCCTGCTCCTCAGGCCTCCTGCGGGATGTTTTAGTGCTGACACTGGACTATACTAACACAGCAACACGGACTTTCCCCTAGGGCAGGCTGAGGAAGCGAGCCACATGGTGAACAAGTTCGCCACAATGCGTGCTGAGCTCTGCAGGCTGCATTGCAAGCAAAGAGCAAGGTTCGCTGGCTGTGGAAGCTGCTCAGTAGGAAAGCAGCACATGAGCAGTCAGTGCAAATTAAAGCGTGAGAGCAGACATAATCTGTGAACTGGATGGGAAAAGTGGTCCTTGACTTGCTGTTCTGGTGAAGTAGCTCAGTGACTTGAGCGAAGGGAAGGTGGAGGCTTTGTTATTGGAGACAACTCACATAAATACAGTCTTTGCCTTAGCAAGATAAATTCTGTGACCCTAAATTGCCATGGACGTACGCTTTGCTTCCTGCAACAGCAAGTGTTAGTATGTATTTTATGGGCACAGCAGCTCACTGTGCAGAGAGTGAAGTTATGGCTATGTTAGCATGCTGACTGTAGCGCTCCTAAGTGCTTCAAGGCTTATATGTGCACAGTCTGGAAGGATACGAGCTACCCCTGTGCAGCCGTAAGTCAGTGCTAATGGAGCCTAGGGGCATTTAATTTCCTTTTATTTAAAAACAAAGAGTTTTTAACACAAACCACTAATCCATCTCTACTGCTTCTGGTTCCCTCCTGATGGTTGCCACAGTCGTACGAGACCCTGACTGTGTATTGGCTCAGCTCTCCTCGCTGATCACCCCTGCACATCTCCCACCTGCTTTTCCTGAACTTCCTTTCCCAGCTGTCCTCTCTGTGAAGAAACAGGTGTCAACATGACACTGGCAAATGAAAAAGCAGGGGGAGAGGAAGCAAGAGCAAACCAAGGACAAGGTTAAGTCAGTGGAAATCTTTCCTTGAGGGTGGAAGGAATAAGGGGAACAAACATGGGGCATCGTAAAAGAAAACTGTGTCTGTGATGCAGGATTAGGGAAACCCAGTGTTAGTTCTCTGCTCAGCTGCAGAGGGTTTCTGAGTGATCTTGAGCAAATTGTTTAGCCTCTTGGGACATCAGTTCTCCATCCATAGTTATTCTCTGTTTCATAAGAGTTTTGAAAAGATGAAGGTATTAAAGGCTATGAGATGCTCAGATAAATAGTACAATGATAGGACCCAACTAAGAGCTTACTTTGGGATAAAAAGGATGAAAATCAAATGACCATGCCTCCAGCTCTTCCCCTGGACAGGTCTGATGCCTTTCATTCTGCACTGTTTTCCTTTGCACTGTTAAAAGCACCATGTTGTCCAAACCCTGGCTTTCTTCAGCTGCTTAGATTTCCCCACCACTCCACCAAGACCAGTACATCTGTCCTGGTGCCCCAAGCAGTACATACACACCCCCATTGCTTGGATCCTTCTTTCCCAGTTACACAGACAGAAAAGATGTTGCTTTGTGCTATGTCAGTGCTGATGCTCTGTTCTAATGATTTTCCATGCTTGGAAAAGTACAGTGCCCAGAAATCAACCTGTGTAAAAGGAGCATTTAATTTCTTTCAGGAAACAGAGTTGTTTCTAAATCAGGAAGCTCCTTCTTCAAAAGTGAAAACTCCTATCCTCTTACCAGAGGTGGACAGGAGCAAAATGACTCTGGGTCCCTCAGATATCTGTCAAATGTTGAATTTTAGAGTGCCTGAGGCAATATAGCTTTGTCGCAAGAATGCATTCCCTGGATCCACCAAATTACCACAGAGAAGATGTCCATTACCATTCCCTCATGCAGCTGACTATGCAGACTTCAGGCTCTTTGCAAGAGAGTATTTCCTTAAATGACATTTTCAACATTGTGTCCCCCACAGGGAACTGAGAACTTGCCCTCTCCCCTGCCCCCAGCAGCAACTGAGATAAATCCCAAGAAAGAAACTGAGAAGAACTGGGAAACAAGCAGGGTCTAGTTACAGAGAGGGAGAGTGTTAGACAGATCTGTTGATTTTTTTGATGCTGTTTTCATTCTAAAGGTTTAAAAGAAGAAATAATTTTGCTTTTATTCACCAGTTTTCTAATTTTCCTTTTCTTACCAAGTATTTACTTTCTAACCTTTCCTATTAAAAAAATCTCTGAAAGAAAAGCAAAGAAGAAAGCAAAATGAGTTAAAGTAAGTTATGAAAAATTATAAATTAAAACCACCCCCCTCTCCAAAATCTGAAGATAATTTTCTTTTTCCAGCTTTTCCACTGTGCTGGAAAATGCCGTACAATTTTTTTTTTAACCAAAAACATTATTTCTAAGGGAAAAAAGATGTTTCAAATCTCTTTGACAATTTGTTTTAGATTCATCTGAGTCCTCAGAACCTAAGGGCAAGAAAAAGCAGAGCTGGGAGGAAGCCCTTGGCTTTCACAAGGGGACTTCCTCTGACTTTCAGAAGTGCATAGTGATGGTGCTTGTCCACCTCAGCGTAGCCGAAAGTGACTTGGTCTTTAGCAAGCCCTCCCTGAGGGCAAACTCCAGGGATTTCCACTGCTGTGGTTTTAGACATCATTGCCACTCAGCCACCTGCCTGTTGCCCACCCTCGGAATTTGCCCATGCCCTTCACACCACCCCTCTGCAGGCCAGCAAGTCTCTCCAGAGTTAGGAGCAAAAACAAGGAAGGAGAGCAGCTGAGGAAGATGAGAGCTTTAACTGCCATGCAAAGATTTGTCAATTGTAATCCAAAACTCTAAAAATCAGTGATCCTGAGGGTTTCTTAAGCTTGTCAACTAGAACTTTCATCCAAAAGTCTTGGTCTCCCCCTTGTTTTTTATTATTAATTTACTTTATTGAATTTGCTTGCTGCTCCCATCTTCCCTCTGAACACAGAGATTTCAATTTACATTCATACTTTTTTCCCTTGGATTATTTCCTTATCTCCCTAGATGTTCTACTTTGTTTATTTCTCTGCACAGTGTGACTGCACAGAGATTTTTTAATATTCATTTTTATTTGATTTTCTTTCCTATTTTTCAGAGGCCCCACTTCATGTCTTCACTGCATTTTTTCTCTCTTAGTCTTCTAATTTCCTTCCATTCCCATTTATTTTTGTTTTCTGAATCTCTCCATTTACTTTCACTGTTATTACTTTTTTTATTATTATTCCTCATTTTTTTATTTCCTTACATATGTTTTTGTTTTCCTTTTCTCTCTTTTCCTATATGCTTTTTTTTCCTAATGGCAACAGGAATAGTTTATTCATAATCTATAAAACTGCTGTAAAAAATTACCTGCAGTATTTTACTTGACCAAAGTGCCAAAACACTCAAAGAATGCACTCTGAATTATGTTAACTAGGTCCTTAAGTAAGATCCAACCCTTTCATATCCGAAGGTTGATTCTAAAAAACAGAAAACATTCCTCTCTTACCTTTATAGCATTAGCTATGTGGGGAAGAGGAACTTGGAACAGTTTGTTTGGTTCGATTATATATTTTAGGGACAGTAGGCCTTGTTTCACTTTTAATTCTTGGTTTATTACCAGAAGCTGATACAGAAAACAAGTGGAGTTTGCCCAGACTGTAAGAACCACCTGAATGCAAGAGATTTAGCACATTCATGGGAACCAGGAATACTGAATTTGAAATGTCAGTTTTGTCTTAAAATACTGCAATAAAATCCATATAGAATCCAAACACAAGAAGTCAGATAAGCTCACTGTGTGTCAAATAATCATTTCTGTTTGATGCTAAAACAACATATTATTTGTGTTTGATTTTAGCATGTATGTTGGGTTGCTTTTCCTCTAGGATATAAACTTATGTATTGGGAAAGTCAATATTCACTCTGAGTAAATCAACCACAATATTTTCAACTGTATAATGCTTTGACTAGCTCTAATTTAGGCACTTAAGGTTTTCAGCTACTGAGTCTGATTCTTGTGTTATTGTCTTGGCTTTGTACATTATGATGCTGTCAACTGAAGTTACAAAGGAACTAAAATTTCCACTTCATGGGAAATTCTCAGATTTTCAATTTCAGATCATACTCTACCAGAAAGATATTTAAAATTTTCTTCAAAACAATATTTATTCTTTTTCCTTTGCTTATGATTAATCAGAATATTTTGTCTCACATCTATTTTTTTCTACAGTTTTTGCACTATAATATGGTCTGAATATAATGTTGACCCTACTTTGAGAAGGAGACTGGACTAGGTTCCTTCCGACCTGAATTATTCCATGATTCTGTGATTCTATGCATTTTTTAAACTGAAAAGACATTTGATAATAAAAAATTAAAACGTTGCATTTCAAAAACATGAAAATATAATATTTTGAATGTATTATGAATATAAAAAATTCATCTAACCATTTTTGCTTTCATCAAAATGATATTTTCCAATAGGAAGATATTCCTAAGTGCAAACACATATACTATTAATCATAGCACTGCTAGTTTATCCAAGAGTAATCCAAGAAGCTGGAACCACTGCCTTTTCTTACTGTTCAGGAATGTGAATTTTTCCTAAACTTAATGTTGTCTTTTCACATTCAGAGCTCTCAGCAGTTTTGCCTGATCGTAGCACATCTGCCAGGTAAAGTTATGTGTGTGCAGCAACTAATATTCATGAATAAATACTCATTTCAGGACTTATCCTGCATCTACTGACTTCTCCAGAAGCAAAATCAGGTGCTTCTGTTGTTAGCATTTCATATAAAATGTCAGCTGCATATTATGTATGCATAGTTTGATCTAAATGCATCTCCCATGGGCTTTACCTCATTAGAACAGTGGTTAGGTAAGAAGTAGCAAGATGATAAATCATATTGTGGTAAAGAGTAGTAAAAACAATAAATCAGATTTGTAGAAAATTATTTTTAAGCACACTGTTAAAAAGCCAGAACCAATATAACTGGTGATGGGTAGACTTCCAAAATTAGAAGCCTATTCTAATCCTAAAATCAGATGAGTATGTCATATAAATGATTTTTATATCTCATTCTGATTCTTTGTTGAAATGCCACATTTTTGCAAAACAGAGATTTAGTATTTCTAAAGACTATTTTCTTAACATTAAGAGTAATTTGGTTCCTGTTTGAGTGAAAGTGCAGCTCAGTGTTTATCTAATTCAAAATGCCTCACTCATATTCTGATAAACAAATTGAAATGATTGTGCATAAAACAAATCTCTGCTGCAAGGAAAAAGTAATAAAAAAGAAAGATGCTGCTTAGTGTTTGCAGGATCTCTAGGCTTATAATTTATTTGAATGACATAGAGGGCGAGCTGTAGATTAGCAAATTCATGACAATTCAAAAGAAAGCTGAATGTATTTCTGAGTGTGGTTGATGTGTACATTGCTGATGAGGAGACCTCAGGTCAAAATGATCTATGACACATGCTTGTTCCCCTGACAAATCTTAAATGGAAAACCAGGAAAGAAATTATATAACCTCTGATGATATTCAACTAAAGTGTCCAATGAAATTAAAAAAAAAAAAAGGAAAAAAAGAATATTGAAGATTAAGTGATAAACCCACATTGCCTTTCAATTTCTAGTGCATATAAGCTTTGCAATCGGTTTAATGGAAGGATATTCTGGAGGGCATGGAGTTATGCCAGAATGGGGTCTGTGACATTATGTGAAATTTCCCTACAATATTTTTTCTTAATTTTATTTTTATAAGAACTAAACAAATTGAAATTGCCCTGAGTCTGAATCACCAGTGCTGTGCTGCAGTGTCATTTACAGAGATATAAGACTAGACTGTTAGGACAATAAATGAAGCCTTGGGACTCCACAAAGGCCGAAGTCAAACTGAACCACCCAGAAAGCTATTAGTCAAGGCAGAATTAAAGGAAAAGCTTCTACTTGTCCATTGAGGGTTCAGAGGATAAAAGAAGTCCGAAGTTAAATTTTCAAGGTGTTTAGGATTTGAAGAATCAGATAGGCACCTTGGGCTAGCTCCAGCGTGGCTTTAGGAACCACAAGAATTGAAACATCCAATCCCAGCTTAGAAGGCAGCATTCCTTGTTCCCCTCCTCTTGCCACCTAAACCTTGAAGCAGCTAAACTTCATTGGGCATGTCCTAATTAAGAGGCCAGTGGCTAGCGCACACCCCACAGCTGCTGAAGGGCCCACTCCGCGAAGGTACTCAGCTCACTTCTGAAGTAATGCAAGGATCCATCTCCCAGCAATTGCAGGCAGCAGCAGTAAGTGTTTTTTGGTGGCAGAATAGGTAGGGAGCTCACCCCGAAATACTGAGCAGAGTCCGGTCCACGTATCCAAAAGACTAGCATAACTATCATGGGACAAGCAGCCTGGAGAAATGCTGTCCTTCCTGTGCTGCCCAGCAAAAGAACTTGAGAGTGATTGTGTCCAAAAGAGAGACTGCAACAGGAATACAAGGTTTTGGTATTTGCTGGGAATCCTGTTCAGTGATTCTCAATTTCGTACATTGTAATCAGCCAACGGACTAAAAGCTCTAGAAAAATCTTCAGAGCAGGAGCTAACACCGTAAATGTGCTTTTCCAGTTGAATATCTTATTTCCAACACTCAAAATCATTTCCTCATATATTCTTTCCTTCTGGTTTGTGATATCATGCATTCCTTTCTGCAGAATGGCATAGCTCCACTCTTCGTGAAGTCTGATCTTGCTCAAGCATCATATAGGCTGATGCTTAGGGCATTGGCTAGGGAGGAAAAAGGTGAAGCTGAACAACTGAGATTTTAACCAGTAGCATACCAAAAACTGGGAGACTGCTACCAGGTATATATCTAAGACTGAGTTCTGCTTAGGTCTTTAAAAGAAAAGCTGGAGACATGTATTTTCAGGAGAAAAAATCTTGGCTGTGGGTCCAAAAGTGATCAAAACATCTTGAAGATCCAAATCTGAGGCCTGAACCATGAAGAGGATCAGAATTTCAAACATTTCCCTTAAAATGTTGATGAGTTAATTCTAGGCACCCACAGGCTATTTGCTGCAAAGCAAAGAGAAGCACCTTATTCTCCCACAAAGTCTGCGGAGAGCCTAGATTCCTCCCTCAGGGTTCAGGGTCCTTTGTGGGGAGGTAGGGCTCACCCCTGAAATTTAGGCAATGTCCTGACTCGCTTTTAAATACCTAAACCCTCTGTTGGATCTCTTTCCTAGAGGATTTCTGCCGAAGCAATTGAAATGTGGTGCCTACATGCTTTAGGTGCTTTGCAATCCCACCATGCACATCTTTCAGCACCAAAGACGTCTTTGCAACTTTGATCATGGATCTGTATCAGAGGATGCAAGCTTAATGTCTAGACCCACTGAAATAGCTCATACCCCAGTTAGTTTCCCTAAACAAGATTCACCTGTGTTTGCTGTTTCCATCCTGTTGGAAACATAAAGTATCTTTTCAGTCAGGAAAATGCAGAAGAATCATAGGAATAAGCATAGCATCTGCTAATACTGACTTTCTGCTGTGCTTTTATACTGCCCTGCAGCTAGTATTAGCCTGGAAAATGAAGTATGCATGGGACTTCCTTTTCAAAAATCCCTGCCTGGCTCTTGCAACTGCCCACTAGTAGTTACTTTAATTTAGAGAAGCCTTCAAGGTCTTAAGTGTGCCCTAATTTTCCCTCTGGACACAACAGCTTCCTGAGAGAAGACCTAATGCATTGCAAGAGGGGCGAGTCCATTCCAGCAGCTCACAGTGAGTGGGCAATAGGATGTTCTCTCAGGGTACCTCTAGTTTGAATTGATGGCTGCCTTATGCCATAAGATGGCATAATGAGGAAGGGAAATGTGTCCCCTGGGAGCAATGAACACATATGCATGTGATTTTGAAATATCCTGTCTGTGAACATTTGTGTCAATAAAGCAGACCTCTGAAGTATCTACAGAGAATGAACTTCAAGGGGATGTGAACATAACCAGATAAATATTTGAACGAAGGTAGCCAAGAACATCTTATGCCTTTGTTCTCATCCCTTTACCTCAAAACTTACTACAGCTGAAAGGGGAGATTTATCAGAACTCAGGGAAAATGACAGTGCTACGTGCCTCTGGCCTTATTTTATCTATGCTGGTTTTGAAATCCTGTGTATTTCATCTAACTAGGCTGTAACAGATTTTTTATTTTTTTTTGCTTTAATGATAGATTTTACCTCTTTGCTGTCCTCTGTGGTTTTTACTGTTTCAATAACTTCTCTCTTTTGTCAGGTTGCAGGGTCTTCACTGAAGAGCTGATGTCATAAAATTTAAGGGCACTAGTTCACTTAGTCAGCTGGAACACGGATTTTAGAGGAAGAGTAAAGCTAGTACAGATATATAAGAGCTGAATAATAAAATGTCCCTTCATCTGCGTATTTAATTAGCTGCATTCCTCATGATTACAAAGATCAGTACCTGGGAAGAGAGGAGCTCTTAGGTCTCAGCAGGTTAACTCCACACCAGAGGATTAGATAGGACCCAAACTGTGATGCTTAGTGTTCTCATTTCCAGGACAGTGCTGGCATCCAGTACTTTTTTCTTGAACTCTGCAGTGAGGTGAAACATTTGTGGGACTGAAAGCTATGAGTTAATCCAAAAAAGAGTCATTCCGGATAGACTTTGGCAGATTGCTGAGTTAAAAAAAGGCAAATCTGAATATGCAATAAATGGCAAATTCTTTCTTCCTCCTGTGTTATCAGTGGCGAGTATATTGCTTTGTCACACAACTGCCGCAAAGGCTAATCCTCCACACTTGCAAAATCTTATTCTAACTGCCACAGCCATGCTGAAGCCAGGGCTTATGTCCCTAAAAATAGGAACAGGATTACTTAGGTTGCAGTCCACTGAAGTAGCTAAAAGGTTTTCGGATGTGGAGTGGGGAGACAAAAAATTGTTATTCTAAAATATCAACACCAAAATTACCATTTTAATCAAGTTTAATTAAAGACTTCATACAGTCCTGGTGCAAATGCTGCCAGCGTGAATGAAAGTATACTGCCTTATGAAAATGAACCATGCAATAAAGCACTTACTTAAACACCTTACCTCACACATTTCATATCTGTCTCAGAACCTCTTGGCTTTAGCTTACTGATTTCAACCTTACAGCAACCGAGTAGGGGTTTTGAGGAGGATTTAGGCACCTGCAGCCATAATTGAAATCCTGACAATCCCTACTCAGCTATGGCCTAACCCAGGGCCTTTTGGGAAAAATCAGGCCAGGGTGAGCTAAAGTGTAGCCCAAACTAAAGGCCTGCCATCCTCCTGAGCAGGAAGTCAGGAATCTAGGTCTCAGCTGTATTCAGAGGACAAATAATAAACAGTGAACCAGGGGCAGAAGCGCAATCAAAGATTCAATAGAAGGTGTCTGGACAGGAAAACAGAATAAAGATGCCCAGACAGCATTTCCTAGCATGTGAGAAGCTAAAAGATGCTACTAGGCATAACTCTACCTGTAGAATTGAAGGAAAAAAGGAATAAAATCTGTGCAAGTCCAGCACCCCCCAGCCTTGGCAGGTCTTTGCAGCTCATGCCTGAGCCCTGTTTAGATACAGAAACTGGGTCTACTTACTGTGCTTGAGAGGCTTATTTTGGAGGCTTGCTTGGAGCAGTCCTAAAACACTCGAACAGGAACCAGCTCCTTACAAGAAATAGTGGTAGCCGCTCTTTCTTTCAAAAGATGCAGGAGAACGAATTGTTGTACGATAGCCTTACATTAGGAGCTTTTCACCCAGGAAGTAACACCGCTGATTCAATTCAGTCTTCAGATTCAGGCAGTCTGTACCTGAGAATAAAGCCTCAACTATGGGAAGGCTGCAGGGACTGCTGCAGGGAGAGAAAGACAGTCTTTGGCTCTGGTCCTTCTCTCCCTCTCTGGTCTCCCACTCCTCTCCATCCAGGCTGTGCCACTGGGTGGAAGATAACTGGAGGTTTGTTGAGTCAGAAGGAGTGGAAGAGAAAGCAATATAAGAAGGAAAATAATGCCCTGGTTTCATGTTAAGGCATTTGCTTAGGATAAACAAATCTGGGGGTTTGGTCTCTGATGCTGGAACAGTTTTTCAGAAATTGTGGTTGAGGATTTCACCTTTT
Source organism: Apteryx rowi (assembly GCF_003343035.1). Classification (NCBI taxonomy): domain Eukaryota; kingdom Metazoa; phylum Chordata; class Aves; order Apterygiformes; family Apterygidae; genus Apteryx; species Apteryx rowi. Next base: position 1,371,872 of record NW_020447719.1, read on the forward strand.
CAAGCACAGATCTGAACCTGGGGTTCAAATCATGCTCTACATAATATTCTTCTTCCCTTCTTCCCATGGTAAGCCTTGAGTTCAGTATCACTCACCAGGATGTTTCAAGCATATTTCAACCCACAACTATGAAGTGTGTCTCTTCCCCTGTGTGCCTTGTTGCTTAGGAAACTTTTCCCCAAGATGGGAAATATGATTCTGAATCAAAGAAAAAGCAATGAAAACTTCTATTTCCTGGGTGACTGCCTTGTCCAGGAGGTTTTTACATGTCAGATGGGTTCTACCAAATCTGTTTGGCTCTGGTTGCCACTCGAGGACAAGGGTAGCAGCCAACCTCCCACCCCTCGGAGCAGAGCCCAGTCCTCCTCATGAGAAGCCCATGCTCCTGCCATGGTTTAGCACAATTAGGAGCTAAAACAGAAGTGAGATGTCCTTGTCCCCAGATGGCCCAGCATCTCTGAAGACTGCAAAGTAGCCCTGCAAGGATGCGCTGGCATGCCCCATTCCCTCCGCTCAGGTGGGCAGCCTGCATTCCTCCATTTTCTTTCTCTCTTTTTCTCCTTGCTTAGATATTTGTTGTTACATAATCACACATCAGTGTGAGTGACAAAAAAAAGCTGTTCCTTGTCCCCAGCCTGGTGTTAAAGGCACCCTCACTGAAGGCAAAAATTGTTGATTTGCAGTTCTCTTGGGTTGGGGGGGGGGGGCTAGACCAAGGACCGCCACTTTCTGGGCAGCACAGCAGCCACTGTGCTATTACAGAGCAATAGCAGCACCCTCTGCCATCATCCTTAGAGCAACGAGCACTCAAGTTTCTGGAAGATCAGTTACAGGGTCCTTCCCTCTGGAGGAGGTCAGAGACCCTGGACCTCCAGGGGACAGAGCGCTTCCTTGCTTCTCTGCCTTGCATGGGAATGGGTGAGGTCTCAGGCTCACTTCAAGATTCATTGTTTCTCTGTTGGATAGCCTGGGGTGTCTCAGGCTAGTTGAAAGGTTTTCATCTGTTGGTCCAAGGAGAACAACACCCTATGTACACGGTGTATGGAGCCAAGGTACTAGCCCCTGTGCCTCTTTCTCCTCCAGAAGGCAAGTGCCTAGAGGCTAGGCACTGTAATTAATAAATTGCAGGTGCCTGTGTTGTTTTTTTGTTTCTTTTTGCTTGATTCTATTATAGTCTCTCCCCTTTACCTTAAGCATAGGTAAGACTATCTGCAAAACATTGCGGTGTGCAATAATTTGGTGCTTTTTTATGCATGGCAGTCCATTTATGGTTCTTGAAGGAAGAGGGGTGGGGTTCAGGGACAGGAATAAGTAGTACTTTTCAGTCTTCTTTTCTGTTTGTTTTGGTTAAACACCAGCGTAGACTTTATCCAAGACAAGACTTTGGTGGTAACCAGTATAAGATGGGGATACCTCTAGTGAGCGAGGAGTTGTTCTGATTTATATTTGCAGGTGGGCTTGTTCAGGGGATTTTTTACACTGACCAAGAAGAGTGAAGGCACTGTGGTCTAAACATAACCAGGAGTTTTATTGTTCTTTGAAAATGTACCCCATCAATTAGAGTCACTGCTAAACCTGAGCTCCCTTTGAGGCTTCCCTCCAGCTGGACAGAGCCTGGCCCTTCCACAGCCAAAGTTTCCACCTTCTTCTCCAGGCTCTGTCTTTCTGCCATGTTTGCGTAATTTGATTCCCACCATAACTGACAGAGCAATTGGAGAGGTCTCAGTCACAGCGGAGATTGGCTGGAAAATGTAACCCATGGATTGGCAGCCAGGCAGGAATTCTCAACTGGGAGTCCAGTCAGCATCAGGATAAAAATAGTCCCATGCTCTAGTCCAGGTCAGGTCTGCTTTGGGAACCCTATACTTGAACAGTGAACAAGCACATAACTTTCTGTGCCTGGCAACTTTCAGGAGCACTGCCGATATAGCAAACTCATATGATAATTTGCCCGTGATGAACCTAACATGTTTGTGGAAGTGACATAAGGCACTGATGAAAATAAAAAATTTTAAACATAGTGGGAAATAAGATCTCTTCCATGATTTTAACCCATTCCAGAAACTTTTGTTCCTTCAGGCAGAGATGCCTAAAATTTTATTTATTGTGTTAATTTCCTTAGAAAAATGGTACTAAAGAACTAATGCCAATTTCTAAAATTTCTGGGAAATTAGTGTCATAACAAAGTAACAATCAACAAGATTTCTTAAGAATAAACCTTCATATTTGGATTATATGTATACTCATTTATCTACAAACATTTTAAGAAGGTAGTAAATGAACAGAAAAACTTATTTCTACTACATTTTAATTGAGGAAACATGCCTTCAACCTAACTAAAATCTTTGTAAGATTAATGAAAATAAATTTTTTAGTTTTCTTTTTATTTCTTTATGACTTTGTCCATAAAAGTTAGTGTATATGATGTATTTTATTGTTTGTTTGTTCCATTAATAAATGGAGTTGAAAATTTTTAAGCGTATTTATTTAATTCACACAACTTAAGAGACATGCTTCATCTTTTTCTTATTCCAGCAACCTCACAGTGCTTTCCTATTGTGTTCACTGAACAGATTATGTTGGCTTGACTACTTGCAAAATATCGGCCAATGGTAATTACAAAAAGTTGTGTGATTACAGGAGACATTTCAGGTCTTTTTGTTTTGCCCTGTTCTCCATGTGCTCTTTCTTTTATTTTTATCATTTAATATTGTTCTTGGTTGTGCTATCCAAGCTAAATCTTCTGGGATCTGTTGATGGCACAGTGATTTATGACCATGTAGAATGACAAATTGTGGCTTCACATGAGATGGCTGAGTGCCCACAGTTTAATCTTATGAAGTTTTCCACTTCAAAAATTACCTTCTAAAATGCAATAGCAGATCTTCATTTTCTTCCTGACAAACCTCCCAAGCTGGAAATGCATTTCCTTCAATATTCTGCACTGATCATCTAGAGACTCTATTCCAGACCTCCGATAAAGAAACCTCCCCCCACAAATCTACAAAGCCATCGACAGAACTTTTCTTTCTCTCTCTAGGAGTGTTCTACTTCAGTTACTCACTTTTTTCCTCATCAGTTTTGCTGACCATTTTTTTTGCCCATGGTATTACCGTAAAATTAAAAAAAAAAAACCAGCAACAGCAAACAACAAAAAACTGCATTGTGAGTATCATTCTGGCAAGTGCATTAGAGAACCTTACATTGTATAAATAGTAACTCCATTTCAAATGCATACTGCAGGATGTGTAAACACATATAGAAATGTACAACCACTCTTGATGTTTCCTAAATGGTTTATAAACTGGGGTCATAAGCCTGCCATTGGATCCTTTCAGGTGATCTCTTGTGGCTTGTAAATCTGACTGCAGAATTGCTGTCTACTTACAGTTAAAGTGATCATAAACACCAGTGAATGGAGGTGATGCCTCTATGGAAGGGCTTTGGCAGAGATGGACTCAGTTCTGAGATGCTCCCTGGATTGCCTGTGCAAATTTTTAGCATCTCTCTCTGAGTATCAGTTTCTACAAATTTAAGAAAAAAAGCAAAAAACAACAAAAAAATCCCTCACAAACTAAGAACTTCTTTTCTTACTTCTCTGACTGGATTGTGAACTCTGTGGGAAGCGGATGGCTTCTGACAGTTCTGACAGTATGAATCTACCATCAAATGGCCCAATCTCCTTTAGAGTCTCCAGGTGCTGCTATAATACAGACAATAATAATATCTAACACATATAAAATATCTTGAACTTGTACAATGCTACAGAATTCTCAGTGTTAATAGGCTGTCAGAAAAGGGGTGAAAGGTGAAAAATAAATTTTCTGACAAATTTTCCAGCTGTGTCTGATTATTATTCTTTCATTCTAAGAACTTAACACTGTGGTGAATACTATCTGGCTTTTTCCTACTTGAAACTATTGACAAGAATGACAAAAATTATGTTTATGCATGCTTAACACATCTGTTATCCCACCCCAAATGGACAGTTCAAATGTGTTCTTTCACCAGTTTTTAATCTCTGTGAGAGATCTCAGGCTACATGCTGAACCCGGGGACAAAGAATTCTTTCTTGGATTATCAGATGACAGAATGTCATAAGTTTTCCATCTACTTATCATATTCCCCATAAGTTTTTTATGCAACTTCCACCTATCAGTACCATTACACCTTTTTACATGCCCTGCCATCCTGCTGAGAAGTGACCACTTGGTCAATAGAATCAACTTATAGCCTGATTCACAATCTCCATGTGCCAGAAATCATGCTATATGATCCCTTTCAGGAAAGGTGATCTAATCATGAGTCTGGAAGGCATCCTAGGGGCTCTCTAATTCATTACCATATCCAAAAGCAGGATTAACTTGTTCTGTGATGCTCCAAATAGATGTTTGTCTAGCAAGTTCTAAGAGATCTCCAATGATGGAGATGCTACAAGCTCGCAAAGAAATCTATCCCGCTGTTTCAGATGATATTAATAAAAAAGGTAAAGCAAACTGTTCTTTCTAGAGTGACAGAGAAATTTATGCTTGATGACAGAAGAATGCTTACGTTGTCAGATGCTTGCTTACAAATTCCAGTCCTTTCTGAAAGCATAAAATTGTGCATGTATTTCATAAAAGGTGTGCTGGTCTATAGTAGAAAAAAAAATGAAGATACAGTGGTCATGGCTGTGCATTTGAGATAAATCTAGGAGAAATACAATATAAAGTTTTCTTGAGATAACTATATTTGCATCTATTTCATTAGTTAAAATATTAAAGCACATAAAAAATGGGTTTGATCTGATACAGATTGGTTCTCCATTGGACCAATGACTGTACAAAGGAAAAAAAAGAAAGGTAGAAATTCATCCTTTTGTACTTTTTCACAATGCTAAAAAAGCTATTCATACAAAATGCCACATGCAACAATATAACAACACTTTTACATAAAATAAATGTATGAAAACGCATGGCTAAATGTAGTACAGCTTTCATGCTGTACGTGGAAGCAGTTCAGGCTGTGAAAATGAAACTACAGTGAAAAACAATGTTTATCACTATACAAATTTGGAATAAACTCTGTAAAAACAACTGAGTATAATAAAAATAATAATCATCTTCCATGTATTGAACACTGCAACTGTGCTATCTTGCAAGGAATTCTGTCTTTGCCTGAAACAGGTTTAAACTTGAAAGAAGAAGTAATTAAACAAAGCAAGAAATCATATAGAGAAGTAATGGTCACACAGTTTTCTATTACTTTGGTAGTGATTTAATAATAATGAAGCACCTGTTAGTCAGTTCCAATGAACGCCTCTTTTTCCAGAACAGAAGGACAGATGTGGAAAATTCTCACAGTCAGATGCATTAGAAAAGACCAAGGAATATAAATATTCCTCTGATGTTCCATCCATTCTTCATCTACATCTCCTGCACTCAGTATACCCATATATTATGATGTGTGTTGATATGAATATAAACATGTTTTCACAGTTGCAAACTTAACATGCTTTGGAGAGCAATGCAACTTGACTTTTTTAATTTTGTGGTTTAGATACTCATTTCAAGACTAGCAAACATATGTCAGTAAGTCTGCAAGATGAAATCTACTGCCTTATGGAGCAAAAAGTGAGCTCAGCCAGAGATAGAGGGAAAATTCTTTGGTGACTGTAATTAAACTACTAAAATATATATTTTAAGTGACTTATGAATATAACATATTCACATATGACACATTCACATATAAACAATTCAAGAATAAATCTTTAAACATAAGAGCTTTTTCTAGTCATATAAAATTTAACATGTGTAGTAAGTTATTTCTTTATTTCTTATTCTTTTACTGTGTTCAGAAATTTTCAGTTGTTTTTCCTCTCTAAATATCTGCATTTGATTTGAAATATAATAATATATTTTCAAATCTAAAGTCATAAAACTGAAGATAGTACTTGCCCACTTAGACACTGTTTTTATGGTAAGAGCTATCTGCTTTCTCTCATCTTTAAGTGAGGCTGACTTTATGCAGTCCCCTAAAATATGTTCTGAAAATAACAATTCTGTGTTAAACTCATCTAGAAGACTGTTTTTGATTCTGAAAAACATTTTTAGGATACTTTTGTGGGTAGCAGGAGTTCAGCAGGAAGCAACACAAATGCCAAATTGCTTTCAGAAGTAGGCTTAGAAAGCTAAAGAGTAAGACCAATAGGGTGGAGTAGATCTGTTCTGAAAAAGAAAAGTATAGTTTTGTATGATAAAAATGCAAATTATTTAAGACTATGGGGAGCAGTAAGTGCTAATAATATGGCAGTTAGAGATATCAGCTGCTTATATGAATCACTATTTTGTGTGTGGTACCCCAAGTGTGAGGAACAATAAACTCACTGAAGAACAAGCTGGTCATTTATTTCTGGTGGATTTAAGAGTTTAGTCCTTTCCTTTTGAAGTTATGGTTCAGTGGCAATAATTCAGTTTCTATCAACTCTTTAAACTTTCCCTTAGTAAAAATCTTGTTGCTATTAGAAATTCTAGAACATAATTGTCAATCCTGAGCACTATCAAATTATTCTGGTAGTTTGATAAAAACTTGAATGTGTTGGACATTTCAGAAAGAAAAACAGTTAAAAATTGACACCTTTGGCAAATGTTTAGCAATTTGACTCATTTCTCTTCTCTCTATAAGATGCTAAAAGTCTCTGGACACTGCTCTTAACCCATATCGTTTCTCTTCTTGTGCTCATACAGGGTAAAGTTTGTCTACTTCATTCCACATACATTTTTAGAAAACATTCACCAGATCAAAACTTGTGTCTGCTCCTTTCATTTCTCCTGAAAACTTCTAGAATTCATTTTTTATTTTTATTGACTAAAACTGTGAAACTCAACAAACAATGTCTGAAGAAGGGCTGCTGAAAATCAGACCATTTTTTAAAGTGATGTAGAAGAGATCTTGTTCATGGCTTCCCTGTTACTGCAGACCACCTCCAGATCACTAGTTCAACTCTTTGTAACCTTATCTAATGCCTGACACTGTATTTCAGAGTGACTAAGCTATTTTGGATATCCTTATCTTTTTAAACTATTCTCTTCCTCATCCCCAGCCCCTAACCCTGAGCCAGGAATAGACTTCGGGATTCATCACTGTTCCAGCTGCTGATGAGTATGCAGTTGTATAACACACTGCAGAAGTGTGAGTCAAATCCTTCCCCAGGGGTTGAACTATGCAGGGATGTACTGCAGTTAGTTTGGTGCGGTTCAGTAGACCTTGCTGTTGAAAACAGCTCCAGTACATAACCATACCATCCATGCTCAGTTTGATTTGTGGGTGGTTCTTCCTCTTACTGTTTCTCTCATTCTTTGCTTTCAAGTTCACATTAAGAGGTCTTGCTCTGCCTCCATGCTCCTCAACCTTAATCTAACCCTAACCCTAACCCTAACCTCAAAGCTAATCTAAACATTCAAGGGCAGCAACCTGCTAGAGCTATGAACAGGCTGAGGATGGCACCTCCATTCAAAGGCTTCTACTCCTATATTTAAGGCTCTAAGCTTTGAGGATCTAAAAATCAAAAAATTAAAGAAGCTGGAACATGCATATTCAGTTTTCTGCAGGAATGTGTAATTCTGTCAAAGCTTTTGGCCGAAATGAGACAGCCAAGAAGATCTGCCCAATTCACCCACCTCTCTTCCTCCTTGTCTGCTTCCCTGAGTGCCCCAGCTGGATGCCAGGGACTTCCATGCTCTGGACTCCCTACCAACTATCTCCCCAGACTACCCAGCTGATCTCTTCCTGCAGCAGTCACACTTCCAAGGCTTTCAACTTCCCACTCCACATATGGCTCTGAAAGGCAGCTGACCCTTGGGGCTCTCTGTTCCTCCAGCTATCTGCTGTCAGCATCTCCCCAGGCTACTCAAGCAGTCAGTCCCCCAGGACTCCCTCAAGCCCTCAGCACAGGCTGGGGTAACACAGAGAATTGCCTGGCCAAATGAGATATCCATCCTGGGAAGCAAGCCCAAGACTACATTTAGGGACTCCTGAATTCAGCTTTTGGAGACTTCAGTTCCCTTGAAAATGTTAACTGAAACAGAATATCTTCCCCAATTCAAAATGAGCTGAGAAGTTTGCATTTAAGTTACATTCTGTTTCTGGCTGGTTGTAGATTAGTCTCTACTGCTAATGTAGTGGGAGGATTGGTTTGGTGATTCATACCAGGAGAATAACTCTTTAAAGTACATTTTGTACTGAAAGGAATTAGGATAACCTTTAATTTATAGTATGAATCACCAAAAGACATATTTCACAGTTAATGCATCATACTTTTACTGTGTGATCCACTGGACTGGAGGTGTGTCTTGTGCCTGCCCCTGTCAGGAACTCTACATCTACAACATGCTGTGATTGCAGCACTCATGCAGGATACGTAGATCTGGGATCAGCCTCCTCCTCCTGTCTCAGAGGATGCTGAGCCACAACAGCCACAGTGGAGGAGTCTGTCCTCACTGCTGATTGTAGGCCACCCGTGAGAAGGAGAAGCAGCACTGTGTGTCTCCAGTCTCAAGGCTGCTCTGCTTTGCATGGCACAGTTAAATGTTCATAAGTTCAAAGATCGAAGCAAGAGCATTCATCTGACCTCTTATGGCATTCACCAGAGAGAAGAAAATTGTTCTTCAATACCTTTACTGGCTGAGCATGGTCCCCAAAGTCCAAGACTCTTATAGGCTTTAAAAACCTCCAAAGATAGGTGACAGCTGAAAAAAAAGGATGTGAGGATCACAGATTCGCAAGCTGACCCCTAAAAGTAGGAGTTAGTGGAGAATTCACTGCCTTGTGGACCTAACCCTGAGAGATCGCTGAACAGCACACCTGTTGCAACAGCTGCTCTTGGCTATATCCAGTTTCCAGAATCCTTGAAAGCCTCTAGAGTGTTTTGAGAAGCAAGTGATGACATGGGTTCCTTCAGGCAAGTCCCTTCCAGCTGACAGATTGTGTCATTACCAGGCCTGACTTTGCACGGGTGTGACTCGTGTAGCCACACCAGCCCTGTACGTAAAGGACCCCTACAATGGGTATCTCATTTTACCCAAACAGCCTGGGAATGGAGGATCCTTTTTTCTATATTTTGTTAGCACACTTTTCAAACTCCAAACTTGTAGTAATATTTCTTTTCAATTATATCTTTCCCTGGGATCCTTCTCTGATAAGCAGAAGGTACCTGTGCTGTGCCTTGCTCTTCTGTCCATGTAGGGTTATAGTGCTCGTAGTGCACCATTTGCCTAGCATAGTTTTTGGTACTACTGTTGAACTTCTATACAAATGACATCACTGAACAACTCACTTTTGTTTATTTTAAATTCTTTTAAATGGAGATAAAATGTGACAGTCAAAGAACTTAATTAAAAATATTGTTGCTTCTTTAGGTAATCTGTGTAACGCTGTACATCATATCACCCCCAAAAGCAAAAGGCAAAGGCTGACTAGACATTGTGATTTATAAGGGCATGAAATACTGTAGGCTAGGTTTGGTGCACTCACTCTTGTACTCACGAGTCCTGTAGCTCTACTCTACTTGCCTAGCAGCTGTACCATGTTTTTCAAAGTGTTACGTGACACTTTGGGAAAAAACAAGCCTGAATCAAGAGTTTCCCACACTTTAAGGCTGTAGGAATTTCATTGCAGGACACAGAGAGAAGAGGGGAGAATTTTCCAATGTCACTGTCATCAAGCTGCACTCCACTGTCACCATCATCAAATCAGCTTCTATTATTAAGTGTTTCTACACCGTTTTGAGGCTATTTTAAATACATTTTTGTTTTATTTATTTATTTGCTATAAAAGCAACTAAGCAATCAAGCTTAAACATGTCCAAAGTTTTGCCTTCCCAGCAGAACACAGAGATAACCTGGTCACAGCATCTCCTACCATACAGTTCAAAGTAAGATAAACTCTACAATCATCAAAACTGCAGCAAACCAATTGACATATGTGTTCCTGTTCCCTCTTTGCAGTAGCCAGAATAGCATACTGCAGAGATAACTGTTCTCTACAAGCCTTTAGGAAGTCATTCTTCAGGTATAGTAAGTTACAAATGGCCAAAAATGTAAATGAAATTGGCTTTTTGTTGCCAGCACTCCAGCTTAAATGAAGTTTAATAGCACTGAGAGCTACCCACTGTTATCCGCAATTTCAGTCCAAAGACTAGCACTACCGGAACAGAGAAATAATTGACCTAAATCTTCTCTGAGTCCTGTATTCTCACCTGGCACAAGCCTTTTAGCTAGCCCTTTAGGGTTCCAGATAAAGCCTTGTGGTTTTTGCTCCTGTGGATATTGTATTACACTTCTAATAGAACAGTTGCATACTTGCTTCAAAATTGTTTCAATGGCATTTGTTTGCAACAGTCCAGCTACAGTAGTAGTGAGCATACACAAGGTGATGCAGGAGTCTGGAAGAGCTGGAAAGGAAAGAAAACACAATGAGTAACCCACTAGAATATGATCAACATCTAAGTTTGATGCAACTTTGGAATTGGTAAATTTAGCTGGTATTTAAAAGAGGTTAGAATCTACATACAAGGTTTCGGGAGGGCCAGATTCTGCCCTTGGCACCAATCTGTATAGCATCTTAGACTATGGTACAATCACAGTCTCTTCCCTCTCTCAAGAGGGAAGATATCAAAGGCTTATTTCTAAACAAGTCTAGAAAAGAAGAGAAAATAACCAGGCAGGGACCAAACTGATAATCCCACCATAAATTTGAATAACCTTAAGATGATATTCAGTTGTGTTGACTTGACAACAATTTGCTTGAAGCCATTACAGCAGCAAGAATTAACTGTAGCTCCCTGGTTTGCAGCCCTCCTTCAACCATTCTTGTGCCAGGATGGCTTAGAAATGCCAATGCCAATGCTTGTTGATTCCGGGTAACACTAATGGCTTTTAGCACCTGGAGAACCTGTATTACCGCCCCCAAAATGCATTAAAGGCTCAATTCAGGTGTGCCCTCAAAGGTGTCTAGTACCATGTGAAGCACTCCGGGGTATCCTGCCTGGCACCCCCAGATCTCCTGCAGGTCTTGTGTTATATCTGACAGCTCCCTGTGAATGCTTCAGGGCTTTGCAAAGAGTAATAGATGCCTATGTGTGGGACTACCTATGTGTGGGATGCCCATGTGTATTTTAGAACTGAACCCTAAAAGATGATCAAGATTGTATAGAAAAGGACACCAGAATTAAGAAAATACAGTATAAAGGCTGTCTGATCAACTGTAATGCAGTTTGTCAGGTACACACACTATGATGAAGTCTTAAATTGTATTCCCTGGTTCTGCTCCCATTCCTCTTCTCCATGCTCCCTATTCCTCTTTAACTGCTGAGTCCTGCAGTTTCCTCTCCCTCCCTCTCTTTCTTCCTCCTTTATGCCCAGCATCCCACTGAGCCACAGCAGTTAGCAACAATACCTGCATTTACATGGGGAACATGATTCTCTGGCAGTTCAGTGGATTTCTAGCATGTTGCTGCAGATGGCATGGGGGAGGAATGGGGCTTATTCGTTAAAGTCTCAGTAGTCTCTACTGAGCAAATAGATACTTTTCTGAAGCCTTCCAGCTTGCAAAAATCAGATGTACTTTCACAGACAGCTGAATGCATATTCTTAATGCAAAGGTCACCTGCTGCCCAATAGGTAGTCCTTTCCTCAAAGATAAGATGCCTAATGCTGGTCAGGAAGAATCTTTCCAACATAGGCTGAATAACCTGATTTCCCACATACATATCCCTTTTTCAAACATCTGAACAGAAAACAAAGCAAAACAGCCCATGGCATTGTTGAACATATAAAATGATAACACCAGTGATTACTCCCATCAGTATAAGTACTGAAAACTGGACCTTTATGGAAGTATAAGGCAAACTCTCATTATAGTTGCCCTACCAGACAAGTCTCTAAGAATGCAACAGAATATTAAACACACGACTAAACTATCTGATATACTGATATGTCCCATTTGAATAAATTCCTCACCACACAGCCTGAATAATAAAATTCAATTCCAAATAGCTCTGGCATAGGTAGACAGTATTTTACAGGGAACTAACCACCTGAATACTTTATTATCTGTAGTACAACAGTGAAGATGTATAGATCAGAAGGCTGTTCTTGAAGAAAAGGATAACATAGCTAACTGACATCTTGCATTTGATTCTCTGAGAGCAGGGGAGACACTGAAGCAAGGTAAAGCCTGATGGAAGTTAATTAGGAAGGTTTTAAATCTGGTTAAAGCAAACACTTATTTTGGATCTGGGTTAATAACAATGGGAGTACAGAAATGTGCATGCAAAAGTAAAGTTTGGTCCTTTGTGTATATCACATAATGACATTTTTTCTTGCAAGTTTGTGAAATATTTCAAGTAATTAAAAGGGTTGTAGTATACATTTTCCACTGAAGGCCAGTCAGTATTGCTAATCTCTTTCCAGTTCTCAAGCCCTCATGCTGTCTGCCTGCTCCAGCAGCAGATGCTAAAGCTTACTGTGCCTCAGATCTATAATCTGGGTGTAGTTTTCAGCTCAGACCTATCTTCATCTGAGCAAAAAGTTTGTACTTAAATCTTATCATTGGATCAGCTGTCAGATATGACCTTCTTTGCCCAGTCACACACCAACATCTCTCCTCCACATCTTCACCATTTCAGGTCTTAGTTGCTATTACCATCTTCTTTCTCTTTAGTCTTTTTCCATACGTATAATTTTCTGAGGCTGCTGCTTTAACCATGTCACCTCTTTTTCTGCATCCCTCCCTTTTGTTCAACTGTAGCAGACCACCTATTGGTCTTCTCTGCTAGTGTCCTATGCAGCCTATCCTATCTTACTTACAGCCTTTTGCTCATTACCAGGACATCTTTTGCCTTCACTCAGCCCAGTTTCCAGCTTCTTAGGAGATAACAACAGTGAGAGCCATCTGTTGTGTACAGTTCTTGCTCAGCAATAATTCCATATAACATCTTCAGAGTGTGCCAGGGAACAAGGCAAAAGAAAAATAAAGGACATCAGTAAGACAAAGAAAAGGAGAAGAAAAGCACTTACAGTTCCTTATGTTTTTACAATAGAATCCCTATGATGCTTTCTACTATAGATTTTTTATAATTGCTTTTTAACTACCTATTTTCTAACACTGAAAATGAGGAAGCTATCAGTTATAGCTTTGTTGGCTACATCTCTGCAAGATCCTCCTGATGACTTCCCAGCAATTATCCCATAGGCTGGAGTGATGCATAGGATCCCTTATTAGAATCTGCACAAAGGTGCACCTAAAAAATACAGTAATATTTGCTATCTTGCACTAATTAGTAAATTTAGCCAACAAGTGTAAAAGAGAATTCTAAAGAAATTGGTGCTTTCAAAATGTATAAAAATAGTATTTATGTAAAGACTTGTGTCAATCTTCAAAACATACTGTCTAGCTTTGCATAGCCCTGCCACTTGATTTTGAGGACCCTCTCCAAGCTCCTTACGAACTCGGCTAATCTTTCTCTTTGGAGAACTGTATGAATAAATAATCACACTCTTCACTTTTCTTTTGGCAGTCTTCATTCTCTGACATGTGCTTACTGAAATGCTGAGCTAGGCTCCCAACAGAAGTAAATCAACACTGCTCTACTAGCTTCCAAGGTGCCAGGCTAATTTATGCAAGATATGGGGCATGGTTTTTAATTTTATCCCATTACAGGAGAAAATATATATCAACATTTTTCTGCCTAGTACTTCATAGACCACAATAACAAGGACTTCTGCCTTTCATCCTCATTTGAGATATTATGACCATGAGATATTATTTGTACATAAATGTTAATTATCTGTACAAACAGGAGGATACCTGTTTACACTGAGTACATCCAGCTATCACTGAAATGCTTCCTAGGCCTGGATTTTTCCCTTTGAACCAGACGCAATTCCTTTTCAGTGATTTAATTGCTTCCTTTCCATTTAATTACTTTGAGGATTAACTGCAGGCAAGTGTATTCCAATAATAGGCTAATCTACTAAGAACAGGAAGCTTTCCCTGTGGTCTAGGGAATTCACCACTTCCGACTGTGGCTCAGCTATATAAATATCAGTTTTCCCTTTGCCCCTGGGCTTTATGTGTCACCTTGTCTGTTTGAGCATAAGGAAATGTCATGGGATGAACCGTTTGTGTTTGTATTTGTATGTAGAATTCCAGGCAGGAAATAACTTCTTCTAACCTGAGCATAAGATGCAAATATTTCAGGCTTAATTATTATTAATTATACATAATAAATATTCACTCTATTTATAATAGTTTCCATCAATAAGTTTCTGCAAAACAAGAAGCAATATGGGAAAACTGGGCAGTTTTCTCCTGTTTGTTTATAGCAGTATTTGGGCAAAGATCCTTTTTCAGTCATAATACGCATACTGAAAAGCGGTTGATCCAATCTGCATTTCACTGGAATTACTTTACTTGAAAGCTGGGGCTAGATTATTGCTTTCTATATGTAAAAATGACACATCATAAGAATATTTCTTCTCTTAGGTGAAAGCCCAGTAGTGTTTTGGGACAACTTCTGCTTCAGGGATCAAGGGGTTAAAAGAACCTTCTTTTGACTTGAGCTTACACAAAAGTCCATCGTAAAAGTGTTTATTGGTCCAAATTTCCACAAATCCATTAGCTCACCTACTTCCCCCCCAGCAAACAGAAACACATTTTACACTGGACTAGTGCACCGTGACCATGAGACTCATATTTTTGACTGATCCCTTTGGCCCGTTCCCTTGCAAGACCTGGCTATAATACACCTGAGTAGCACAACACCATGGCCTCTCACACACCCACTGATGAATGGAAGCTCGTGGGATCCAGGTGGGGGAAAAGAGCCAGAAAATACCAAAATACCAGAAAATAGGATGGCAGAAATTGTCAGCTAAAAGAAGAGGTACTCCAGCCCATTCCCTATTGTATAGCACAATGTTCCCTAGTTTATGTGCTAAGAAAGGTAAATGGAAAGAGCTATGTAAATAATACCGAAACAAATTATCCAGACTCGGTTTAGTTTATTTTTTAGCCGATGCTTGCAATATATTTTTAGTCAAGAGCACTTTTCTTCCAAAAGTAGTTGTACACAGAATATTTTTCTGTCCCTCAGATTCTAAGAACATTTCTGTTTATAAATGAAAGGCTTATGACTCATTAAATAACAGGGATCAGGTGAACAATATATAAAACACTTGTTTGTTTTCTTTTCTTTTTTCAGTTGAAACTTCACCAAAGAAATATGCTCTCCGGTTCGTTCTCATTGGTAGAAAAACCTCTGTCATAAATTCAGGAAAGGTGGTAATGAGCCATTAGATGTTTCCATTTAATCAAAATTAATCATTCTGGAGGTGATTTTTGCTGTCTTCTTTAATCACTGATCTTTTTTCTACATTTACATTTCCACTGCTTGTGGTATTTGGAAGGAGACTTCTCCTCATCCTTCCCAGCAGAGGTGCTGCCTATTTATTGAGATGCACTGAAAGTACCGACATGGCAAATACAGATGTGTATGGGGAATAGGGAGGATTATTACTAGGATCTGTGTCCGTGCTACAGCTAGCAGATAAAATGCAACCAATTTGTGTAAGAAACTGGGATGATGTCAGGGGAAAAAGACTTGGCCTGGTTTGCTAAAGAAACAGTTCTTCTGTGATTCATCTGAAGGATGAATCCTTCACTGACTGTCTGTCAGTCCCACCCAAAAACTTCTGAATGCAGACCAGCTTCTTCCAGCTTGGCCAAGGTAGGTTGTATCCACAAGTGTGGATATGCTCACAGCTGGGGTATGCAGCCTGTGGCCCAGCTCCCCAGGCTAATGCTGTGCCATGAATCCTTACCTGGCAGCAGCCAGGAGGAGACTGGGGCTGGCCGTTTCACAGGTGTGTAGGTCTGGCCTAGCCAGACCAGATATCACCTCTTGGCCAGTCTCCAGACTAAGCAAATGTAGGCAGGGAATACAGGAAGGAGCTAGGAGCATTAGGACAAAAAGAGAGAGAACTGACGTTAATATATACAGGAACAGAAGTGACATATTATGTGTATTTTGGTAGGACGGTAGAGAAGATTCTGGGGAAATTAGGGATATTGTAGTGCCGGGGACTTGAAGTCCTTAATGTATTCCTATATATTTGACTTGTACCCCCTATCCTATAAGTTTCAAGATGGGGGGGGGGGGGGAGCATCAAAGTTCAGATAATGCCCCACTGAGGGAAAGGCAGCAGCATGAGTTTGCCCTTTATTAGACACAGGAGAGCCCAAATGAAGGAATGCTCTCTGGCTGCCCTAACAACAGCAAAGCCTCAGTGGGAGAGCATGCCTTACCAGGCTCTCACAAACTCACCCTTTTCGGTCAAGACTCCCTCCCAAGTGAAGCAGGACTTGAGCTTGCACTGCAGCCTGAGTATTAATGTGGTTACGCTGGCAATCAGCCACAAGACACAAGCCCATGACTTCATTAGACCTCGTGGCAGAAGACTGCTATAGAGAGAGGTATGCCGCAGAAAGCTGAGTGAGATTATAATGCCTGTTGTGCAGGCATAGCTGTAAATCAGAGAAATGTCTCTAATGTCATCAGAGTGACTTATATGCATTCCAGTCTAAGTGAGGTAAGATTCTTACCCACAGTACATTGTACAAGATACCCACAGTATTTTGTAGCTGTTTGTTAGGTATCTTTGCAGTTACATAGAGGTATAAACATTGTTATCAAGAGTTAATTGTTATATATTTTTTAATATGCCTGTTCTTTGTCCAACATATTTGGATGCTGCACAATCAATTAGAATAAATATTAAAAAAACAGTAGGCCATATATAGCAGTGTGCACCAGTGTGAATGGCTGTACTTATGGAAGAACACTTCTGAAAAAAACTCAAGAACTAGAAGTGATGAGCAACTGCTGCTATTAAAGTAAATTATGAAGTCCAACTTCAGTACTATCTCATTAGGTAAGCAAAGGCAGAATTTCAGAAGGCAAATACAACAAAAGATAAATGCAAAGCCTTCCTGCAGTGATGCATTAATGACCAATACTGAGTTGATGGACAAGAAAAATGCAAAGTGAATAGATTTGGAGTAACATACATGAGAAAAAAGCAAACCTAATTTTACCCATTCCATTGTGGCCTCCCAGGAGACTCGGAAACACAAACCCATTCAGTCTATCTCTTTGCTTTGAGCAGGATTAGCAATACCTATGTCACTTCTGGCAGATGTATGACTGACCTTTCATTAAAAACACCAAAGATCTTCCCAATCTATGTGTCCCCATGCTCAATTAGCCTTGCATTTAGAAAGTATTCCTAGAGACTTTAATCTTTCTTGTGACAGTTTAACCCTCTTACTTCTTGTCCCATTCATGGTGGATACAGATAAAAGACTATTTTTTCCCTTTTGCAACAACAAGAATAACTGAAGACTGTTAAGCTTTCTTGCCATCAACTTCCTTCCCTGCCTTTCTGATTTGAGGCCTGATAGTATCGATTCTTCCAATCTTATCTCATAGCTCATGTTTTCTACAACTCCTGATCATGGTGTGCATCTTGTAGGCTATACTTCTGTTTGTATGTCACCAGCAGAATATTTGTCTTTTCAGAAGAAAGTAACATTGCTGTGTCATAGCCAGTTTGTGATCCATTATAATCTTAAGATCTTTTTGAAGAACTAATCTGTTTCTCATTCCAAATTTGTATCATTGATTTTTGCTGTAGTATCTTGCCTTTGTCTCTGCTGAGTTACATCCTGTTTTTCCAATGCATTTCTCCAGTTTTTTTTGCTGCTATCCTCCAACACGTTTGGGGTCCTTCCTAGCACTGTATCATATGCAAAAATAATGAACATTCTGACTATCCTACCATCTGTTTTGTTAATGAAAACCTTGAACAGAACCAGATCTAAGGCAGACCCCCCCACACAAAACCATGAGTGTAATTAGACATTATTGACTACTCTATGGTGTGTTTATCTAATCAGTTCTGTGCCCACAGAATAATGGTTTTAGCCATGTTTTCCTAGCTTGGATGTGAGAATATCAAGTGAGACTGTGTCAAGAACTTCACTTGAGTAAAAGATGCACAAGCTCTTCTGCTTCTCATCTTCAGGTCTCGTCAAGACCTGTTGCCTGGTCATTGAAGATCTGAGATTTGTTTGCCCTGATTTGTTCTTGACAAATCTATGCTGGCTGTTGCTTCTCTCCCTGTTGTTTTCCAGGTACTGCAGACTGTTCCAGATTTATCCTGTGAGTTAAAGTTAAACTGATTGATCTATGATTCTTTCTTTCTTCTTTTTTTTTAACCCCTCTTATGAATATGCACCAGCTTTGCCCTTTTCAGTAGAAGCTGCAATAGACACATTTTATTTACTGGTAAAGAAATATGCACTTAGCAGTAATATTATGTCTATTACACCAGTACTTAAACTGTGATAATCTTAAAGCACTTGATTTCCTTTGGATAAGGAGGATTTATAACTTTATCACTTCATCTTAATTACACCTTAAAAATGCTAATAGAAAAAAATAAAACTCTTAAAGATATTTGGAAAGCTTTGGAGGCCACAGTTTATGGCCCTTCTGGAGCAGTAATTTTGATTGTGTTCTTAGATTATGATACGCGTCTCAAAGATGCCTTAATCAAGGAAGATCTTACAAAAGCATTTGAGGGGTGTCAAGGACCCAAGATTTTGGTGATGTTCAATAAAAACTTTAAATTCTAGATTTCCAATTTATATCTTCACAATAGCAACTGAGGATGAGAATCCTGCAGACTAAGTTTTGCAGTGTAAGAGTTAGTTGTCTGAGCTACTGGGGCTGTGCAGACTTTCTTTCTGGGCAATGGAGACAGACTGACACCTTCTTCCTAACAGGGCTATGAAACAGATGAGATGAACCATCCTCCAGATGTCCCTTTCACTCTCCTTCAACTGAAGAGAGAGCGTATGCGAACCATGCAGACGGTGCGTGCTGACTGCAGTACGGAGATATCTAGGAAAGCAGGTGACGACTCCCACTCTGGAAGCTGGTGGCTCTTTACTTGAGTTGCTGCTGTCATGTTACCTCAAGGGAGCGTGGGAATTTTTAAACCACACTGACATCCCTACTAGATAAGCCAAAATTTGATGAAAAGGCCAGTAAAATGAACTATTTTTTTGCTCCCTTATGGTAGCCTGACATGTCTGAGTTCAGGCACATTGATAAATGTACTTTTGTTGCTTATGATGTGTCTGTTCTGTATCTAAATAAAGGATTTGGGTTGTCAAGACAGTTTATTAGGAAGGTTGAAATATTTCTGCCCTTTTAGTTCATCAGTGAAGGAGAAGGTATATTCCAGAAAAGGGGAATTTAAAAAAGTATTTACAAGTATTGATCATACGCACAGAATAATAGTGCTATCCAGGTTGCAAGGGACTCGGAAGGTCTCTAGTGCAATCTTCTGCTCAAAGCAGAGTCAGCTATGAGGTCTACAGGTAGCTAAAAAAGTGAAGGTTTAAAACAGAAAGACACAAAGCAAGAGAAAATTTTTAATGTTTCTGGAGATGAACCAATGCCTGAGAAATGTTGCCTAAGAAGAAACTCTCTCCACAGTCAGATAATTCTACAATTGTCTTTTTGAGAATGTGCATAAAGATGGGTAGAAACAAACAAAAATGTTCATATAATTTGCACACAGAAAATGACTCTGGAATGATCTGAAGATTTGGTACACAACTGGATGCATGTTTATTAGAGGGGAACATTATTTAATTGGTCTGATTTTTTAAAGAAGTTAATTATTTCAGAAATTCCAAAGGCTTTAGTTCAGGTATTTTCAAAAGAATACTTTCATCATTTTGTTTTGAAATTTTATTTAAAAAATGCCTTCTCTTTCTCTATTTTTCATGTGAAAATACTAAATAACCTGAAAACCAAACATAACATTTCATTTTGGGTGAATGCAAAATAAATGCAAATGCAAAATAAAAATTAATTATGCTCGATTGTTCTTCTTTGTTGCTTGCTTTTTCCAGTGAAAATATTGCTTTGACTAGAGCTAGCCTGAATTTTTCACCTCTTTTTTTTTGGTGGGGGGGTGCTCAAGCATGAACCAAAGCTCCGTTGATCGGTCAACTCTAGCTAGTGGCACTAACCACAGTTGGAGAAAGCAGTCCCATCTAGTCTGGGACAAGATCAACAAAGAGATTAGTGCAGTAAATAAATTAGGGACGCAATTTGAATGATGTCAACTCATCGTCAAATTTCACGCTTCCATTAACACTTGTTGGTTGCTGGCATCCCATTCCTGGATCTAGCATTTTTCAGAGAAAAGTCACTTAATCAAAATTAATGATAGAGAAACTTTCTCCAACAGAAGAACTCCCTTTCTCTTTACAGTAGGAATTTCCTGCTCACAATGGGTAGTGACACTAAGTTAAAAGAGAGCCAATGTTTTTTCTGCTCAGCTGGATGCATCCCAAACCTTTACAATCACATTCTGACACTGAGAGTCACCCATGCATTAAAAAAGTTCATTAAAGCAAGTCCAGCTATGTCTGTATCATCAGTTCAGTTTTCAGTTCTCTGTTGTGCAAGACTACAGTAAGCTGTTGCTAAATAATTCTGTTTATGTTACATATATATATACATACACACACACACACACACACACACACACACATATACATACACACATTTGACATTTAAGCTGCATTGCTTTGAACTAAAACAGCTGACAACTTCTTAATGTTAACGGCTTTAGGATGGGACTGCTTAACTGATTCATGCCCAGTAAAAGTGACACCTGACAGTAGTGCAAAGCAACTTCTGCCTTATAAGGTCAAATAGCTAATAAAAGGAAAAAAAAAAAATCTGTGTTACATAGGAAGCATGTTGGACAAATTTTGTTTTCATTGATGTGAGTGCAAGCTTAGCACCACTGAGTTAGACTCATTCTAGATTTGCATTGGCTTAAGTAAGAATGGAATTTGCTTTGTTACTATTAATACTACAGCAGATCTCATTGTCATAGCACTCTGTCTAGTCTAGAAAAACAGAACTACTAATGCAGCAGTCATCCTGAGTAATAGAAAACAACAAAATCTTTCTCTCTTTCATCTTGTCTGTTGAAAATTAGGCGGGAAAGCGTCATAACTTTGTCTTGCTAACAGAAATGAAATCGGGATGTAATTCGTGATTACTCTGAGGAAAGAGAAGTCAAATGCTAGATTAATCCTATCAGTTTCTGAGGATATTTTTTCTTTGGTTGCATAATCTGGATGATATGCTAGACAGATTTGGTCAACAAAACAAAAAATAGAATTGCTTTTCTTCTAATCCTTTGGGCCTGCAAAATTTTGATATTAATCTTTTAAGTTTCTAATAGCAATTTTGTCATGTTCAGTCAAGGGAGGAAGGGAAAGAGATAAAATTTTGCTAGGGAAACAAAGTATTTCCTTTTTAAGATGCTTTTCTTGTCTTTTTCTATTTGGTTCAGCGTGAATGAGAAGAGACTTCCCTGTCCTCAGAGTAAGAGATATGCAACTTCCAAATTCAAAAGGGAAACACCATGTCCTATATATTTTAAGTGCTAATAGGATGGTTCCAACATTGTTTCATCCACTGGACTTCATCCAGGATGCTGCTGCAGGTGACTAATTTTATAAATAGCAACAAACTGAGTGACTCTATAATTTACATCAATTGGGCCTCTTTGGCTTGAAATGAAACAGATTGTACTGTGCTCCATGCAGATTAATGGGGGCCTATTATGTCATCCAAATAATTGATTTTCAGAGCAGCAGAAAAAATACCCCATAGAAATCAAATCAGTAGGAAATTGTCTCAGCTGAGATATATTCTGAAATCTGAATAAGAGGGCAGAAGTCTTTTAAGGTAAGCGCAAGTAATTTAAAAATCTGCAAGGTCTGAAGCATTTTCTCATTAATTATTCAGCCATTAATGAAATTCATAGGTCTCCACCAGCATCTAATTTGAAGCACTAGCTATATTGAACAGTCATAAGCTTGATAGTAAAGCAGCTCTATCAAAGACTGGAAGCAGAATTCCACTTTGAGGTAACAGGGAAATCCATTAATTTCAAATTCTAATTACTTCCCATTGCTGTGAACCTTCACTGTGTCTTATGTTGTTGACAGAGCAGAGAAAATTACTTGAAAGTGAACATTTCCCACAGCTCCAGGGATGACCCAGTGTCACTTCAGATGAGTATATGTTTCTGGCACGAAAAAGAAGGGGTCAGTCACACCAGGCAGGTGTCAGGGCAGCACTTCAGGGTCCCACTGCAGCAGGGAGGGACTGTGCTTCACCGCGATGCCAGCCCTTCCCATTCTGCACACTCCAGGTGAAAGAATGGCCTAAGAAAGTTTTACGGTGACTTTTCTGAGGCAAGATCAATGGTGGATTAAGGATCTGGGAGAGGCAAAAAGTTTAGAAGAAACTTTATGGGAAAGAAATCTAAACACATAAAAGCAAAATGACAAAACAGGCAAGAAGCTGAGAATACAAGTTATTTTTTCTTTTCTTTATTTCTTAGCTCTTATTCCTCTCCTTGTTATCATAAATATGCACAGGGATTAGGTTTAGTGTGATAGGACAAACAGGCAGAACAGTGTCGATATAAAGGATGAAATAGTGTAAAAAGAGTTGATATCTTGAAGCTGTCTGCCAGATTTCAATCATATGTCTTCCTGTTGTAAATCCTCTAACTGCTTCATTTTATTAAGGTATTTTTAACATTGTTATGCATATATAAAGTTGAATTTATCCTTAAAAGCTTATTTAACAGAGGTCTTTTTAAAGGATTTTTCTGTTTAATGCTGTGTCTTATATGCTTTGGGGGATCTGAGAGGTTAATGATTTAATCATGCCAACTTCAGCTGAACCCTGGAAGAGGATAAGAACTAAAAATAAGAAAAGAACTAAAAATAAGAAAAATCCTATAGAAATGGTTTAAAGAAATTACACATATTCTGGGATAATGTATCTTGCTTCCCCTTATCTGAGTTCACCTGCATGGTCTTGAGAAAAGAAGACCATAGTTCATGTCTTTAGACCTCCATTGGAGTAATATTCAAAGCTTGTGTCTCACATTGAGTGAATGGGGAAGTAGAAGAGGTGGCTCTTTTAAAATTCCCAGGCAATTTCCCTTGCACAAACTTAAAAGACAAGGAAGAAAAATGTACTTAATAACCAGATATATGCTTTATAGGTAACAGCATGTCTGCTTTGCCAGCATAACATTTGGATGGATCACCATGTCCTAACAAAACACAGGCTGCACTTTCGGTAAATTAAAAAAAGCATTTAGTGGGGGGGAAGAAAAAAGAAAAAAAAATAGCTTTATGCACTGGAGAGGGAAAAGTTCATAAACTTGCATTAGCTCTGCAAATCCTGTGAGCCTAGAAATTAGTTCTTAAGGTTTGCAACACTTTGAATTTTAGGAGCTCCATCTGTCCCTAATAGCAATTCAACAAGTAAATATCTTTTTAACAAGTAGGATGCTAATCCTGTATGGTCTTCACATACCCTCATGAACATGCCAGATGCTGCTGCAGATATTTGTTCTGACAGATACGTATTTCTCCACTCTCTCAGCTTGTTCCTGCTAGAGGTGGGATGGTTTAAAGCACTGTCGATATACCAGACAGAGAGCATTTTATCTCCAGAACATAAGTGTGAATCCACACTAAGTCATCAGTAATTATAACTTGTTCTGTGGTTTTAGTATTGACCAATATCTCTTATAAAATAGCTAAACTTTGCATGACCAACCTCTCAGATTATACTAACTAGCAAAAAGTTTATTGAAGAACTATTATAAAATGCCAAGGGTGGTGAGGTTTTGGTATTTGAACTACTTTATCCTCCAGATTTAGACTGAGGTTATGCAAGTCAGCTCAGAAAATGTACCTTTCCCTATGATTCATTTGCTTTGTGAACTAATTTTCACCTTCAAAAACAAAGGTATCACACTTTGGACAAGAACTACTGTGGTAGGGGATGCATACACTATTTAAATTTAGCATCATGATTACATAGTGGGTTATAATATTTATTTTCCATTTTTCTATTATAAGAATTTACTGGATCACCAAACACCATGGAAATTGAAGTTTTCAGAATAAAAAGTCAAACATCATTCTAAATTTCAAGTAATAAACATATATTTAAGCATTACAGAATGTTTTTTCTTCTTAACCTTCCATACATAATAGCTTCTTTAGGCTATACATTCTTTGCAATGGAAATACAGATTTAAAAATATATGCTGCTTCAATTTAGTATTTGTGGCTATTCTTCTTAGGAAGTATTCTTTCATTAAAATTTGGGGGGGGTTGTTTTTTTTTTAATGGACACTAAAAAACCTAAGGTATACAATGACATGGCTATGCCAACAGGTACAGTTAGTCACAGCGTGTTTGTCAGTTCTAAATATATCTAGGTTATTTTATTTCACTGTTGATTTTTCCTAAAAGTTACAGATTATCAAGTCAATACATGCAGATGTGCTAGAGCACTGATTGACACTTAAATTTCTGACATATTGATAAATACAGATGAAGCAAAGAAGGATTAAAGTGAAATCCAAGCGTATATATTAGTAATGAACATTGATTGCTGAAGAATGGCATGCTAGATGGGGTTTTATTGAGTCAGCAAAGATAGATTCTGGTATATATAATACACACAGAGCAGGAGAAACAGCCCATAAACTAGATGGTCTTTTCATTTGTTGTTTAGTCTCTGAAAATATGCCAGTGGGCAAACAAACTGAAACTGCGTCACAGCATCTTCCTGCCTAATGCAGATTCATTAAAGCTCACTATCACTATATCTAAGCATCAAGGGCCAGAAAGGAGTTTAACTTATGCAACAGCTTGCAGGTCTGACATAACAGTAAATAATATGTCATTCTAGTGATGGCTCTAGCTGATGATTTCCAAAAATGTCAGAAAGGGATTGTTTTTCTGAAACATTTCAACATGATAAAGGAGAGGAGTATTTCATTCTTAAGTGAGTTTTCATGTATAGCTTTAATTCTGTTTATTATGTTGTGTTTAACAAAAAGCAAACCCCCCAAATGTACTGTATCCTAGTGCTGGCGAGTGCGTGAGCCTGAAGAAAGTCTGGGGGCAGGATATAGCAGTATATTGTAAACCAGGGGTATACACTCAAACAGGTGGAGAGGGAGACATAGGTTTCTGGTCATTTTTCTTGTGTTACAGTCTCCAGATGGTTCACTCCAATGTTCTTGGAGCACAGTGTAGCAATGTTATCGTAGAAAGATGTAGCACTGAGACTGGTAAAATGGAAAAGGAGGAGAATGTTCATGATCACTTAAATGGTCCTCACCACTTGCCTTGCTGAATAAAACGACTCCAGCATCCTGCATGGCACAGCGAGACTGAGCCAGACCTGGTTCACGCAGTGCTCCAGGGGCACCAGTACTCACCAGAGTCAGTACAAGAGCTTGGCACCCACCGTGAAAGTCCAGAGTATTCAAAATGTCTAACAAATTAGCTTTAATCACCAAGACAAACCATGGATACCTATAGATGATGATCAAAATAAGACTTCAGATGTACAAAATTGCAGATCAACATGTCCAGATATAGTGAAAAGAAAATCCTGGTCTTTTGCAGTTTTGCTCCACAGAGGAACATTTACGCAGTGACACGTATATGCTACATGCAAGTACAATTCATATACATACAAACAAGCTTATTCTATCTAGGTACTGACTCATGCTGTTTTTTTTCAAAGGTAACCAGAGAGCTAAATCATGCCTTGTAGGCATGGACCTTCAATGAGGCAACAGGCACCTTGTGAACCCTGGAGGAGCTCACAATTTATGTTTCATGGAGGGGAGCACAGGACCAGTACAGAAATGGTGCGGCACATTTCCTCTCCTACAGCCAGCCAACAAGAGCTGGGGCTGAGCCATGGTGCTGCTGCTCCCCATCCTCCCCTGCCCCTTTCAAGGTAATCGAGAGAGAACAATTCCTGCTCCACATTTAGCACAGAGCCTGAAATTCTGCCTGTCCTTCACACAGACTTGGCAAAATGATAAAAGAATATAGGATCCCATGTTCTCCTCTAATTGCTAGAAAGACTCTATCCACAAAGCAATTTCATTTTGCCTATCTAAAGTACTTACATAAGCTCTTATAATGCAGTGTCAGAATACGTCTTTACTGTGTATTTACATTAGAACAGATGAGATCAAGGAGAGATATTTGCATTTGCAGAAGCAAATGGTTTGGATGCCCCTTAATTATCAGAAAAATTCATTCTAGGATGCATGGAGGTTTGGGGGTCATGGCAGAGCACAAAACTGAATTCAGATTTCTGGTGTCAGACAAGGAATATAATCAATGGTCCTCCTGCATTCTTTGCCTACTTTTAGAAGAGCACAACTGGCTTTCCAGGGTAAGCCTGCACTTGGTATGCCTGAAAATCAGTATCTGGGCATGGAAGGCAAATTAAACCTCCTTCTAGCATTTCCTGCTTCTGTTGATGATTTTTTTTCTCTTTTTTTTAAACAAATGGACAGACCCTAAGTATGAGTTAGTTCTTTAGGCCTTCAAATATAGAGAAAGTGGCTTTGGTTACCCTCGAGGTGACAGCACAGATATGGAACAAAGTCCTTCAGCAGTCCATCAATTAGTTGTGGAAATTTGCTTTGTTTTGGGCTTGTTAATGTGAAGATTTGGCAGCAAAATACCAACAGGGTCATCCTCCAAAGCAGAACTAGCAAAAAGAGGATGATTTATTGAGTTTTTCTCAGGGTATTTCTAATTATGCAAGTTAATACTTCATGTATGCAAAACTTCCAGCAAAGGAACAGGGGAAAAATTGTTTCCTGCACAATGGTACCAAAGGGCTTGTTTGGGATGTAACACTGGTATATTTGAACTTCCAATTGTTATTTAATATAATAAAATGAGGCTCTGGAAAGTAGAAGTGTAAACTGCAATTGTTTTAATTAATTAGAAAAACAGTGAGACATATTAAAGTGAACATCTTTTGTTGTAAACAAGAGTCAGCACATTTACCCTGACTGAGGAATCACGAAATCTGGAGTCAAAATGGATTTTGTTGGGATTTAACATAGTTTTTTTTTTTTTTTTTTTAATGGACATCCATTACCTCATGAAGACAAACTATAGTCGTATAAGAGTGTTTCAGTTGTAAAAACCTCCTGACTAAAGCAAACTTAAGCCACAAACATAACTGCTCAAATTCTCCCTTTGGTATTGCTGAGTGTGTATCTATATCACACATCTCTGGCAATCTGCTACGAAAAGAGCAGCCTTTCTTATGAGGGAAAATCACCAAAAGTCCCACAGAGACTGAGAACAAGAAAATCAGATTCATGTTTTGTGTAGCACAGATACGCCCAAAAGTTTACAGACCTGACCAGTCTTTCCATGAGTACTGCAGTCTCACATTTACTGAGTTTTTCAAATCCATCTTAGAAGTATAAAAAGATTAGAATGTTCTGATGACCTAATTAGCTTAAGTGCAATTCAGTTAATTTTATATGCTTAAGGCAAATCTCTCATTAAAAGTATTAAAATGCCTCTGCTCTCCAAAACTTGCAGTACAAAACTATCTATGCTACCCACATTTTTGGTGTTTCTTCTAATAGAAACATAGGAGAACACAGTTACATCCTGACCAGACTGTTACACTGGGAAAAGTGATGGGTTTGGGCTCTTTTCAATGTCAGATTGCTGATATTAAAGCTCCACTCCTGTTTGTCTTTTAAACTGAATCAAGAGACGCTACTGAGGGCCCTGCAATCTATGGTATAACGAGGGGAAAGTCCCAGACAAACATGTGTTGCAACATCATTTAAGCTGCGTTTGAAAATAGGTTCTTGGCACACCAATAGCAGGAAAAAGGGGAAGAAAAAGCCCTAGTCAAAAAGATTGGTGCTATCATGCCATTTGCTTCTTTGTTGGTCTGAAAAGACTATGACAGCCTACATATTAGAAAACAACCATTCGTCTGGGATCCCTTTTCCAATACCCATAACTTCACTTCTTGGAGTCACCGATGCTCACTGTCTGCATCAACTCAACTGCTACACAGATAACTACTCTTAAAAACAAATTATGTATCATCCATAAGAAAAATGTTGTTTCTAGCTGAGCAGTCATAGGATCACAGCTTGAATCTATATTTTAGCCTGGAATTGGAAATTTGCCAGGGTGTAAGCCACAGAGGTGAAGGTTAAGGAAGTGCACTGAGGAAAGAGAAATTGCTGAGAGGGGAAAGGAAGGTGAAGTTTCTGGAGAAGACATGCCTTTGCAGTTGGCAGAAGTAACATGCCTTTCTCTTGTGGGAAGGAATGCTCTTTTCTTTCTTTTCTAGAAGAGAGTCCAAATTTTCCATCCCACTATGGACTTCAGCATAGTTGTCCGTGGTTTAACAGGGATTATTTTGGGTGGGAGAGGGAGGGGAGTTGTTTGCCTTCAGCTTCAAATACAGTATTGTACTTTACAGGAAGAAAGTCTGGAAACGCTGCATAGAGAGTGCGAAACATAATACCTGCTCCCTCAAGAAACCTCTTCAGGTGGGATTTTTACAGCTGCAATCCATTCTTTGTGCTTGTTATGTACCGAGTTCATTGCCTATGCTGATTTAGCCAACGAGGTCAGTCACCTGTTGGGCTCTGCCTCCTCTGAAATCAGTCTCTCCCAGTAAATCAGACTGGCAGCTGAAATAAGCTAAAATGGTTTTAAGAAACCACAGGGAGCGTTCCTTTCCAAAACATGTTTTCCACTTTTATAGCACAGAGTCACAGTATATTGAACTCCAGGATCAAGGTGCATATCTCCTCCAATTCCTCTGGCTGGAGAGAGAGGACACCAGTGACTGTGCTTTTCTCCTAAGGGATGGGTTAGGAGTTATTTTCAGATGTGACTTTTTTCAAACTGCTCTTTTATAACTTGAAATCACCCAGACCCAAAAATAATAAGAAGGGATATCAGGAAAAAAAAAAAAAAAAGGAAGAAAGAAAGAAAAAAGAAACTGTAACTATGTGCAAGTGGAAGGGAGGGTAAATAAGAACTTTCTGAACACTCATTTTTGGTCAAGTGAAGTAAGCAATGAAACATGTTAAATGCAAATCATTCTGGACTGTTTTTCTGTGTCTTCTATCTTCAGCAGTAATATCTGCCTTGATAATTCACTGAAAGCATTCAAACTCTGTTTTGTTTAAGGGACATTGTATGGTATGTAGGTCAGTCTCTCCAGTGATTCTTTTTCTGTGCCTTTCTCAGGAGATGGCTGGGTTTTTTTCCTTTCACTTTGTACCTAAGAGCACAATGCTTTACAGATTCGTATTCTGAAAGATGCAGTGATTCACAAATAAACCAACAAAAAATGAGAATGAAAAATTGTTCTCTGAGGTTCAAGTATAAAAGCAAGAGAAAAAGCTGGCTTGTTTTTGTTTTAGCAGCACACTGACTACCATAATAAAAAGAAAAGAAATAATACTGTCAGGAGGATAAAGAGGCTTTTATGGGACTTCAAGAAAATTAATTGTATCAATTTAGCAATGCTGAATACCTAATAATGGTGAGCAGCTGAGAGTGACTCAGCATTGCATCAAGTGGGCCCATTCTCTCAGGAAGTGTTTCAATTCAACATGAGAACCAGATTGTAACTTTTCTGTGATTGACAATGAGTAAGACACATGTAAGATGCTAGGAGATTGAGTCATTCTTCTTGTTTTTCTCTAAGTGACAGCAAAAGCAATAATTCAAGAAAATAACCTAGCCAGATTCTCAAACGGCAAACAATCACCTTTAAGCCGTCAGGTGGTTTTGTGAGATTCTATGCCGCTTTTGCTTGCCCCATTTTATTTCCAGATGGTAATTAGTTGTCGCTGGCATGCATCTCCAGAGCTTGCTCACAGACCTGCAAGCTGCTGCTGGCACCAGTGCCACCAGAAAAGCTCTGCCTGGCTCAGGGCTGCTGTGCACGAGGTGGCCATGATTCCTTGAACACTGTTGATTCCCTGGGGGTTGTGTTTGTCCTGATAGCCAATGTGACTTCTACAAAAAATGGGGTTTGCTTTTTTTGCCTACTTTGTACCCTCTGCTATAGCCAGGTGCTGCACTCTCCTGTTTACCAGGAATTGCTATTGTCTATCAGTGAACGTCTCAACAAAAGGAATGAGAAAGAAGCAATATCCTAACCAGAAAAAAAAAGGGGGGGGGGGGAACAATGCTGCAACTGCTTACTCTGTAGTTTAGCCTGGCCTCTGAGAAACAATACCTCCTGGGATGTCTGCTGGGACACCTCCTCACAAAGAAATTCAGCAATAAAACTAACAAACAAACAAACACACATTTTATTTAGGAGACGTTCAAATGTGCAAGGCTATGGTTCTTCAACCATTTTCAAATGTCATTTAATTCATATCTTTGCAAAGATCACAAAGAAAAGCAGGGGCACACAATTCACTGCAATTTAATCTGAATCAGTTCAGCTCTTGTTTATAAAGTCCAGCTTAGTAACAAACACGCTGATAGGATTTCTGAGAACTCTATTATATAAAAATTAGGAAGGAGCACCTGAATACACTGTATCATATATTCTAATTTCCAAAAAGAGCATCAAGCAGTGATCAAAATCAATTTAAAGCAAGAAGTAAATATATACGTATATACACATATGATTATTGGATCCAGTCTTCTATATATAAAAAACACAGCACAGTATCATGGAGGGAAAACAAGCAGTTCATCTCTGTGCAAGTATACAGTAATACTCATTAACAGAAATCAAACGATTTAAATTGACAACACAAGTACAACTCCAGCACATTCATGCAGGTTTTAACATAAAAGGCAGTAAGTCAATATAAAATGACCCAGGTACTTAAATACATTAGCACTTATTTGTACAGTCTGCATTAAGCATTGCAAAACCTTCCATCTAGCCTGCTTTAATAATCACTCCTTTAACTCCTAGGAATACCGTTTGTATGGTACCCCTGAGCAGAGTACATGCTTGTGCCTTAAATTCAGCCTCAGAGTCACTGTTCACATGTTCATCTATATTATTAGTGAGCACAGGTCTCATGTTCTCAGAGTTACGCATATCTTCTGTGGGCAGATAAAGGCTGCAGTGAGCTGAGATTCAGAAGACTTACCAGCAATTCCTTCTATGCTACAAATTGCTCTCTTCATGAGCAATACAGGAAAACTTATGAGGGCATGTAGAACTTATCAGGGCCTTTCTAGATTTTCTTCTGAGTCCCTTCAATTACAGTTTTCTTTTTATTGCTCTTTCTCACTTCTAGTACATTTGTGCACTAGCTTCTGATGCACTGCAAAAGAGCAAGCTCTATTTTTCTATATCAAAAAGGATAAGCTTTTGGATTCATAAGAGCCATGCCAGATACATGAAAGAATGGTAAAAGGTGTACTGTAGGATTTTTTCCCTGCTGCTTTTCTCTGGCTGTTTAGCCGCATCAGTTCTGTTTCCTGGATGTTCACATCATTGTTGTCTTTTCAGCATCAATACAGTCTTTCTGTCAGTGACACATTGACTGCTGTTCCTCTGTTCTCCCACCTTCTCAAATGCTAAGACTGCCAGAGCACCTTGCTACAGAGATCCAGTTAGATGGAAACATTGGTTCCTGGAGCCTTAAAATAATCCACTGAAGAAAAAAAAGGATAGCTGAAGGCCAACAAGGACCACATAATGTATCTCTAACTGTCAGGGTTTTTTATGCTTGTGTGGCTGCTCCACCTCATACTTTGAGAAGCTGTCACATGCTGTCAGCACCGGCTGATTTCCAGTTGGTGTTTCCGAAAGCAGCCCTTTCAAGTCGATCTCTGTGAACTCACAGGCAGAAACATTTTCCCTAATGGAGTTCTGTTTTCTTTTGTCATATTTTCTTTTCTGGAGAGGTAAAACAAATGAAAATTGGTATCCCATACTTAATATCTGCAGTCATGCTGAACTGAAAAGCTCTCCTGAAGTGCAAGTTACTGTGCAGCAATGAAGATGCTCCATTACTATTGCCTGTAAGCTCATTGGCAAACAATTCTGACACTCTCCGATGACGAATTGTTAGTCAGATCACTGGATAATCATTCCTGAGCTGCACTGAGCCGTATGAGTCATATCTCTGTCAGTACAGCTACTGTTGTTCAGAAATTGGTGCCCATTCCTGATGTTCTGACAGGCCACACCAGAGTTGATTTTCACCTCTCTCACCTGCACACCTCACTTTTCATGGTGAGCTGTGAATGTCCACATTGCACTGCTGCAATTCCAAGCTGGGCTTCATACAGATCGTAGCAGGGCACCATTGTGTGTGTAGCTAGTAAATACAGACACTGGGCTCAGTAGCCAGATCTCCAGTTCATTATCAAATACTTGGCTTCATCCAAATATGCCATCTTCAAGAGTCTAGATCTGTCCTAACCAATCTTTTCAATTCTTCAAAGTGCTGCAGGAAGGTGGAATGGATTCATCCCATGACTCACCCCAGTGCCTTAGTGTGCAGAGACTCCCAGTTCAGTGCAAGCTTGATTTCCCATTTCATTTATGGTGATTGGTGATTGATAAAGTGACAATTCACTTTTTACACTGTTTGCCCCTCAGCACTGGTGTTTGCTATAAATAAAATTTATTTCGGATCCTGAGTTGAACCTCATTGTGATTTTCCAGCCTTCAGTGACTTCAGATATTCTGAACAGATGTCTCTGGAGCTCTTCGCATGATTCTAGCAGATGTTGAGGGTGTCTCCACTGCATCAAAAAAATCCTGCTTCCTTGCTGTTAGATCTGCAAATGGTCTGGTGTTGTGTAAAGACCATTTCCTCACTTTTGGTCATGAAGTAAATATCATAAGCATGAAGTTGGGCCTCTTCCAGTCTTTTAGACACATCATTAACAATTTGTCTCAAATAAACGAGTCACTCTCAGACTGGACAATAGTAACTGATAGCTTTGAAGGAACACCAGATTTCTACTTACACATTTTAACCCTACATAGAAGCTGGTCTGATCCAGTCTGACCTTTTCTTCACCTGCAGGTTTTGAACTTTGTCCATTGAACTATTTATTGATTCTCTCTTGGTTGTCTGAAGGCCTTCAGCCTCTCTCAGATTCTGCACAGCAGGGTCTGTTACAACATCTTTCGGCCCTATCATATCAACAATCTTATCAATAGTTTTCTTGATGCATATAGGGATCTGTACAGCAATTCTGCTTTGTGCTACCTTTTGCCTTATCATTCATTTTAGGATCTCAAAAGGGCAGTTCCCTTTCATGGTAAGCCATATAAGTGGCTGTATATATATATATACACTAAATATATACACACTATATATAAACTATACAGCAGAGACAACAGGTGCTCTGGAGAGATGCTGGTAAAAAGCCATCTAGAAAGACTGTTGGGTGATGCTGCTTTTGTATTCCCATGTGCTCACTTGCAGACATTTGGAGTATCCATAGGTCCCAGTTTCAGCTGTCTGAACACTGTGTTTCTTTTCAGGAAAAAGTTATTTTGCATCCTGAAGCTATGCAATATTTTCTAACAAAAATAAAATGACTTATTAAGACTCTGGAAATAACAACTTCCTAAGTCAGAAAGAACTTAACTTTTTTCTCCCCCCAATCACAGACAATAATGTAATGTAGGACTTAACAATTAGTTAAGTATATAATCTGTAATATCAAATTTTCAAAGGTGTCACCTCTTCATAGGCTACAAAATAATTACAGTGAACAAGTAATATGCTAGGGAACCAGAGAAGATATCTGCTGGTGCATGGTTACAAGCACAGGCAATGACGTTCTCAAGGTCCTGACTCCAAATATGAGGTTGCAGAGGACAACCAAAGGGTTTGTAAAACCTACCTATAGTGAATAGGTAGAGGCTGACACTGGTCAGATAAGTAAGCACAGAAAGCAGGTGTCTGCTACTGGTTGCCCATAGTGGATAGGGAAAAAAGACCCACATTCTAGGAACCTTGAGCAATGACGGGATACTCATACGCAGTGGGAAACCCATGCACACAAGTGGAAAAATGTTTAGGAAGGGTTTCATCTGAGCTGTGAAAATCATAAGTAAATCTGAGTCAGTAGCAGAAGAAATGCCCAGGGTAGTGCAAGAATGAAATCAGTCACATTGCTGAACAGTATCTGCACCATTTTGTGAGGACAAGCACACCAACAGGAAATGGCACACACAGAGTACTCGCAGGAAAGTCTGAACTGTCTCACACAGCCTTTTCCATGCTTACTAAAGACTGTGCAGTATCATGTCTTGTTATCTGCCCACTTTGCTGCAAAAAAAATATGTTCACGTTCAAAATTGCGCTGTGTGACAGATACAGCAGTTAACAAAAGCCCATTCAATGTTCCCTGATGGATTATTCCATGCAGGTGATGCTGGCAGCCTAAAGAAAACACATGACTATGTGACACCCCTGTGGCCCTTGGAGAAGCACTGCAAGGAATTCAGTCAAGGAGTGCAAGCAGCACTTGCCACAAGCTGACAAGAGACATTCACAAGAACAAAATAAGAAAGGATGCCAAGGGCCTTCCCAGAGGCAATGCAACTGCCAGAAAATGGTGAGAAGAATGAGAAACAACTAAGACATAGTAATGCCTTTTTGATCAGAGATATGAGTAATTCACCCTTCTGTCCTCCCTATCTTTTTCAGAGCCTTTCCCAAGCTACAGCACTTCCCTCTTTCCCTCTTCACCCACATCCCTTGTTTTTTCTCATACTGGCCTCACATCTTTCATTCTCTCTGGCTACTTTTTGTCCTGCACTCATGTTAATGTACAAAAATTAAGCCCTAACATACATAGGTCACAGGCTATTACAATGGAAGAGTTGCTGATGTCCTTCCCCAGGCACTCCCCCACAGAAAGCAGGTGGATTTAGTCTGATTCGAACGTTTTATTAATCAGCCCATGACCAAAGCAGAAAGCTGAATAATGTTTTGGACTTAAACACAATTTTATTTTCCAATAGTCCTCAAGCTCAAAGTAAATAAGAAAAATCAGAGCCATTTTAGTTCAAACTTTCCAAATAAAATCACATTTGGGCAGAAATCAGGTCTGGAAAAGAGAAAAGTTTCAGAATGCTATTAGCCATTAAAAGAAGGATATTAGAATATAAACATGATGTAACCTCAGCACGGTGACCTTAATAAGATGTTTTGGCACCCAGAGCAAGATGGCATCGGTCTTTCACATCTTTAAGTGTGTGCGCACATACATATGAGTTTCTGTGTCTCTGCCTACTCTGCCTCATTAAATTCTTGAGAGCTCAGCAGGAGTCTATCAGTTGCTGTGCATATAATATATAGGTGAGCACCATGGCAATTTGTCCATCAGTCACACACAGGGCAACGCATCCCCTGTAATTGCCCCTATTTGGCTGTGACCAACAGTCTCCCTGGAAGTGAGGTGGACACAGTAAAACAGTCACTGTGGGGAAGCAGAGGGAGCATCTAGCAGCACCCCTCCACCCCTGCACCTTGGCAACAGCATCTTCCTTCTTCCCTCATCCTCCTCCTTCCTGCAGGCCTAGCAATAAGGAATACCTTCATGCGGTATTAGAACAGCTAGCAAGGTGAAGCCAGCTGCAGGGGAGAAGGGAGAGACTGACGATATAGACCCATGTATGAGCATCTGTGCTCTGCTTGGGGTCACTGCTGGTAGGCAGCAGACCATGGATATCAGAGGCCATTACAAGGTTTATCTTCCCTTTTTGCCATTTTTTGCTACTGTTTTCCCTCTTGTCCCTGCAAACTATGAATCCTTTAGCCAAAACTGAATTGCAGCCGCCTCGGCAATGAAACATGGATGCCGGATAACAGCAACTATTACATAAAAAGTTTTAAAGAGGGACGCAGAGAAGAACATCATGATCAGATCTGCAACAGGAGTGATTTAGGTAAGCTGAAAGTACTTTCTCACATCTATATGTTTTCTATTAACAATGATATCATTAGATTTGTATTCATTTTTTTGACTTGTGAGGGGAAAAATTTCAAATGTATTTTTTCAATTCATACTCTTTCTTCTGTCTGTTCTTCTCAAAAGAAATGAAACTTTCATGTGGTTGCCACCTTCCTTTTCTTCCAATACAGAATGAATCAATAATTATATTAAATGTTGTAAAAACACCTGTAAAAGGCCTGCTGAAGAGCAGGTTCAGAACTTGTGTGTGTTTTGGCTCCTAAGATAGTTTGGCTCACTAGTGCTTATGAGAACACACCAGGGAGTTAAATTTATTATGTAATTCCTTTTTTCTTATACAAGTAATTTTTAAAGGCTTTAATAATGAGCAGTTAAGGATCATTTCCTCCTGAAATAACATGTTTTATTTATCCTTGATAAACCTATATTTTTTTCACTACACCAGCTGATTGTGCCTCCTGCTATAATGAGTCACAGTAAAGCCTTGTCAGCCCAGCAGCAGCCTGGCACACTGTGTGGTGTCATGCAGGAGAGCTGAAGAAGACCAGTTAATGTGTTGCAGTCCAATGTGTCTGCACAGAAAACGCGTTAACCCATTGCTTACAGTGCCTTGAGGGATAATGGGGATGGCTTGTGTAGAGCTGGGAGGGAGGAGTATGTTGGGAAAACCAAAAAATCCTTCTGAGAAACAAGAAGTAGACTTAGTTCCGATATTCTTATTTGTAAAGATAATTTTCAAATGTCCCTATCACCGAAATATAACTAAAATCAACAGAACTTTCAGATTTTCTCTATCAGTGATAGGAACAGCAGGCCAATCTTTTAAATAGATCTTGCTATTCAGTTGTTCTGGATCTACAGCTGCCTTTCACATGGCATGTGAAGCAGAAATTTAGACTGAGAATATTCTATTAAAGAAAGACCCTACTTGTTCAAAAGATCTAGTTACCCTAACGCCAATTGTCTCTCTTGCAGCCTAATGTCCTAACTTTCAATGCATTTAGAACAGATCTTCCACAGATCACTAAGTGTTGTCACAAAGTTTTCTTCTGCAAATCACAAGTGTTGGATAAGTGAGCAGTTTATTTCCAAAATAATTAATCTTCTGAAGAAAGCAGACATAACAGACCCACGTACTTCCCCTATGTCATTACTGATCAGACTTACGATGCTGAAACTCCCAGTGTATTTTTCCATGATTTTTTTTTCAGTCATTTTACTGTGGTTGTTATTAGGAAACATATTAAAAGAGATAATATTGTTGGGAAACATGTTAAAAAAGTAAATTTTCTGCTACTTGTGTGAAGAAGATGACTGGCATTTTACACACACTTCTAAGTATAGTAGAAGGCTGTGTCAAGAATTTCTGGCTGTACTTTATTTGACTGTCCTCCATAGATAAGGAGACTCTTAATTCTTAGTAGGCCTGGATGGAGCAGCTGATGGAGCTTAGAGAGCCGCAGATAAAGGGAGGATTGCTGGCGGATGAAACAAGGAGTCAAGGTGAAACAGAATCTGTTTCTCCTTGCCTTTCTGGGCATTTGTGATCCTGCTGGCTGCAGCTCTTGGTATGAAATGGTAGAAAGCACTTTGTCTGCCTTTCCCCTCCTCCATCTCTTTAATAAAGGTCTTGCTGAAAGCTGTCAGAGACAAAAAGAGGCTCCATTTCAGGGATGGGGGTGGAATCTCCAGGGCTTTTTTTTTTTTTTTTTTTTTTTTGCATATGAGTATGACAGATGGAAAATGTTTCCAAGGGAAGTCTGCACAAGTGGCGGCCAAGAACTCCATGTGTAAATGCACTTGGCAAACGCAAGAGAGAAAAAAAAACCCTCTGCCTCCTCCTTGAGAACTGCTTTATTCCATACCTCTCTGAGCACATGACATGTTTCCTTATTTTGACAAGGTCTCGTGGCAAGCCCAGGCCTTGCAATTTGATCTGCACAGAGCACACCTGAACCCCAGTGGTAGCTCACCAGTGATGGCACCTGACTGCCCCAGCTGATTCCACATTTCTGCCAGCCCAGGAGACATAGAAAGTAAGTTCTGTGCATTGCCATTTCTTATGTCATTATTTAGTACTTACACTATGGTAGCACCTAAGGGTCAGGACCTGGATATACATATTCTGGCAATTTCCAAACAGTCCACAACATTAGGAGGATGTTCCAGTACCTTAGGTTTCCTTCTTAATCAAAACCTATAATCAAAGACAGGGCTATCATCTCACTGATTTTAAAGTTCTTGATGCATTAAACGCACAAAATTGCATTCACCACTGATCAGTCGAACTTCAGTTAGCAGAAATTGTTGTAGTTTTGTTTAAAGCCACCTCATCATGTAGTGTCACAATGCAAAAGCACCATGTTTTCATAGTTTGGCATGTGATTTTGATGTCTGAGTTGTTAAAGCATGAGACTGTTCTTTCTCCAGGATATCAGTCATGGAGTAATTTGTTTTTCTTCCCATCTTCTGGTTGCCATTAAGATGGCCAAAACATTTTCACCCTTTATTTGCTGTCTTCCTTCTCCCCCCTGCTGTTTCCTCATGAAAGGGACGCTCTCCTCTTCTCTCTTGTCCCAGGGATGGAGATAGAAAGATGTCAGGAAGATTTCATCTCGTCTCTTTGTGCATTGTATGACAGCTGGAGGTTTCATGTGGTCTATCCCTTTCTCCTTCTTGATACCTGGAAAAAGAGAACACAACTTTTTATTTCATGTCATTGCCTTTGAATGTCAGTTTGACCAGAAGGAAAAAAAAAAAATCTCAAATTCACCCTTTGACAGACAGCACAGACGTAGTCTACGAGCAGTCAAGAGGAAAGCCAAAAGCAGACATTACTGGTTGTGGTCATTAAGTAGTCAAATAAAAAAATTTAGAAAAATCCTAAATGTACACAAAGGCAATTCTTTCATCTGATCTGAGTAGCAAGTCAGAAATCCAGTTTTAATTAGACAGACTTGCTGTTCTTCACAAAAGTATTCTTTAACTGGTATCTCTGGGATATATGCATGAAAGTGGTATTAGCTATACCTCATCTTCTACATTTGTTCTCTCATGACTCTCCCACTCGAAATAATTGTGTTGGCACCTAGCAAATCCAAGAGAGGATACACTGAAGAAGTTGGATGGGGCATGAGAAATTATTACCCTACATTCAATTTCCCATAACAGCTCCAAGGGCAGGCCAAGGAATGTTTTCCAAAAGCTATCATAACTTACAGTAAGTGCAAGCCATCTTGATAAGAGATGTCCATTTTAGTAATAAAATAGATCACGAATATTTCAATGAAAAAATATCTTCCATGTAACATTTCTTCAAGAAAACATCCTAAGATTCCTAAGAATCCTAAGAAGAATCCATTTCTTCTTCTTCCTTTCTTTTTTTTTTCTTTTTTTTTAACTAGGTATGTTTCCTTGCTTTGGTAGGAAATCCTAATGATGGGACATTTATTTTCAACTGTTATGTCACATCACATAGGAACATAAGTATGGCCATTCTGGATGAAAACAAAGATCTACCTAGTCCCAGATCTTCTTCTGACAGTGGTCAACATTAGATTTCTAGGGAAGAGTTTACAAATGGAACAAGCATTCAGGTATATGTCTGAAGAATATTCTCCCAATTTGTAACGGTTTGTAAGTCAGGAATTTCCTGAGCCAGAAGTCTTTGTGTCTTTGTGTTTAACACTCCTTTAGGCATTTTTCTCCCATGAATGTGTCCAGTCACTTTTGAAATCCAGCAGTCGATTTCTGAACCATAGTTTTGTCAGATGACCCGGGGGGAGTATCAAAACTAATCTGTTCTTACACATATAATTAAAAAATGTGTCAAAGAAAGTAAAACATACGAGTTTCTTTTACAGAATGTATGCATAAACTGAAATTAAAATGCAAAAATGAGTATCTGAGCTGCTGGAAGGGAAAATTATACAGGACAGCCAATTCTAATTATCAGTATAATAGTTACTTATCCAATCTTGGATACCAAAAGCAGACTGTATTCTCCAAAAGAGAGACTCTTTTGTAATGTGCAATTGCTAGAGAGATGTGTTTTTTAATTACCAGGAGACAAAAAGACCTCAGTTTTACATATCCCCTGAAAAACAGTACACAAAATTATGCTAAGATAATTATTCATTATGGACTCAGGAATCTGACACCTACTGAACACACAACCTACTGAACACACAACATTTTTTTGTAGTGCCCACATTTTCCTTTGAGGCACCAATCTACAGACTTGATCTTAACATCATTAAGGCAATGGAAATGATTTAAGATTACTTTAAAGGGGAGTACAGCAGGATCTATCTTTTAATCAGAATCAGGGTTTGGTCAGACACATCACCATAAAATAAGTAAAGGCAGGATTTAAGTGCTACTTCACTGAAAACACCCATGTCCACGTCCATATTCCATGGTACCTAGTAAAAACGAGGTACCAAGGCACAAGAAGATTCACATGGAGTAGTTAGTGCTTCTGAAGCTTTACTTAGTTTTGTGTGACTGATTTGTTTGTCCACACCCTCTGTCCACACCCTTAAATCGAAAGATGTGCCAGTCCCAAAGCCCCAGGGGACATGGCTGCAGATCTGGCAACGATCTGTGAAATGGTCATTGGTGCACAAGGGAAAGGAAAAGGGGACTGGCCAGGAAATTAGAATTGTTTTATTTTAGCACTTTATTCACCCCAATCCACCAGGCAGTTCTTCTCATATGGACTTAATTACAAACTCAAAGGCAATTGGGGGGAAAGTGTTCAACTTCATTTCTTTAATTCATATTTGGGAAACAGCCGGACAGTTCAGGAAAGTTATTTATTATTGGTACTAAGTGTTAGCAGAGGTTTGCTCACATCACCAAACACCAGATGTGGGAAATTTTTAGGTGAACAATGTATAAGCACATTAGCACACAAGCTTACCACTGCCTTCCCGCAAGAATATTTGGAAGTTATCCTCAGCAAACGAAATGCCCATGGAAAACTTACTCTGGAAGTTTAATAAGCAGATGGACTGCCAGTCCACTTTAAAATTAGCACTAGCAAGTTTTATTTGTTCGTACAAATCAGCCAGAAGTACTCTGGGCTCTGTCTCAGCTCAGAATAGGGAGCAGCAAAACACAGGGCCTACCAGAATAGATATGTACTCTAAAAGACATTAGACCTAGATAGCTTTACATATGTTATCTCCACTAGTGATCAATGTATAAATTGAAGTCATCTTCCTGTAAGTGACTGTATTGAATAATGATTTCTATCTCACATGCAATCCTGTGCATGTAAAAAATGTTGTTATTATTAACTCGGATTGTGTTTTGAAAAGCTTTGATGCAAAACAACTTTTCTAATTCAGACAGATTTCATCGGGCTTCTTTTGCAGATCCAATAGTAGACGATACACATTTTTGAAGACCAGGAATGCTTTTCCTTCACAGATCACTGAAAGAAAACAACACATCACTGACCTTGGAGAATATAGTATCCAAGGAGAAGAAAAAACAAGATAACCCTGGAATTTGACCATATTACTAGATAAAGGATGCAATGACTCACAGACCAATATTAGGAAAGCATAAATATCCTTGTATAGATACAAGTAGTGTTAAACTTAATTTATTGTATCTTAGCTACTTCATTCCCAAAATACACTTCCTTTTCCCTGAGATAAGGAGTTTGCTTTCCTCTCTAATTTTCTAATGATAATGCTTTTCAGTATACTGAGCTTCTATGATTATTTGCTATAAGAAGACAAAAACCTGGCATGTAAGGGAACCAGAAAATATAGCTTGGTGCAACATTTTATAGATTAATTTATTATAAAATACAGAAACTCTACAACACATAGGCACTGTTGTTCCTGTCAGTATGACTACAAATTAATTTTTACAGTGCAGCTTAATCAGCCATTATTCACACACAACATATTTAGACAGGAGCTAAGGTCCAGGGTGCAATAGCCCCCAGGTGTCACTATCAGATTTGACAAGCATACTATCCCGCATCCTGTGGCATGGCTAGGATCATGTAGCTACTCAGCCCTCTTCATAGCAGGCTTATGTCTATTCACAGTCATAGATTTGCACAAAAGTGAAAAGATGTTATATGGAATTGTTTGCACATTTGGTGGGTGAATTCTGCCCTTACCACCTAAACAGGAATGACGGGCGAGTGAAGAGCTAACAGGACTGAAGTTTGTCAATTGATATGCAGAAGAACTGATAGCACCAGAGCTGACGTGCGCAAAGCTGCTGAACAGAGGACTTAACGGGACTAAAGTCGTCTACCACCCGATATGCGCAAGGACTGATACGCGCAAGGCTGCGGAATGATTAACAAGACTGGAGAAGTGAAGCCTGCCACCTGCAACCTGCACGCACCCCCGGGGAGGGGAGAAGCAATACGGAGGTGCTGTGGTCTTGCCTCGCCAGCAGGGTCCTCCCGAGCAGACAAACAGACAGTCCTGCGATTGCGAAACTTGCTAAAAGTCAGCAAAAGCAGTGCTTGCCCAGAGCCCCAGCCGTATAAAAAGAGGCTTGGCAGCTAGGAGAGTTTGAGCAGGGACGGGAACGTGACCTGACCATCCTCTCCGGCTGGACCGTGAGTATCCCCCCCCCTCCCCTTTTCCTGGGACGCTGGGTTAAGGTAACTCCTCGAGGTTGAGAGCCCTCTCGCTAGGAGAGTGAACAAGAAAGCTTTCAAGCAGGGATAAGCAGTCCTTCCAATTAATAACACAGTAATCGACGGTTTCAGGTTATCCTTTCTAAATTAGTAACTGATGGTTTTGTGTCATCCTTCCTAAATTAGTAATCACATTATTTTAATGGATGTTACTAATCCAAGAACTTGTGTGAGGAAATAAACATCTTTTTTATTATTATTATATTACTGTCTCAGTCGTTGCTATCGAACCTTCATAGCATGACAGCGTGACAAGGAATCAGGCATAGGGTTCATCTCACTGATTTTACAAGTCTATAAAGTAGATGGGTATGTCTAAGTAAGTCACCTAGGGCTCCCCTCAACAGGCAGAGGCACTTTTAGGGTGATTCAAATTATCTTGTCTAAAATAAGTCTTATGAGTCGTGCTCTAGTGCCTGTTTTTCCCCACTGACAATAAAGAAAGCCTAGAGCAAGCAGCTCACCTTTAGACAACTGCATCACAGACCTCTAAGTAAAATAATCCAATCACAAATCTCTTAATAGAGCCAACATTAGCTAAAAGCCAGAGAGAGTCATGAACCTCCCCAACTGATACTGTTTGAATTGTGACCATATGTCCCTGAGACAATGGAGACACCACCTTTCTGCACGATTCCTCCCTTTCACAAGGGAAATAGAGCACTTAGGCCTTCACTCAGGTGGGTGCAAGGCTATATGATTATTGTTTTGCCAGCCTGATTAAATGGTGACAGCTGGGGAAGGCTGTTACTAAG
This sequence comes from Apteryx rowi, assembly GCF_003343035.1. Classification (NCBI taxonomy): domain Eukaryota; kingdom Metazoa; phylum Chordata; class Aves; order Apterygiformes; family Apterygidae; genus Apteryx; species Apteryx rowi. The sequence goes on from NW_020447719.1 coordinate 1,415,294, forward strand.
AGCAGGCCTTGTACAGTATCTCTTAAAAGGCAGCAGCCATCTGAAAGCTTTATAAAAATAAAGACAGAGATGGATGCGTGTTTCACATAGGTGGTGTGCTTTTTTTTTTTTTTCCCCACTTTTGTACCTACATCTGTAGACAACAGCAAGGAATCTCACTGAGCTCCACGTACTAAAGCATTGGGCAGACAAGAGCTCCAACTGCCTGGTTCACTTTGCTCTTGATGAGGCACCTCTGAATTGCAAATACCACACGGTTTTCTCTCAAGGAAATCTCTCCTTCTAGGGGAGTCCCTCAGGCCCACCACAGGTCACTCAGGGCAGGGGATAATGAGGGAGAAGACTATACTGGATTGGGCAAAAGGAGCCGAACTCCAGCATTCCCCACAAAATGAGCCATCCGGTAACAGCCTGTTCTCACCTGCTCTGAGACAGATACAGAGGATCAAGAAATGGGATGAGGTTCACAGTAGTCTCCTGCTTAGTAAACTGAGAAGAAACTGAGGGCAGCAAAGAATCCAGCCCATATATCATCTCTATATACAAAGCATGTGTTTGTGTTTAATGCTAGTGAAAACAAGAATGCCTTTTTAACATATGCATTGCACAAAAGATATTTTACTAGGTTCTGAGTTAATTATGGAGACTCTTTTTGCCTACAGTAGTAGTTAAACATCCATAATTACTCTTTAATCAAATAATTGGTCTTTCAATGAATTATTAACATAAATGAAAAATTTGAGCTTCTTTGTTATCCTTATTTCAGTTAGTGTGGTTGTCTGCATTGCAGGATGCCAGCTTTTATCCAAAGTTTTGCTAAAGCTGATGTTTTAAATAACATTCAAATACCTAACATGCCAGCAAGAGAAGCATCAAAAAATTCAAACCACATTGGAAAGTGTTTACCCTCACTTCAAATTCAGCCTTCACACACACAAAAAAAAAAAAAAAAAAAAAAAAAAGTCCCTAAAAAATTGGAGGGAAGTATAGAATATTTTATGTACATGCGAAAATCTTCCAAAGCTATTAATTCACCCCTTTTCTGGAAATATCCCAGATAAACACAGAAAATCAAATCTTCCCAGTGATTCAGGAAGGAAAAAAAATGCATGAGCAAACAAGTCAATATATACAGCCTATTTTCCTTGCATATTGTGCTGCACTTTATAACAACAGAGAGGTATTAGTATCCCGCAGGTGTGTCAAATATTCTTCATAAATAGTTCCTAAAACATTTGCCTGAGATTCAGAGTATCTGGCTGTGGCCAGCTTGTTTCAAATCAGATTAGTCCAACCTAATTTTCTGTTCATGTTATGTACAGTTAGTTGAGGTGGAAAGGTATCAACTCAGGGCAGGCAAACAAGGTTCAGAGCCTCTTGAAGAACATGTATAAGCTATGTCCTTTCCCACCTTGTGTCATTCCAACACCCGGCATATAAATATCACTCTGAGTGACGTTAGTGAATGTGTAAATGTGCGGTAAATTTGGGGATATTAAAGCAGCCCCAACCTACCATCCCAGGAAAATCTGTGCTTCTGTGCATTAATGGGTATTTATCATTTCCTGAGCTCCATGCTGGCAGCCAGCCAGCAGAGTGTGTACATTGAAATTAGAATAGATTGGGAGGCAGGACTTTGTTCCAAATTGATCTGGATGACGATAGCAATTCTGAAAGCAGCTCCACTTTTTTAAAGGTTCACTGTTTCTAAAGGGGAGGGGGGAAAAACATTTAGGAAAATAACAGGAAGTAAATCTAAGTCTGGGATATATTCTTTTTTTTTATTTGATTCAGCAAACAGCATTGTTTTGTTATCATCAGCATAAGAGCTAGAGCTCACTAATGTCACATGCAGAAATGCATGGAACAGAATGAAGAAAATGCTATTTCTAGTCATCTATTTATTATTTAGAGATTTTTCCTAGTGCATGTGCTTGCGGTTTAAAGAACAAAGCGTTTTATCTGACTTCATCAAATTGTGTCAATTCCAGCAAGGACCAAAAATATGTATTACTGCTAATGAGAATAATCCAGTTTTATAATACGATTAACAAGTCTTTAGCTGTCAGTTTACTGTTGAGTTTTATGCTACCCTTACAAATGGTGTGTTAACATACAACCCCTGTTTGGTTTATTTTTTTCCTGTAAAATTCAATATTTACTGTGTATATCAGCATCTTTTTGTAAATGTCTGTGCTATTTTTTGTTGTTTGCACTCTTACGTAAAATGATTTGTGAAGTGGTAAGTCAAAAACAATAAAGATGACAAACATCAGCATTAATTTCATTAGGTTACCAGAAGCACTGGTAATTTCTTATGCTTTTAGTGCTTGCCAGAAGGATAGACCAGGCACAGAGTCCACCAAGCATTAGAATAGTCAGGGTGTAAATGTTTTATTAAAAAAGACCTGATAGAATGGAAAAATATAACTCCTGAGATGACACACTGTTTAATAATTACAGCAGGAACTGACCTTGTGCCACTATTTTTTTTATTCTTTATGACTCAGTATACAAGATCAAATAAAATGAACTGGAGTAGTCCTGTTTTGACCAAGTGCCAGAACTCTAAATATATTTGTCATCTCCAATGTTATTCCCGAATTGCTGTCTTTACATTGCCTGGACAATCATTTACCCAGCCCACGTTTTAAGAGATACGATGGTAAGAAGATGACTGTTACTCTGAAGGTTGAATACACAAAGTTATACTTCAGATTTGACCATCAATAGCAGTACAGTTCATGGTATGTCTGAGCCATTTCTCAAGGACCTCTCAAGAACCAGATTGCCAATTATCACTAGCTGATTTGAACATCTACTTGCCAAAAGCAATATACTCAGTTCACTTAGTGATGTCTTTGGCCACCCTTTGATATAACTCATGCTGAGTTATATCTTTCTTCAAACGTAAATAACTATTGTAAAGCTGGGTTCTTATTTTTAGAGTACCTCTTAAGAGTTTTTAACATATAGTCTACAGCCATACAATTTCTAAGCTAACAGAGAAAAAGAAAATTTTAAGAAAGCTCCATTCTCTTTATATTTATAAAGTTCCTTGTTCAGTATTAGAGCAAGGAGCTCTTTCCATGATCCTTTGTTATAGTCAGTGAGCACTGAAAAATCTCACAGTCAAAAGAATCTGCTACTTCACTTTCTTCTTCTCCAGAGCATACCAGAGAAAGAGGTCAGGCTTTCACATTTAAAACCATGCAAGGCATCCTCTTTGGCTTTGGAACAATAACTCCAGGACCTAAGCAATTCAAAGTAAATAGTTGCCTCAGAACTGGAATCCTCTTCAGCATGGACAGCTGCCTCTCGGTGGAGCACGGCTTCCTGTCCCCCTTCCAGCTTTCAAATGCTCAGTGTCTTTGATCTGACTCCCCTTACAGCTGCTCAGCAGCAGATCTAGGAGCTCCATGAGGATGCGATACAGCTCAGAGCTGTATTAGTGCCTGGTTTGACTTGCCCCAGTTTCCAGAAATGATCTGGCTAGTCTGAAAAGAACAGTGCAGCAGAGCATAATATCCTCTTTTTCTGTCCTTTCTGTGTCCATGCTAAGCCACAAATTGCAATGGACCTCTGACTCCACCGAGATCCTCAGATCCTCAGAAGAGGAATTTCATATGAAAGAAAGCAACAGAAAATGGTGCTGAGGAGACATCACAGCCTCTCCTGTGAGCAGGTGGAGTTGTACACAAAGAACTCAAGAGAGCCGTGCACTAAGCAGATGCTTCACACCAATTCTCCTGGAGTCAAGGAAGGCAGAATCTAATTGCCTGGCATCTGATGCACACTGAAGCTTCACAGTGTTATAGTCAGGATATTTTAAAATAGAGATTTGCAGGTAGTGAACTAACCGCGCATTACTTAGTGCCAGCTAGACTGTTATAACACCCACTTTTCACAGAAATGCAGTTTGCTGCATACTGCAAATGGAGTTCCTTTTCTTCTACGGTTTCAAGACCTTGGGCCAAATTGGCTTATTGTTTAACACCATGCAAAGAGAAGGGGAGAGGAAAAAAGGCTTTAAATAGTAAAATCTTCCCTCATGAGCCAATGAGCAGCCTTTCCAGCCAAATAGCTGAACGGCATATACACATTATCAGGGATTCATCACATCTTTTTATTAAAAGTTCTTTATAGGCTCCTGGTCAACATGAGTGGGACCTAAATATTCGTTGGACTTAGGAAGGACTTGGTGGGTATCACATTGCATTCTCAATGGTGAATGAGGAGGTACTGAAAACAACAGGCCTGTACTTTCGTCCCCTGTTTGCTAAGAAGACAACAATGTTAACTTTAGTTTCTTTAAATTAAAATTTCCCATTTACCACTGATAAAGGGAATATGCAGAAGGCATAACACAACAGATGCACAGAGCTGTACTCTACTGTTCAGCCAGAGCTGAATAATCATGCTGTCAATACCTTCAGCCCAGCAGCCTTCTTTAGTTGGCTAGCCTGAGACTACTTCTTCTATTCTCTCTGAAGTAAACTGCATCAAGCATATTTTTAGCTTTCTTCAAAACGGCATTTGTATTTCAGTAGCTGTTAAACTTTCACTCAGCATGCATAAAAACTTCTCAGTCAATTTTAAAAAGTGGTCACTGAAGCCTTAGGGGACATGGTTTTGTTGAAGACATTAGGAAGAAACCTAGGAAGGGAATACTTCCAAAGGATATTTTTTCTGGTGGCTGTTGTTGTTGTCTGGTTGCCTAATGAAACAAAGCTTATGTGACATCAGTGTCAATCTATTGGTTCCTTTAATAACTTTTGAACTCAGTGCTGAATTTTTACCAACCTTGGTGAATGAGAAAAACAACCCAAATTTATTAAATTCCCAGAAAGTTAGTGAAAGTAGAGAAGCTCACTGACACCCTCACTGAGGGAAAAGTTAAAAAGAGAGCTCTTTCTTACCTTATTTGTGACCATAGGCACTATGTATGAGCTCAACCTTGATACCCAAATCCATAGGAAATCAGGTTTGAGTAGTGCTGTTGCCCACCAAATGAGCTGGTTCTTTGCTCTTCTTTGCTGCTACTGATGTAGGAGCTCAGAAACCATCTAGGTAGCTTTTGAAGATAAGACAAAAGGTGGGCACCAACTACTTAGCGTCACAGGTATAAGAGGAATCTTTACCTTTATGTACAAAAGAGCACCTGTAGAAAAGGAAGGATTCTCTAGCACAGTTCTGCACGAGCCTCATGTGTTTGTTCAAGTTGAACTGAACAGCCAAATACAAACTGTGTTGTGTTATGTAGCTTCTGCATGACTTTGGTTTTCCTTAAGAAAATTTCAAACAACCCTAAACCATTTTAGGAACATGGCAGCTAGATGATTTCTGAGTACTTGCATGTATCTTAACTTGCTGTTCAGGACTTTCAACAACAAAATATATACCCACTGGAAGAACTGGAGTAAAATGCAAAATAAAAGATGGCAAGCAATTGAATTTAGCAAATAATCCCTAGCAAATCATCCCCTAAATGAATATTGCCTCTTTTTTGTGTACTCAGACTGCACATGGCACATTGCAGTCTTTATTCAGTATTCAAAATTATTTTCTGAATATCTTTTTGAGTAATCTGTGGCCTTCAGTGGTTTGTTGTGGGTATTAAATATTTGAAATTTAAACTGTATTCATAGTTCTATTACACAAATGAGTCACACCCTTGGGTATCCTGTTCTCTTCTCTTGAGAAGGATCTCATTGTGATACCTACTGAGTGGATATATGTTTCTTAAGAAACTTTAAGAATTTTAGGAATTTTACTGGAGCAAATATATTTTTAATTTATATTTTTTTTGTCAGAAGTATCACTCAACATTTGTTTAAAAGTAGCTGATTCTAAGAACTTTCATGAATATTGGTGGGAAGCAAATCCCACACAATGTGAAACCACAGTAAAACAGTGGAAACTATCACTTTGGTAATAGATGAATATTTATGCACTTTTTTTACAGTAACTATGTCACATGACATGTCTAAACAGCTTCTTAAAGCTATTCTTCATCTATAAAGGTTTAATATGGGGAGACAAAATTTATTCAATCCTTTACTCATTTTATTCAATCTTGGATCCTTTTGATAGTTCTCTTTTTCTCACTCACTCCATAACTTGTGCTGCCATCTTTGCTAATTGCTTCCCTCAAGTAATAACTCAAGTATCCTTTGATCCAAGGTTATACAATGGCAGGAGACACAAAATCTGTAGTGTTATGTGAAGATATATATTAGCTTTCCATTATAAAGTTTCCTCCCTTTGAAGTTCTGAGGAAACCACAATTTCCTTTCTCCTGCTGTAAGATGTATATTCACTTATAGTTAAACACATATCCCATAACAATTCATTTCCCAAGCTTCACCAATACTTAGGTATAGTTCAAACAGCATGTTTGATCTGTACACAGTTCCTCAAAGAAATCTTTATTCTTCCATTCAGGTGATGAGGAATCCTACCAGGAAATGGCTTCTTGCATCTAACTAAATGAGCCCACATAACACTTTAAGCAACACCATAGTAACATGCGTATGAAAAGTTCACATTAGTCATTATTAGCACAATGAAGAATGCTGTGCTTGGTTAGACAAGCAGAGAAGGCAGCATTAAAATCATGAATCCATTTACAATCCTGTGCCTCAAGTAAGTCCTTGTTCGCCATTCTGTGTCAGATTGTGTTCCATGACACTAAGGACTGCTCTTGGGGACTGGACATTTATCATGTTATAAACAAGGAGTTTTGAGACCAGTGGACTACAGTAGCTCTGTATAAAAAGTAGTTGTGTTTTTATGCCTTTGCTCAGCTTTGTGGCTAAGTGGCTCACCTCATAAGCACGAGACTGTGTAAGCCATACGCAAGAAACTGAGCATTTATGTAAAGCATCCCACAGACTTTAGTGAGGCTGTTTCTGTACGCTCTCAAAAATGCAAGTGAGGTTCATGCAGCGTAACCCTCAGCATGTGTCTGGGACCGCACAGAGCTCAAGAAACCATGGTCCTACAATCTGCTGGCTGGAGTTTGCGGGGGAGAAATGCAGAGAGCAGCAGATTAGGCTACAATTTAGAGCTGTGCCATCATCACTCAGAAGTACCTATAAATTGTTTATCCTCCCCCTTCATGCTGTAGCTATAGGCTTTCATGTTCCTACACCTGCTAAATATGACTGGTCTGCCTACTTACCTATCTCCCAGAAACGTAGGGAGGCTCACTTACAGTTTATACGTGCGTTGAGCCTTGTAGTTTGTCCTTGTTTTGATTGCTTTCATTTTGCCTGTATTTGATCAGATTACGGGCAAACATAGGTTAAGAGTAACAACAAATGCGCCAGGGCTGGATTTTGCTTTCTCTGTGGATGTGAGACTGACAAAAAGGAAAGGAAAGTATGCTGGAGGAACCAGCCCATATGAAATGGCTTGGTTTTCATTCAGATACCTCCTTTGGCTCCTCATCACAGCACACTCCTCTGGCTCGCCACAAACCACCCCTTTCTGGAACCAGCTACACAGAGCAGGGGCAGATGAAAGCAGGGGCTTGTAATTCACCAATAAACTACTCAACTGAGAGCGAGTGCTCTGTTTTGCACACAAACATATTACTGGCTTGGTTTCAGCTGATATTGCTCAGCTGCTGTCACTTCAATCATGTAACTGCTACCTAGGGCTACCACAAGTGCCATTGCAGTGTCCCTGCCTCCACGTGGAGGTTTGATCTCAGATCAGCCATGGATTGGGCTGACCCTACTGCCTAATTAGCCAGAATAAATGGGAATAAAGAAAAATAATAACTTGTACTTACAGACTCCCTTTCATTAATAAGCACAACGTGCTTTGCTGTGTACATTATTCTTAGTGTCGTCTTTACAATCTGATGATCTAAGATGCAGGAAGAATAGGCTTAGTCACTGCAGCTAAAGGGTTCATGGCAGAATTAAGGTCTATGTATCTTCACTCACAGTCCTCTCCTCTGATCGCTAGATGATGTTGACGACTTGATTCTTTGAGGTATATGAAAGCTCACTCTGACCCATCTGTTTCCAGGCAATAGCACAGAGATATCTCTTTTTTCTAAAACTGACTGCAATTGAAATATTACAGTAAACTTCATTTAATATATTACCAAGCTGACATATAGTTTCAAATTCAGTGTCTTCTTTTTAAGAGCAGAAACTCTTCTGTCACTGAGAAAGACCTGAAAAGCTCCCACTGTCTCATAGGGAATATAAACCTCTGATGGGCTTCTGTCTTAAGACACCAGAGAACAAGGGTCAATGTACTCAGGCAAGAAGTGTTGGGATTAACCGAAGGAAAAAGCCTTCTAATAGGCTAATATATAAGCGTGATTATAAGGGAAATTTGTAATTTTCCCTAGTAAATTTCAAGCAAAACAGCCAAGCTGCATGAGGATTTTGATGACATTTTCCCTTGCAACCAGGGACTCTGTGCCAGAGACCCTCAGGGCTGCCTGCAGTCATATTCCCATGCTTGCAAAGCATACTGACCCTGAAGACAGTTCAATCTATTTCTGTCACAGATTAAGTGACCTCTGAGCTTTTTGCTTCTAACTGTGGAGAAAGCTGCAGGTAGAGGAATGCTCATCCCCTGGTTAAGCTAAACCTTTGTTTGCTGTGTTCGCATGAATAACTTATAGGGCCTTGGCATCATGAACAGCAGCGCTGACACAGTTGACATGACAGCACTATAGACTGAATCCCGATCTGCCCTCCCAGGATAAGATGGGATGTTTGCTCGTTTCACATTTCACCAAGTCGGGCTGTTCAACTATTTATAAGATGAATAGAAATTTCCACTACTTCAGCCGGCACACCTGCCTTTACCTAGCAACTGCGCAGACGGAGCCGGCCGAGACAGAGGAGGCTTTGAGCGCTCCAGCACCAGCCAGGGCGGCTGCCGCTGTGGGACCGCGTCTGCCTCCCTGGCACGGCAGCGGCCCTTCCACTCACCCCAGCAAGGGCTATTTATACCCGGAGCGGCTGGGGAAAGGCAGGGCCTCCCAGCTCTGAGCGTCGGCTGGGGCACCGAGCTGTGCGTGGGCCGGCAGGACCGGCACCGAGGAGCCCACCTAGCCCATAAACATACACCGGCCACTTTTTGATCTTCTGCTGTTTTGGAAGGAAACTAAAGAACAAAAGGAGCATCGCCCACCAAACACGTTTGACAAAGCTCTGTTTCCTTCCCAACAGCGACCGGCAGAACTGGTGGTGCCCGCAGCCGCCGAGATTGCGTGTTTGTCTCACATGTCCGGGGGTCCCTTGGGCAGCCCTTTCCAGCTGGGCTCCAGGAGACACAAAACACATGGCAACACGGTGTAAGCACATGTTTGCACAACATGCGCTGATCCTGCGCCCACCACAGACTCATCTTCAGCAGCAGCCTCCTGGGGTGGGGGGAAAGGGACTGCTTTAACTGTGGCTAAAAGCTAGTAGGATCGGGGAAGAGTGCATGAGCAATGGCACTTTCATGCTATAACTGCCAAGAGGGCCTGGCAAAGGTCTGAGGCTGAGACCAGGAAAAGTTGGGAGACCTGCTTTTCAGTAATACTGAGTCAAATACTAATCAGACTGAAGTCCCATCATCCTGGGGACTTTGGACACACAAAAACTGAAGAAGAGATAGTCCCTGCAGAGACATTTCGGTCCAATTTAAGGCAAGATTTGACAAGTACATTTAACAGACAAAGAGGGGGTGGCAACAAGAGGAACATGTGCTAGCACATATTCTGCATGTATGCTGTTGCCAGACTGAGCAAAAAAAGATATCCCAAATCAAATATATTTACACTTAATAGCTGTCTTCTCCCTGCCAGTCCTCACCAGGAGGAGCAGGGGCCTTGGGGCTGGGGAGGTGTAACCACACGTGGTGCCCAGAGCTGGCCAAGAGCACGGGCTGGTCACCAGGGGTCAGGGAGCAGAACAGCCCTGCACCCCTGGGAGCAGTGGGAGCCGGGCAATACCTCTGCCCTCCCCAGCTGCCGCCCCCGCTGGAGAATCATTCTGCCAACCTGCACTGCCCACCCAGCCCTAAAGCATTGCACCACACTCTGCAGCATTATTACACTTAGGTTTTATATTTATATTATATTATTTTCTGAGTTCTTCCATGAAAGGGGCTGTTTTCTTTACTCTGACATCTTAACAGTTCATCTACCAGTGCCTGATTTTTTTGAGGGAGGACTGTAAATAAATGCAAGGTATTCTAGTTGTTCACAATATCATACCATTGTGGCAGTTTTACAAAATGGATGATATTTAGTTAAATGGTTTCAATGCTGAGAAAGAAAAAATATATAATTGCCAGAGCACTGTGAATGGTATTTGTAAAGTAAAGAGTTTACCTAACAGCAACCAAGTAAGAAGATAAAGCAGGGTACGTTTTGCAGATAAAATTAGATTGACCTGAGTCCAGATCATAAATGTTGGAAAAAGGTAAATGTGATTTGGAAAGGGAAGGGAAAAGGTGTTTCCAGGAGACACACTTCAGTTTCAAAATATATTGTACTTTTCACAAAGAAACAGTCTGTGCCCAAAATACTCAGCATCTTTTCTCCCTTGCGCATGACACGTACTTCTTAAAGGTAGAGCTGAGATCAGATGTGAGGGAGGGCAGGGGAGAAGGTTCCCAGCAGCAGGTGAAGCTGAATCAACAGAGTCATCCTTTTGTGTTTCAGTAAACTCAGCCAGGGACTGATGGTAATCTGAGGGCTATTTCTTCCATCCCTCTCCTCTCCCTCCCTTCCCTTCCCTTCCTGATTCCCTCCCCCCAGCCCTACCACTGCTGTTCAGCTTTGTAGTGAGCTGTTCAAGTTGTCTGCTTGAGCCCTGGGTGCTCTCTTTAAAAAAGAAAATCATCCTGCCATCATCCACCTTGCTTTAACACCCACCCACTTAGGAAATCTGAAAGCTGTATATCTCCTCAGAGGCTGCTAATGCTGTTAATTCTCTTACCTTAACCGTCTATCCAAAATGTGAAAGCAGGCTTTCTGCAGATTCCTGGGCTGTAGCACATTCTGTTGCATTTCCCATACACATTTCAGTGTCTGCTTCCCTTGGTTAAAAATAAAGAAAGCCTGATTCAACACTCTCTTATTTCATTTTTACATGATTGGAATGCTGTTGTTTTTCACCTGCATAGCACCAGCCTGCACTCCCTAAACCTTATTGTGATTCTTTTCCTGTTCGTTAGCAGGCTAAATTACCCTCTCTAACAACAACCAGACCATTTCCCAGACTCAAGCTAGCTGATTTAAAGATAGCTTGGTTTTCTCTGGATTGCAATGTAGACATGCTTGTGTGACGGGCATGACCACTGCTAAATGTACCATCCAGTTGCCATGGGTCTCACACAGCTGCCTACCTAAGCATTGTTAATGATTTACCTATCAAATGAAGGTAATTGCTGAATGATCAGATGCTTTAATTGCCTACTAGGTTTTAACTCCTTGCTACACTGGAAAGACATTTTTAAGGTGCCAAGTTTGCTTACTCCCCCTCACCCCAAATATCATCAGTCATATCAGCTGGAAAACACCCCACCACCTATTGTGCTCTTAGAAGGTTTTCTCTCACAGCTTGGTATTTCCATACTGCTCTGTCATCTCAAGAGAATACAGAAAAGTATGTACTGAGGCTAATCTGCTCTCACACAAGGGTCCTGTTGCTGAACCCTGGCTTCAAAAAGAGCCTTTTAAGGGAGCAAGAAAGGGGGCTCCTGACTTGCACAGGAAGCCATTTCAGCCAACCTGGATCTTACATAAAAGCCCTGGATAAACTTAGTCCCCCTTGTAGAGGACTCTCAAAGATCAAAGGAAGAACTAGAAGGAGGAAGCAGGCAAGGAGCAGGGGATAGTCTGCTCTGTACTGGAAACACTCTTGGCTTCTCAGGAGTGAGTGGAAGCAGAGTGTGCTTAAACGTAGAAAAACTCAGAAAGCTGTAGATTATTAATTAGATAGACAGGCCTTGGCACTACTTCAAAAAGACCTTAAAATGGCCTCATGAACCCACCTTTGCCTATATCTCTTCCCTGTCCTCTCTTCACTCAAAGTGGAAAATCTTGCCTGAGACTCAGACCATGGAGCCAATACTCTGATCCAGAGACAATATAGTATGTGGGCAAGGGTCCCACCACATTTACTATATGAAAAGAGATTAAAATTTTGAAAGGATTTGAATGAGACAACTTCAGAAGCCCTTACGTTATAAATATCCTCAATATAAATATCCTCAGTCCTTGAAAAACTGTGCATTTAATAATAAGGGAGAGACTATGTCTGGAACCATGTGCGTGCTGTTCATGACATGACCACTGAACTTACCGCAGTGAGAAAGCAGAGAAGAATTTGTTCAGGAGAGCTGTCTTTATGATTGTTCTGATCCAGTAAGAGACAAGACAATATTGATAAAGGTTGATAAAACATAAAATGCTAACTGAAACAATAAAATGACCAGATGAAATACAATAGCATGGGAATGGCTTAATCTTTCCAAAAGGTTTAGTTAATTCAAAAGGTAACTAAGACTCAAGCGTCCCTTGGGAGCCAACACTGTAATGCTCCATTTCATTCCACACACTATGACTGAGACAAGATCTAAGGAGGTCATGAGCAGCATAATAGGAAAGATCTTATTTTAAACCTCAGCCACTGGTGGAAATAAAACTCATTCTTGTTTGGAGGAACGTTAAAAAGTAGGTTAGAGGTCTGTTTGCAATGAGGGCTTTTTTTTTGTTTTGTTTTACCTGATTTCCAGTAATACTGCCTCACTTCGTGTTATAATAGCATGGACCATTCTGTCCTTTTATGGTAAATTTATTTAAACAACATTATTCTGTTCAGAATAACTTTATGAATAACTTTGATGTGGTGAATCTTCTTCTCCTATTTATGAAAAAAGAGGAAGTTACTGTGTATACAGGCATGGAAATTGTACCAGACTGGAGAGGACAAGCATCGCCTTGTGAAGGTGGAAGGAAGCAGAAGGAGCATAGGTAGCTGGCCAAGCAATGAGCCCCACTTCATTGGTTTTGTCATGCAGCACAGCACTAATCAAATTCACAGCTGGCCCAAAACCATGAAGAGGTCTTAGCAGTGGGTATAAATGGTCATGTAAACGAGAACCAAGGCCCATGTTTTCTGACAATCAGATCAGAGTCTTCTTTCACTTATAACGACTAACCTGTGAGGAGCTCTCTTAAAGATAATGATGTAAACGAGGAAAAAAATAGGCTCCAAAAAATAAAAGCCTTTGGTAGTTACAGATTTTAAATCCATCCAGAAAATTGTTGTGAGCTGAACTGCAGCATTCGGAATAACAGCTGAAGACACGCATGTTTAAGGAAAGTGGATTGAGGAGCTTGCTTTACATTCTGTACAACACAGGCATGAGATTTGGTAAAGCAAGGGCACATCTATGCTAGCAGTGCAGAGACAGTGACACTGGATCTACGACAGCCTTGGTGGTGTCCATCCGTGACCACAGAGGAACTCCACAGCTACACAAAAACATGACAGCAATGTGTCATGTAGCAGAGCGGGAGAACAGCATTAACTGGAGGGGCATACTCACTCCTCTCACTTCCCACCTTCACTTGCCATCTGTGCTTGTATTAACTACAAGCAAGATGGTCTCAGGAGGATATTGCCTGCTTTCAGACACAAGTTTGTTACTGCTGACGGCACTGTACTGTGTGTGGATGTACCAACCCCAGTCTGCACTGGCTCAGAGGTCTCTTTGCTCCATTACAAGGTATAGATACACCCTAATCTTCCCAGGCATTGCACCATCTCCTTAATGCCCGGTACAGCCAGTGGAGCTACACTCACAAGAATAAATACTCCCAAGTCTGCAGTTAGGTACGAAGATGTCTAAATAATTCTCCTCTCCAAGATAAAGACTCTGCGTTGCTCTCAGGGTTGCACGCTCCCTGCTGAGCGCTGAGGAACACAGTCAGAGCTGAGAGAAGATACCTCTAAAATGCTGTTAGAAGTGTCCTGAAATGCTGACACATCAGAAATCCATATAATTATCATTTAAATATTTGATCACTGGCAGAGTAAAACATGCATGCTGAAAAAACATCAGCATGTTGTAAAAACAATCCCTTCAAGTAAGCCCTCCTCATCCCCCAAGTCCCTATTTATTTTAATAGAGTATTTTGGAGTGCCATGGGCTCTTCCTGCACCTAGCTGGAGCCAAGCTGCACAACCACAGTGTTCATTGTACCCATATTTCTAAATTAAAAGGCCTCTAATCATCATCATCATCATCACTATTATCATTGTACTTAGTCTCTGCCTACTACACATCAGGTGGAAATCATTCCACCTTCCCTGTGGGATATCAACTGGTTTTCTTTTTCTTCCTCCAGAGATTGAACAAATAAACCCACTCAAACGATACGGACTATTATGTTTCCAGAGGGCAACTTTCACAACTGTATTCTTTCTTTCCTGGAGAGTACCCAGTGGTCCTCCAGCTTATCCTCCTCTCACCCTACTCCATTTTACAAATATTTCAGAGTTTGTTTTGCCTCCATGCATTTACCTGTAGTGCTCTCCAAGGACAAAAGGATGGCAGCTACTTGAGCATAAAGGTAGTTTAGCTCTACATGCAAGGGCAAAAATGGTGATGGAAATGAGATCAGCTAAAGCACTGCAGCTCTGTTTCCCTAATGAAGCAGAACTCTCACACCGAGCTGGTCTTACTGTAATCAAGTACACTTCTCACAATGCTTGGGTTATAGAGAGCCCTGAACAGAGCAAGGTAATTATCAGCTGCCATGGCTCAGAAGGGCTCCTTTCCCCTCTACTTTTTGCTCAGCTGTCAGCTTATAATCATAAATAAAATAAAATTTTTTTAAAAATACCCTGCCTTATCAAAAGCATCTGTAGAAGGGAAAACAGGTGCTCAATACATATGAATCCCCTTTCCCCTGAAAAAAAAAGAAAAAAATAAAAAAAAAGAGGAAAGAAGGAGCAGAGAGGCAGTATTGTTGCATTGGTCACCTTTATGAAACACTTCTTTGCAAGAACAAGCTAAGCCAAGCTCTCAGTCCCATTTCTGAAGGACTACATTGCAGAAATTATTTTACAAGTGACCATAACACTGAGTAACTTTAAATATGTTCTGAATGTTTTTTTCCAGTACTGAAAGGCAAAGGCTGATTGACAGCTGAGAGGAGGATGAAACTGATGGGGAGGTACAGTGAGGCAAAGTAAGAAAAACCCTGGTCCCCCAGAAAGCTTTGGAAATTTTACCATTTACAGGATTTTATCTCTGTTCTTTAGAAAGTCTGTGTTTCCACTGATTTTGTTAATATGTATTTCTTTTTTAATTGATAAAGACAGCTACAAAGCTCAGCAAAAATCTAATGACCTGCTTAGTGGGTTTAAACTAAAGTCTGTGGGAAATAAAGAAGCAAAAACCACCTGTTTCAGAAGGACCTGAGATTTGGAGCCACCTGTATAAAGCACTGACTTCCTTGTATGGAACAAACATTCCTAGAAATACAGGGTTGTGGTTCTAATGACATTTATGTTGTGCTAGTAATACAGTTATTTTGCTCTATCCAAAGGTGTGGAATGTGATCAGTGAAGAGTTCATTTGGAAACTTCTGTGGGATCGCAGGAACTGTGACAAAATAATGATATCTGTATGCATACAACTTTTTCGGCACTGCATGCCATAAAGCCTAGCCAAGTGATACATACAAGCAAAAGGAAATATCAGTGAGAAGCAAAACTCAGAAAACTGCACTGAACAAATTGTTCTAAAATAATGAGATACACATACGGTCCAAGAAAACACCAGAAAGCTTGATCGAAAATAATTTAACTTTTACTTAAGAGCATAAGCAGATGTGACAGAAAGAAGATCACTAGGCAAACTATTCTCAAGATGTGACCTGTGCCAAAATAAAAGTCTTGTTCCAAATCACACTGATGTAAGCACAAGCAGTTGAAACACACACAAAGGCTCTTCAGCTGAAGTGCCTCGAAAAAGCAGACCATGAAGGCATGCAAAATGAGAAAAAGTTAAGACCTTATAGGAGTATGGGGGAGAATTTCAGAATGACTGACTGACAGAAGTGTTGAGGTTGTCAGGGACCTCTGGAGATCTTGTCTAACCCCTCTGCTCAAGCAGAGTCAGCTACAGCAGGTTGCTCAGGGCTGTGTCCAGTTGGGTTTTGAACACCTCCACAGATGAAGACTTCACAACCTCTCTGGGCAACGTGGTCCAGTGTTCAACCACCCTCAATTTTTTTTTTTTTCCTTATGTTTAAATGGAAGTTCCTGTATTTCAGTTTGTGCCCATTGCTTCTTGCCCTATCACTGGGCACCACTGAACAAGTCTGTCTCAGCCTTCTTTATGCCCTTCCATCAGATATTTATATACATTGATAAGATTGCCCTGAGCCTTGTCTTCTCCGGGCTGAACAGGCCCAGCTCTCCCAGCCTCTTACTGTATGTCAGGTGCTCCAGTCCCTTAATAGTCTTTGCAGCGCTTTGCTGGACTTGCTCCAGTATGTCCATATCTCTCTTGTACTGGGAAGTCCAGGACTGGGCACAGCACTTCAGCTATGGCCTCACCAGGGCTGAGGAGAGTGGGAGAAGTCAGTGTGCTAACTCAAATGGAGCAAGTCACTGACAAACCATATGATAATCTGATTTTAGGGTAAACTAAAAAATATCTGACATCAGAGTGCTATAAAAGCCAAATTGCCCCAAAGATACTGAAACTGAGTGATTCTTAAAGGATTCCACTCAATCAGACCAAGAGAAGAACTCAAGATCTTTGTGTTCATATTTCAGGAAATCAACAACAACAACAACAACAACAACAAAAACACAACAGCTTCTGAACTTTGTGAGTGTGGACGGCTCAAAAGAAGGATAAAGAAGTATGGAGTCATTACAAAGTCAAGATTTCCCAGCTTCTAACTAGGTAAAAGTTGTCAATGAGCAAATCTTTTAGAGCAATTTGCAAGCCAGAATGTATGCATTTATGTACACATAGACAAAATATATGAAAGCACTGAAAAGAAATTGAAATGAAGTAACTCACTGCACAAACTTCTCAGTGTCCTGGAAAGTATGCTCTCAAAAAACACTTTGCTTGATGAGACCAATGTTGTCAATGCTTACTTCTTCTTTGGCAGGATGGGCAAGAGAGATTTTCATTCAGCTCTGAAGCATGATACATCTAATATTTAAGAAAGTGCTCTCACAAACATATCAACTCATCACTCCTAATCTGTTCCCACCAGACAATACACATATGTCATGACCTGAGAGTACTGTAAGATGCTAACAAAATATGTAATTGGTTCCATATGGAAATTCAACTACCTTCATCAAGAAAACATTCGCTAATCATGGTCCGGATCCTAAGACATAAATTTTCATATCTGAAGACTGAGCAAAAGTGGAGGGACAAGAGGAGACGTGAGGACATTTACCTCAGGCCTCCTCTTTTGAGAGGCTAGCTGGAGTTTTGCAATTATACTGCAATTATAAATTACACTCATTACGCTGCAATAAATGTATTCACAGTCCCAACTTTTGTCTTATGTTCTTAGGCCATCTGCATGTTCCTGTCCTCCCACGCTTTTTCATAGTAGTCTCATTCTACAGCTATTTCTTAGAAACTTCCCTTCCCCAGCAACTGTGTAGCTCAGTTTTTGCCTTGAAAAGGAATGTTTGATTGTTCTTCGTTGAAAAAAATTGCCTGGAGAATCTGAACCATTTGCCAGCAATGAAAACTTAGTAATGGGTGGAGGAAATGAGCAGAGGTCTGTGCACATGGGTTGCTGGAGGCTGAAGGAAGGAAACCTGCAGCGAACAGTTTCACCACACAGCAGTTTGCAAGTCAAAGGCAGCTCCAGACCTGAATCATAATTAGAGCTCTGATGAAAGTCTAGCTCTGTTTCTGAACTGGGCAGTAAACACAGCTGAATATGAATAATGATGCCTCAATACATCCCTCACAAAAGCAGGACCAGGTAGCCAGTAATATTGAAGGTCCAGACATTTCAGTGGGCTCAAATAAGTGACCTCAAGACTTGACCCATCCCACCTGAACAGGAAGTAGAAAGGCCCTATCATCCTATACTTTCTTTGACCATCTTAGAAGAATTTATTCTCCAGGTATATATATATTCTTCAAGAAAACTATTTCTATTTTTTATAGAAAACAATATATGGCAAGAGTCCAACAATATGAACAGAAATATGGGTATCTGCCAAAGAGTGGTTTGGTAAACATTCAATCTTTGTTTCAAGTTTCCAAGAAGCTGTTATATATAATTCAACAGTTCCCACTAATGAGACACACCAAAAAGAAAAATCAGGCATAGCACTGAGTGGCAAGAAGCCCAAACTAAGAAACCCTGCTTGAGATCTGTGTTGGTGGAAGTGGGCTGAGAAGGAGCTCGCAGCAGCCTAGGAGAATGGCAGAAGATGGCAAGAAGGTGGGAGCAGGACTCTCTGAGACGCAGTGAGGCAGAGGCACGTGCTTGCGGGCAGCAGAATATCCAAGAATCAGGGGGGAAAGGAGAGGACAACAGTAAAGAAGGGAGAGGAAGGGGAAAAAGTAGTGAATAGGTGAGGACACAGAAGGTGAAAGGATAGGAGGTGTAAGAAGGAAGAGGAAGAGGAAAAACAGTTACAGTGACATCTAGCAATAAAAAACCTGGGTATCACTCATATAGCTAATATTCAGAAGAATAAAGCATTGATTTTAAAGCCTTAGGGATTAAAAAAAATAATAATAGCTTTAGCTCAAATAAAACTCTCCTAAACCTCTCCTAAATCTCCAAATCAGGTGAAACCCAAAAAGTGAGCACCCTGTTAAGTTAATGAAGAATTGCAATAGCAATGGTATCAAAGGGGAATACTAGTTTTGTAAAATGTAACAATTGGTTATTAAGAGCAGCTGTGGAATGGTTTTGAAATGAAAGGTAAATGCACTTAACATTTCTTCCCAACAAGTCATTAATTCTACCCAATCTGGACCTCAAATAACTTTTTTTCTTTTTTATAAATTTTGTTTCCCCATAACAACCAGGGGGATACATTATTTCCATCAATGTGTAGGCTATGATGTCGAAGCATATGGAATCACAGCTTTGTGGGTTGGGAGAAGCGGTATTTTGCTATGATAATAACACCATTTCTGCATAACTAGCCACTGACCTTTGTTCTTCTCATCAGCAAATAGACCATCTTTGTAACAAAAGTAAAGCTGAGGGATTTGAAAATGTAAAAATAGCAGAGCAACAAAGAGCCCTTGGCCCATATAAATATTTACATTTGAAATATCCATTTGCTGAACTGGATATTTCGGTTGTTGAGGGCAGCCTGAATCTCATTACATCAGCTCCACAGGCCTATTGGTGCTCTTGCTTTGAACATAGACAAGAGCAGCACATTTATTGTGTGATATGCACATTCCAAGCACCCAGCACACTTATAAAGTAGGTTGTATTCCAGCAATGCCATGTCTCTGCTATTCAGTTTTTATGACAGCATCCAGACTCCACAGCTGTGTAACTTTCCAATATTGAATACAGATCCCTCACAAGACAGCTGTCTTGTTTTTTTTTTTATTTTTTTATTAACAAGGAGGAAAAAAAATCCCCCTAAAAACTGGCCTGAGTAACATGTTGCCTAATGGAAAATCCATTTTAATTCACTAATTATTCTGATCTGGAGCTACAGTGAGTAAAATGCTGTCCAATCCTTTTCAACTCAGGAAGATTAGCACATGCAGCCCTTCACCTAGATCCAGCCAGCTCAGTCCCCCTTGAGCCAGTCTTCCTCATGATCGGCACATACCAAGAAGCCTCTCTGCACAGACCCGGTCTTCTTTCCTGCTAGACACCCTTCTGCCCTGTGCCCCTGTGAAGTGCCAGGTCTTTGCATGACTCAGTAAGACTAGAGGAGAAGAGGGAAGGAGTATGAAAGCATGTCATCTCCCTTTTGACCTTAGAAATCCATGCAAAAGATATCCCAGTTCCATTCTGGGAATTTCAATATAAGTGAACTACAGGGATATCTGCCAGGTTGAAATCGCAGCTCCATTTCATGTCTGCTTCACAGGAGAAGGAATGGGGGCTATAGGCCACAGATGTAATGTTACGGGCAAAGGGTCTCCAAAGGAGTCATCTTGGCCCCCATAGACATTGTCAGCCTTGCCCCTTCCACTGGAGGCAGTCTCCCCCAGAAAACAAAACACTAGTAGCCCAGCAGGGGAAAGCCAATGGATTTTTCTCCTTTATGTGTGCCTATTGGCAAGAGAGATCCAAATTGTCATTTTAAATGTAATAACTGTGGTTGTTCTATAGTTGTTCCAACTTTACTGTATAGTTTGCTTTGAATACCATCAGCTATATATACCTTTATCACTTCAGCTCATTGAAAGTGTTTTATATAAGCTGCTGTGTTACTTCTGTAGAGCTCAATATGCCAAATAAATAGGTGAGATGCTGCTGTGGCCCCCTTTACAGTATCCACCTGTCTGCTTCCATACACATGATAAATTTCTTCACTGTTCTGCTTTCACTCCAGGAAAAGCTCTAAACCAGGCATTACTGGTTTGAGTAACCTGATTCCTCAAAAGTCCTGCACTTTCACTTATTTCTAATAGATTTCACTCAGTTCTTCCTGAGTATCCTGGTAAAAGGTGGAGCTGGAAAAGTTTTCCAGTCTTCAAATTTACATTCCAGTTTGCTTTTATTTCATCTTAGTTTCCGGCACTTCTGTGACAAATAAATTCTACTGTTCCTATTAATATTTTATAAACCAACAAGCAGCTGTAAAATGAATCAAACCCAGGTTTAGTGAGTCTATAAATGGTAAATCAGCAATATATATAAAAGTTAGCCTAATAGGGATATTTCCATCTTTTTGTAAGGTTCTTTGTAACCAACATTATCACTGAATACATCTTAAGGGAGCTCTGTGATAACATAATGATCCTCAGAGAGTTGTGGTTGCACTGATGTACCAGACCACTGC
Organism: Apteryx rowi; assembly: GCF_003343035.1. Taxonomy (NCBI): domain Eukaryota; kingdom Metazoa; phylum Chordata; class Aves; order Apterygiformes; family Apterygidae; genus Apteryx; species Apteryx rowi. The sequence goes on from NW_020447719.1 coordinate 1,436,326, forward strand.
GTACGTTAATGATGAAAGCATCATTCTGGCTTGGAGCATGCATTTATTAATGCTTTGCAAGTTTGCTTTGCCTGGAATGTAATGGACTACAAATAATTGCCTCTTGTGTGCTTTAGCTTTTTCCAAGTTTTGTGAAAACACTCTCCTCCTTTAACTGAACTGATTTTTTCCCATTACCCTATTTTTTTTCTCACCACTACCTAACTGATTGAAAGGAAACATACGCTGTCAGATGGAAAAATGCAGAGGCTGTGGTTAAGACTAAAAAGCAATCTACAACTCTCTCTAGTCACCAATAGATGACAAACATAATAAGGTTTACTGCTGTTTCCAAGTACTTTTCTATTAAGTCATTACTTGATTGTCAATGTATAAAACAGTATGGTTATATAATGGAAAATCCTTCAATATCAAAGTTCAAGCATACATAGTTTCTTTTATTGGGGCAATTAATGAGTTTTATTACTCACACCAAGTGCATGGTGTGTGAGAGCTGAAGAAGAGCTGGTAATAATAAAAATGTACAGAGGACTGTGGGTGAGTGCTATAAATCATTTTTTTCCTAACAAAGGAGCAAGCACATAAACACACGTACACACACACACCAGCACACATGGGGCTACTTATGTACTATATGACAAAAGACAATGAATTTTACAATTCAAAAGCTAATATTTCTGCATCTACAAGCAACTATTTGAAAGGCATGTGTCACACCTGTAAAACTTAACAGCTGCTTGCAGTTCACACCTTTGCAAAGGCAGGCACAGAGGTGTGCCTACCCATTTGCATGTAATTTTACAGTCCCACAAGTGGAGGTCAGGTGATGACCTGGATAAAGTTGCTGGTTCTGATGTACATCGTAGTCACAACCATAGCTTCACAGTGCAGAAGTCACAGCTTTTACAGCTCATTGCCATCAGGTTATATTGTTCTTGACCTTTTTCTGTGAAGGGGGAGTTGAGGGCATAATGAGCCTCTTGTTCCATCCCTTCTGATGCTTTTTCCTTGCAGACTGGGACTTTCTTGTGTGGATGGATGAAGAGTACTGCCACCTCCTAGCTGTCTGGTGGAGAGCCACAGAGTGTTATGTCTTCCAGCCTTTGCATGAGCCCCCAGGAGGCTACAACAGCACCATCTTAAAGCATATGCCTGCCCTACAAATGGGGTAGCTATGGAGGAAATGGACCTCTTGAGAGCCTCGTGATGACTTGAGGGGAGGTAGCTGCACCCTAGCAAGAAGCTAGAATGAAGACATCACTTACCCTGCTCCTTGCCTCCTGTCAAGGCAATGAAAGACACTTTCAAGTCAGCTACAACAGGATATCCCCATTTATTGTCTGGAACCTTCCCCTCACAAGGACTGACCCAACCTAACTCTGATTAGCCTGAGAGATCTGGTGTCACATGTGTACATGAAAAGCATCTAGGCACTTATTAAATATGCATTCCCCTTCCTACTAACATCGTTCCATCAATATTTTAATGCCATGTTGCCTGTTAGATTGTGTTCTTTCTGTAACATGAGGTCGCTGCTGGGGCAGACAAACACCAGAGAAATGGATGTGTTTATGGATAACATTTGCTTTTGTATGAAGAGTTGTCATCAGTGGCGAGTTCCTGCTGAAAAAGCTTACAGTTCTTTCATCAGGAAATTCCATCTCTGTTCTCTTCTACCAATAAAACCAATGGGACAGAGTGAAGGTGTACAAGATAGGGCTGAATGCATTCAAACAGCAAAAGATAATTACTTATTGCCAAAAAGAACTACTTTGTTATTAAGCTCATTAGATCCAAGTTAACCCAGTGTAAACCTGCTGACTTGGCCAGGCTTCTGTGAGGAGTAAATTTGGATCATTGACTTTTTCTGGAGTGAAATCCATGTCTACATGAAGTTTGTCGCCAGCTTTTAATGTCCATTTTCTAAAGTCCCTCATTTTGTTTTCTGTTTTTTTTCCTCCCCTCTGATTACAGACTAAACATTGCCAAGTTTCAGTCATCTGCCTGAAAAACAATAGCTCGCAGCCATTGTGTTACACAGCCCGTTTTGTCATCCTTGCCACAATCCAGTGTTCTAAGTTATTGCACGTGATAGACGCCATTAAGGTTTCCATGTTGTTAGTCACTTTCCTGATCTTTCATGTTTCTTCTGCTCAGGAAGTAGCTTTTCCTGGAAACATTCAAACAGAATAGAACCTGATGACAGCCAGCACCTTGGGGTAATGGCTTCTAAGATCCAAATCCGTCACTTTTTTTTTTTTAAGTTGGTAATTCCAATTATAAATGTGAAAGGCCACATCATGCCACTCATGTTCACACTAAGTCATTCCATAGAAGTCTACAGAACTAAGTATGAGAGAAACACAGTTAAACATGAGTAATTTTGGATAATACAGTCTAAGAGTTTATAGCACATTGTATTACCATTGCCAAGGATATAGTAATTGGACATTAGACTGACATAAACCTGCTCATCTCAAATGCCATAAGATTACTTTACAACCGTCCACAAAAATTCAGTGATGGTGCTGGGGGGCTATCTGAATGCTCTCAAATGATTTTAAAGCTCTGTTTGAGGGATGAATGTGTAGCCATTATACAGCAAAAGAGACCTTCTCTTTTCCAGGGTGAAAGTTTTCTTTTTCACATTGCTGTCAAGAAGGTTTCTGCATTCCTTCTATCAAAAGAAGAGAAAGCAATATGAATGGGCTTCAGGTGGCCAGCCAAGGTGCAGTGGCATCCTCCTTCACACTGAGCCGACCCAGGGGCTCAGAAGCACAATGGAAGCCATATGCATATTGTTTAAACCTGGTACTTAGATTCCAAGCTTGAACCTGGAAATGAATTTAGTTTGCCAAATCAGCTCAGATCTAAAGTGCCTTGAGTACATGAGCCACGCTGCCTGCTCTTTAGTGGGAAGGTGCTAAGTAAAAGGAGGGTCATTTGCCCCAGAAAAAAGGTTTGGGGTCACAGGAAGGTAGATTTGAGTTCATATCACTTCAACAAGCACCTTCTCTTCAAAAAGTACAACAGGTTTTCACTATCAGAAGAGAAAAGGCAGATCTTGGCTTAGTTTATGCTGCTTCATCTCAAAGCTTTCCATACAATAAACTGGACATAGCATGGCAAATATGAATAAGAGGTTCAAACTAAAACTATTCTTCAATCTTAGCAGGAGCAATATGTTCCCCAGCAGAAAAGGATCAAGATTTCAGTTAGAATCTTTTTGATGATGCAGGCAGAATATTGCAGTCCGAAAAGAGAAATTCCAGACAGCTGAGATGATTAATTCTTACTTTATATATATATTTATTTATATGATTTTACAGGTCACAGGAGTGACTTACAGAGATGACAAATGTATGGACAAAACTTCCATCTTTGCTACAAAGCCAAGCAAATAGACCATTTTTAGTGGATAGTGCAATAAGGAGATATAAAGGTTTATATTTCTATTACAGTTTATATCCCCAAAACCAGTGGGATACCAAGCAGTGCACTAGCAAGCACCGTAAAACAAGTATACTTGTAACATTTCCAATCTTCTTCTACTGTTAACACTCAAAAAAAAATTCATGTTGCTGTAATTTCTCATGCACAGTTTTCTTAGGGTGACATTTTAGGAAGGTTTAGGGAAAATCCATTTCATAATTTTTGAATGAGGCAAGACTATGAAAGGAAAAAAAGTAAAACTTTCCAAGGTGAAAAAGTAACACCATACCTTTCTTCTTCGAGACACAGATTCTTCCAAAAATGACATAACTGTGAAAGCTCAGGACAGAAACAGTTCCTAGACACCTCCTGCATATGCATATATATAGTACATGCACAGTTAGGGACATACTTATGGTTAGAGATGCATATGCAGCAATGTCATCATCAGCTGAACTAGTAATTTTGGAGAAAGTGAAATACTTCTCCTACAGAGGGATATTTTAAAAGGAATGTGCAGGCCCACTGTTGGCCTTCTTCAGAGATGTTTAACTGAAAGAAGTCAGCCTAGGGGGGTCAATGGAACAGGGATTGTATTTCATCAGAAGGAGGGGGGTGAGTGGTGTGGCTTTTGAATAATCATAATTCTATGGGCTAGGAAACATTTCTCCAGCTCCTCACTGGTTAAGCCTCTTTGATATAAGTGTAAATCATCATCTTTTCTTTGGGGGAGAGAAGGGAGAACTTACATTCAGATTTCTCCTTGAGAATCTGACAATGCATTTGCTGTTAGGAAATGACTAAAATAAGCCACTGCACATATGTCCTTAAAAACACTTTGACTGTATTCCCCTGTAATGATTAAGCTTCTTCAGAGTCTGTAAGCCAGTGAGAAAGGGATTAGAGGGGTTACTTTGTGCCTCTGTGCCCATAAAAATCCTTTGACTACTGCAGCACGCTGCTCGGAGTGTCCTGAAAGCTTTCATATAATCCCTGCCTCCCAGCCACCACCACCACTGCATTCCCTTTATTTAGACACATTCAAATTTCATGCTGTAATCCAAAAGCACTCCAACACGGAAACAAGATCCACATTATAAATCACACTTAAAAACCAACCTGCTGGTTAGAGTAGAGCAGCAAGGCAACTGTATGATAAAGCTACCCTCAATTTTATGATGAAAGGAAAACTAGAGGATGTAAATTGGCAGTTAGCATCTGCTGACATTTCCTCTTCTCCTGGTAGCTCAGGGCAGGGATCACTTTTTGTACCTGTGCATGTAGGAGAGGTCACAATAGGACATTGATCCTTGACTGGAGTTGCATGTGAGTATAAATAGAGGATAACAATAGTAAAAGAAAGATTGGCTGCCTGTCACCATTTAGGGGATTTTCAAGACGGAAAAGAACTTGCTAAGATCAGTGTTGCTGCACTGAAAATAAGTCATTGTATCACAGGCAGCAACACAGGGCTGCAAGCAACCTGCTGGGTCACAGAGGTTGTTTCTGTTGCATGCCCAGTGCTGTATAATCCCTTTCACTAATTCATCTTTAAGAACCCTAATTTTTTCAAAGGCAACATTTCCCTGCAGTGAGGAATTCTGAGCTGCAAAAAGGCTTGAATGAAACACTACTGTTAAACCCAACAACAGCTGTAAACATCCAAAGTGAGCAGCTTCCAGATCATGACGTTAAAGCAGAGAAACAACTGTCAAATGTGCATAAAAACAACATCTGCATGACAGAATCCAAAAATCTCCTTTGTGGAGCCATCCAGTAACAAACACTTCCTGGGTTAACAGGAACCTAGAGCTGCCTGCTAGAAATCAGCTGTAAGGACAAAAGTGGGGCTAGAGCACCTAGGGAGAGGAAGCTGCCCTGTACTCTTGCCTGCGGGCGAAGGGAAACCTGCAGGCTATTAGGTTTGCACCTGGTGCAGCGGGAAAGTGTGGTCTGCTGCCAGGGCAGCCGGGGAACCCTGCTCCGGCTTGTGGCTCACTCCCTCCCTGCCCCCTCCTGTTTGCGCGTATCTCTTGGCACATCATATCAGCGTATCTTGGTCACCATCTGTGAAGTGGAGATAATAACACCTCTTGTCTGCCATGTCTATTTAGGTTGTAAATGCCTTCCAACAAAGACTGTCTCTGACTTTGTTTACCAACAGTATGTAGTACATGCGCCCCATTCTTGTGTACAGCTCCTGGTCACTAGTACAATAATCATTATTATAATAGTAACGATAACCATCATAATTAACCAATATGAATCTAACAAGAATAACAGTCAAGCTGATTTATTTCTGTTTTTATCAGAATTGTTATCCTAAATATGCAAGGCCACAAGAGTCAGAAACACAGAACAATTTTTCCTGTTATGGAGTGGCTACTGATGATCTCTGGCTGCACATGGGATGTATCGGAGGATGTGATACAAATACATGCAATGAATAAACAAGTATTCAGACACTGATCACATCTGACCACTCAAAACCATTACCTTCTATGCACTATCTGTTTTCAGAGTGACCAGGGAATTTATTTTGTGTCAAGTTTATCAAAGCAGGAGCTCTAAAATATTATTTTATGACAACCTCACAGGACAAATAAGCAAAGAATATGCATCACAGACAGAATAGACCATATATTTTCCTGATTAATTCACTCACCTCTTTCACTTTAACAATAGTAAGTCACCAGGAATAGCAATTCTTCCTTATTCCGAGTAAAGGATTTGATAGATCCATGACACAGAGAAGAAGTTAAAACAGTAGCTGAGAACTGCAGCCTGATATTAAGCCCTCTGGGATTTGAACAAACTCTGCTGGCAGTACTTGGCTAATTTTAAAAATTGCTGCGATTAATTTTTTAAATAAATGAGCTCCCAAAGTGACATATTTCAAACATAAAATCTTAATATTCCTTTCTATTAAACTATGTACCATTGCTCATGGTGAAAGAGGAGGAAGCTCTGAGCTAATTTTTAAACCCAAGGGAATATCGACAGACAGACAGCTGCTAAGGCTTTTTGCTTGATCCCTTGCAAATTCTCTTCAGCTATTCATGGCCAAAATGTGTCATGTGCCACTCTGAAATCATGTTGGAAGAACTGGGGGATAGGGTCTCCTTTTCATACTCCTGGCAGGCTTATGTCAAAAGGCTATGAGGGATAACCATTGCTATTTATAGGTAATCCCCCTTTTGAAAGGTCACCCTTCATTGTATGTTTGTTTCAACCCATGTCTATCCAAAAATCATTCTCTTGCAGTTCATCCCTAATGGGTATTTTTAAGCAGATAAAAATAAAATAAATCTCGTAATAATGTGGAAGATAGCTTCTGTTCTGCAGCTGACAGCCTATGGAATGCAGAGCACTCAAATAGCTCCTGTGTTTTGAATTGCAACATATGCACCTTTTTTTTTTTTTAACCACTTCACTATCTTTGGCCAAGAGCAGGCACTTACTTTACATGTTGTACGTTCTTGATAATAGAACAGTTGGGCGCTGAATTACTTCCCTTATCATGAACCACTCATGTGCAAGCACAGAGCCATTTATCATCCCGCCAAACTGTAGCTCACAGTGAGCTGGGGGGCAGGATGGCGCCTGCTCTGTGTTTGTCAGCACTTTTGACTCTGAGAAAAGGACCAAAACAATTCCCATATTATAAAGCTAAGCTTGCACTCTTTATATTTGAGTGGTCATCTTGAGCTGAAAGCTAACTGCCTCTCCCACTTTCTACTGGGCTGTGAGTTGGAGGAAACAAGTAAAGTGATGACAGCACTGGGTACTAAAATAACAGCAGTGTTGAATGGAAGAAAGAGAAAAGCATGTTTTTATGGAAAGTGGTGCACAGCATTATACCAGTTTAGTGATGCTTTCTGGATTTCAGCATCATCAAAGTTCAATTAACGGAACCAAAAGGCTTGTCACTATGGCAGGAGGTCAAACATGATGCAGTAAAGAAGAAATATGGGAGGGAAAGGAAGATAAAACAGGATGAGGCTTTGTGAAAGAAGGAGGTTGGTGTCCCCTGACAAGAGATGGGCAGGTTTAAGAAGATATGACTTAAAAGCACAGAGATAATGCATAATATTTATTTCAAGTAAACTCTCTCATGCTGCTGTCTTTCCTAATAGATAAAGGTAACGTGTGATGCCTTCTCATCACACTTCTAAGAGTGGGTAGACAGGGATGTGGGTTGGTTTTCTTCAGAATCAAGTGTTGCCTTTTGCTGAACTTTATCATTGTGACAAGCAAAATGGAGCACGCTACTGCAGGGAAGGTGAAATAGCTTAGGTTATGCAGGGCTGAACCAGAAGTTGTTCTTGCTGCCATTAATGTGGCTTTTGTCCTGATTAAATTTTGAGTATAGATGGCAGGGTTTGTTCCATGGAAAATAATGGCTAAACTGCAGAAGTCAAAAAGGGGATTGGTAATCTCACCAAGGCCACACAATGAAGTTAATTCTGCCTAACATACTGCAGCTTTTTTATTCTTGTGGTTCATTAAAGAGGCCTTGCCTTAAAGGCAGCCTTCACATTTTCAAACTGTTTAAACAATTAAATCATTAATCAAAGCAACAACTGTGTTAAAGAAAACAGAAAGCACTGAAGTAGTTCCTCAAAAGAAATTGAAAGGATTACAGGTGTTCTCAGAGATCATGTTTGAACAAGAAAGGCAAGACTATAGTTCTTGGATTATTCATAAAATGACTCATCTCCACCCCCCACCCCCACCCCAAAAAGAAAAACAAACACCCTGTAAATGTCAGATCACTTTTGCCAGCTTCCACTAGGTAAACTGGTAGTTCCAAATTTTCCTTATGAATCTCCACACCCAAATCCCAGTTTATTTCAACAGACATGAGGGTTTAACTCCCTTAAACTATTTGAAAATCTCAGTCACGTTTGTGTTTTAAAGTGCTCTTGTAGATAATGTGTGGATGGAATTTAAGTTTAGATAGGATTTGCCTCACCTAACTGCAGCCCTGTAAAATTTAAGTCTAGTCTGAGATTGTCATCTAGGTTACTTGAACAGACAGTGCAGAGAAAATTCTTCCTCCAGAGAGTTCATCCCATCTATTCCAGAAACTTAATTTTTGATGAGATGAATCATCCTCTGGAAATGCCTGTACCTCTCGACATGCCTGTACCTCTCGACTAGCTACAGAGGGAACATTGAGGGCCACTTGAGAATAGACACTTGACTGTTAGAGGGCTGAAGTCCCACCTCTTGTGGCCACCATTAAACTAATGCATCTAAATCAGGGTTGCCTGCATTGTGGGTCCAAGAAGAGGGTTGAAAAGGATGCCGCAAGCCCAATGTCTTTCCCATGCCTGATATGACAAGCAGGGAGATGAAGGGGGGTGACAAATGCTTTCACCTTCTAACTGCCTGTAGGAATCAGAGGCCATCAGGAAGGATATGTGCTCTGCTGTACTCACCTTATCTTACCTCCCTGGAAGTGGGAGGAAGCAGGAGAGAAGCTGGAAATCTCTGAATAAAGCATCAATCTAGTTTTCATTTTGCACTTGAATTAGTCTTGATTTTAGATAGCTCATTGTCAGGGCCATCCCTCAATGTTAAGGGAACAGTATGAGTTGGAGAGTGTCACAAAACGTGTTAATGACCCAATAAGAGCCCATGTGATTAGCAATAGGGCATTGTCCTTCTACTTGCCAGTGAAAGGCTTGCGGAGGATTTAGAAAGACATTTTAAACAGTCAAAAAAAGTCAGTTAAGTAGCATCCAATTAAGTTAATATAGGCACAGTGAATCTTCTCCTCTCATTAACCTCACCGTCTGTCTCTCATTCTGGAAACTTTTTTTCAAGATGGATGCTAGGCGTGACTTCAGGAAATAAGTTTTCATCATTCTTTTCTCTATCAGTAGCTCCTTGGAGAAAAGAGAACCTTCCTGAGAATAACCCCCAAATATTCATATTTGATGTTCTCCCCCCAGGATGAGATCATGTGACTAGCCAGAAACCCATGTTACATTTTTTCCCTGTGTTCAATGGGTTAGCAGTAGATACTTTCTTCCACTGGAGTAGTGAAATAGCATTATACTGGTAGAATCCTAGATAGTTCTTAGCACATACTCCATTATTTTTATATCATCTTCCATCCAACCTTTAATACCAATGGGGTAAGAGAACCCTTCCTTTTCATATTGCTTCCAATGTGTTCACAGCAACCTCATTTTGAGTGAGACTGGATGACTGCAGGGTTTCAGTTTGTCTTCACCTGGTAGAAGAGAACTGAGTCAGAGACATGCAGATGGTAGATGGCTTCGAACTGTTAAAGTGCCTGACAGGGAGTCCTTCTCATCAAGAATATAATTTTGGTTTCCTGGTGTGTGGTAGAGCAAAGTCTGCTTTCACTTCAAAATGAAGCACATTTTTCTCTCTTCTAGCAAATGGAAAGGAGTATTTAACTGAGAACAGCACAATTTCTGTGTAACACATGAATATTTTAAATGGCCCAGAGATTTCTCTAAGATTGTACTCCTCAGCAGACAGACAAAGCATCTGCCACTCTTCCATGACTGTCAGTTTAAGCCAGAATCACCAGTGCATTTTAGGCGTTGCTAATGGTAAAATCCAAATACACTGATGATCACCTAAATGAGAAGGCACCTGTAATAACTCTTGGTTGTGTCACCATTTTGCAGAAGATTGCTTGGGTCTTTTCATTCTATATTTTTTGCTTCAAGCAGACTTGTGTTTTAAAATTCTGTGCAATCCTCTGGTCAGAGTGTATCATTGGTTGTCTCCCCTACTGAATGTGCAGGCTTCAGGGAAAATGAATCAGTTGTAGTCTCAGGTATAGAGTTTAGTTTCTTAACATATTCTTCAGGGATGAAGCACTGGTTTGGTCTTTACTATAGGACAAAACATGAGCCTCTCTCCAAGTCTTTGACTCTTTTCAGCCCTTTCTCCAATTCGGGTACCTCACATACCTGATATCATCCTACCTTACATGGGAGGATTCACAAGACATCATTTTAAACTCATTACATTTGTGATATGTACTATGATTATGCCATAATACAAAGTTGGCTTTGCCTGTCAATGTTACTAATGGGTGGATAACTGGTACTGGAAAATTGCTGTTAGAGAAATTCCAAATCATACTCATTGTATCACGAGAAGGATTCCTGTTTAAGGAAAGGATTACACAACATTAGACCCCAGACCATTTAATTTCATGAAACAAACTCTAATCATTCACTGTGCTGTCCAGTGCTGAAAAAAAGAAGCTGTTTTTCAGCTCTCTTTAATTCCAACCATTTTCTTTTGGTCTTTTAACAGGCATAGATTTTTTAACAAATCTTTGATCCTATATATATATATATATATTCCTAAATTTACCTGTTCTATAACTCAAAAATGAAGGAGGTCTCTCTCATCTCACTTAATCTTCATCAGTACTCCATTGCATTCCCTACCAGGGAAATTTTTGACACCACTGGTTGTTTTCAAATTATGGCTCAGAATGCTTTTAGAGTGCTGTAAATGTACTGCCGATTCCTCTAAGTCTTTACAGATCTTCTTGGAATGCTTTCAGAAAATATGCTGGAGCTTGGAGGATGATTCACAGATTTCTGTGGGGTTTTTTTGTTTGTTTGTTGGTTGTTTTTTTGTTTTTTTTTTAAATACATAGCCTCATGCCTGTACAAGGCTGAACACAGCCCATGTTTCCTCCAGTCTCTACAGCCACAAGTAGCATGAGGTCAGATTTTGAAATCCTGCCTCACTGTAAACAATACTCTCCACCTTCCTATAGACCAGTATGAAATGGAGGAAGGAAAAGAGACAGAATTTTTATATTTTGAGATACCAACATGATGAAGTTGACTTATATACTGGCCTTAGCATTTTGCACAACAGCTATGACTAGAGCCTTCCAGCAGGCTTGATTTTAGCATCCTTTGTGATTTTTTTTTACTCCAGGTTTCCTGCACAACATTAAGCAGCTCTATAGCAAAATTGCACTGCTACAGACACTAGCTGCACTCTGCCTCTGCATGCTGTGGGTGCCAGCCATCAGCTAAATGTGAATCTGTAATGTCATTCATAGCACTCTGCATGTTTGGAAGAAACACAGATCAAGCTTAAACTGACATTATTAAGACTGACAAGTCCCATTTTTAACCATCAGTTCATTCGAGGATGCTATTTTTGTCCACTGCCCTACAGAACCAAGATTCCCCCCAGTGACAAAGTGCAGTACTGCTAATTCAGGCTTCTTCCTGGTAACGTGGCCACAGCAAACCCAGAGGAATAAGTGGACCGTTCATAATCTCTGCGTAGATATATGCTGGTCACACCACCCTGTCACTCTGCCTCTCTTCTTTGCTCCTCTATGCAGGCAAGGTACTGAAGAATGCAAGAATCTCCCTCCCTGGAGCTCTTGGAGACCATGAATCCTATAATGTGTATTTCAGTGTATGCCTGCTTATAAGAATTGCGAGGACAGGCAGAACAGAGAGGTTATATGACAAACATAAATATTCACAAACAACAAAAGACAGCTGATGATTCTAATTTTAGGCTTACCTGCAATCTCTCTTTATGGCATGATGAACAAAAAGACATTCAGCTCACCAGTAAATGGAATATTAACTACCAGGAACACAGACATTTTTAATAGGCATGGCTCAGTAACAGGACAAAGAAGCTGCTGTTTATGAACCACACAGCAGAAAGTGTGAGACTTCATAAGTATCTAGCCTGGGTCATAGACACAGTCATCCTGACACTCCATTGGCTTATATTCACACTAACAACTATTGTCATGATCTGGAAGCGTTTTAAATCCAGTGATTAACCAAAAAATACAACCATACCAAATAAGCCTCAATCAATGGAAGTCATGATACCTAAGGCTACACATCCACAAGTGGGCTGAGGTATGTGGGCATTTATATCCACAGCTGTCTGTAAAGAAAGAGACAAATTCATTTGTCTAGCCTATTTCAGATGTCTGCTCTGGGAGGAAATGAAGCAAACCCTAAAACTGCCTATGTCTCTCCATTTGCTATAAAGGGAGTCTAGCTACCTAGACTACGATAGGCAGCCTAGATCTGACATGTAGCCTACAGCCACTGGCAATCAGGGAAATTCCATCCTCTGCATCAAGGGGCAGGTGTCCAAAATGTAATGCTTTTTGTCGAAAGGGGTATTGGTCCCCAAAGTAAAGTACTATAGAGTTCCAAAATACAGAGCATCAGAAAAGAAAATAAAGATATATATATGCAAGAAAACTAAGCAGAAATAAGAAAATAAATGAACATAAATAACCTGGGGAAAAATACTTACCCCACACCACAATATAATTGCTAACAACTGTGTGCATATAGCATTGGGACTGTATAAAAGACACTAACAAACTTGTCTTGAAGTCCTTGACAGCTTTTTCTCATAAAAGCATTAAGGGATAGAAGCAGCTATGTTCTACAGGAATCTAAACTCTAACCAAAAAGAGAAATGAGTATCTGATTGATTTTTAGTGACACTTAAGCGTATAAGTGCCTGACAACATACCTACGTCAAGGGGACTCAGTTGAGTAGCTCCACACAGGTTGCTAACTCTTCACAGAATAGCACGTTGCTACGTGAGGATACTGGCTCAGGTCCCAAAACCCAGTATTGCTACTTCCCTGGTTGTCAAGGTCACAGGATGCCACAGCATAGAATATGCATGCCCCAACTCACTTTAAAAATAAGCTTTACAATTCCTAAGTCACAGAGGTGGTTTTGAAAATGATGTCTCTTATCTTCACATAGCAAATCACATAAAAACAGAAATGAAATTTTACTCTTTGCCATGGCTGCCTAAATGGCTTCAGGATTTTTTTTTCAAGTTTTCTATATGAGTCATGTTGAATGAAAGGATTAGAGGTTCTCCCAACATATATGAGCTCTTTTTACTGTCCAAGTGGAAATAGACTCACTCATTTCCTGATACCAACAGTGATAAATTAAGTGGTTAATTGCTACTGTAGATAGATTTAATCAACAGGAGAAAGCTGAGAGTAAACTACACACAGTTGTCACCATTTAAACAGTTCACATTTTGTCAGCAATAAAAAAGTATTTGAGATCCTGCCAGTAGTTCCTATTTTTTGTTTAGGAAACATGGTATTAGTTTGAATGCTGCAGTTAACTTATCTTTAAAATAATAAAATATAAATGTAATATAGATATAATAATTCTGCAAATTTACAAGTGGAGAGCTTTAACCTGAAACATTACTTTGTTCTAAGAGATTATCTTAGTTTGTCCGTGTTTCTGAACAATATAAAATGGAGTGCGTGGTATTACAGAAATACAGTCTCCAATCTCTAGAGATCTGGTTGAAATTTAATATGTAGTTTCATTCACAGCATTAACAAGGGACAAGCTAGAACAACATTCACTCAGTGCAGATAAAAAAAAAACTTTTCATGTGGAAGAGATATTTTGATGCTGCAAAATATAAGCAGGAAAGGTGGAAGACACATTATCACTTAGGCTTCATCCAAACAATACAATCTACGTAATGCAGAAGCAGCTGTGTCACAGTCATTGCTGTGGTACGCTAGATCTATTGCTTTTGCTTCCGACAATATTCAGGATTGCACAACGCTGGTTTGTAGCAACATGCATTTGCTCAGGTATCTACACTGTGTCCTGCCAGCTCTGTAACTACAGTATACACTAATCTACAGCAGGAAAAAAAAAGAAAACTATTGCAGACATATGACATGAGAGGGTTTTTTTTTGTTGTTGTTGTTTTGTCTTTCTGACTTGTTACCTAATTTTACAAATGTGTAGGCTGTTTACAAGCTTTGAACCAGACTTGTTACAAAAGAAAGATGTCACGGACTTGGTCCCGGAGCTGAAAAGATTTTCTGCAATATTTGTGTGTTATCACTTCAGTGGCTCATAGGAGTTAACATTTGACTGAACTTCCAGTGGAAAAGAACCTGATTAAAGGAATTTGCAGATATCTGCAGATACTTTGCAAGTACTACACCTCCTCTTTCTTTATTACAAATTATTACAGTGATAAACACTGGTGGATATATCAGAATATACTTGAGGAAGGTGGCCACAGGAAGCAGACAGCTGCTTTAGCAGCATTCTGGAACATCACTCAGGGCTGGCCTGAGCCTCTGGACTTCCATGTGAAGGGCTGGGTGCCCGGTGCCCTCCTGGGAGCCCCTCTGGACCCCTAAGGTCTGCAGAGCACCCTCCGCCAGAGCTCACAGCGAGGCCTGCCCTGTTCAGAAACACCAGCGGAGGAAGGTGGGAGGAACCTCACCCAGAATCTCCGGTCCTGTGATATTTGCCTCTTCCCTGACGAATCTGCAGGTGCGACAGAGGGACGTCCCACTGGTGGCAGACTGCTGTGGCATTGGCGTTCCGCCTTGAACTAACCTCCAGCGGAAAGCAAGAAAAAGAGACACCAGTGCTATTCACACTGATAGGGAACAGATATCCAATTACCTGCTATTACTATCTGTGTGGCAGTAAAAAGAGGCAAATAAAATAAAAGTCTCTGCACTTAAAACAGTGTTTTGATACCATCAGTCTGATAATCAGGAAATCACAGATTAGAGTCAACAGAAATTATGTGGTCACACTCTTTTCCAAAGGTGTAATCCCAAATCAGTGAGCTTTATTTCTAGGAAACAGATAAGAAATGACCTCATGTCAGCCTCTCAATGATGTAGAGCATAAGCTAGGATACAAAGAGTGTATGCTCTGAGTAAATCCATTTAGCCATTTGTAACCACTTGCCCTACACTGAATATAAAAATACAGGTAACTCTGAGCCATTAAATATTGTCCTAAAAGACAATTGCTGGCTGAACTGAGACCTAGCAGAGAGTGGCAGAGCTGGGAAGCACACAGAGCTGAATTTCACCACTGAAGCTGTCTCAGCAAGTCCTCCTTAACTTGGCTCCATCTGCACTGTGCAAACTGTACCTGTGTTGTACCTGTGATTTTGGTCAGTAGATATGTGAGAAGACAAAGAATAGAAATTGCCTCTAGCTTAGTAGAGGAAATAATGAGTGTTTGAACATGTCATTGGGAAGGTGGATTCTTGAATTTTCCATATTTTGCAATTTATAGGCTGTTAGACAGTAGGAGTTCTGAGATTTTATTAAATGAGATTTAGAGTGAGTAAAATGTTCTACATGAATTAGAGTTGTATCTGTGAATCCTAATTACTTATACTTTTTGACTGTTGTCAGGCTTGGGCAGATGTAGTCTACTTTTCCTCTTCTCCTTGCCCTCCATTTGGTTCTCTCCACATGCTTAATGGTCCATCATACTTCTTCCCAAGATTCAACAGTCTCCTCTGAACTCCCCTTAAATGTTTTGAAAAATGTTTCTGCAACACAGTTCCCCTAATTTAGAACTAAGGACAAGAATTCCCACCATCTTGATAGAGCGGTTCAGCTTGTTCCCACCAAACAATGCCACTATCTAGATAATAAGGGTCTGTGTGGGGAAAAGGGCAAAGGGTCAGTAAAGGAAGTTTGGGAAAAGTTTATTCCTCCTGGACAAAGAAAGGCCCCCTTGCTATTGTGACAAATAAGAAAAGTAGTTACCAGAACAGTATTGTACTCAAAAGATTTGAAATGCATCAGGGAACCCCAGCACTTGTTAAATGCAATCCACCAAGCAAGCCTTTAAATCTCTGACCGGTGCCAGCTTCTTGAGGTTTATCCCTTGAGGTCATGTGCCACAAGGTCATAAGTATCCAGCCTACATCAGTAGAACTCTATACATTTTACTCATCTGCCAGATCCTTACTGTATAAGTCAATGAGTTCCCCAGGTTTCTAAACAGCTTTAAACTTGCTTACCCTCATTTTAAATGCAAGATAATGTATATGACTGCTTAAAGGTCTTATTGTCAAGATAAAAAACTTTTTCCAAATTATTGTCTTTTATTTTCTAGGTTGTAAAGTGTTCAAATAAGCAAATCTGATTTGATTTTCCCCTCTTCTATTGCTCCATGACTAATTTACTTTTATTGCTTCATAAATGAACTCCGTGGACATTTTACTCTTAGTTCTGAGTGCATTTTTTATGAAAGTATGCTATAAAGTTTTGTTTGTGGAATGATAATATTGAACAAGTTGGCAAAAGCTACAAAGCCCTAAATGGTCTGGGACCTGTTTTTTTCTTCCATTTATCTTGTAAGCCAATGAGTTCACCTGAAGCATTTCTGTTGTCTGTTCCAGTTTCAGTAACGGAAGGAAAAATATTTGCTGTGAAGAATTCTCAGCTCTAGAGCTTGTTTCACAGCTGGACTGCTAGTCCTGCTAGCCTTCAGGGCAAAGTGCAAAGCTTATCTGTTTACCTGTGCTTCTGCTGAAGTAAATCCTTGGGGCCTGTTATTTTAGCAGACCTAGTGGGGAAATTGGTTAGGCCTAGAGTTTCTAGAGGGCTTTTGTGCTCACGGATACTAATTAGCTTGGGGATTCTCTTTTCTCTAGCAGTTGTTGGTAATAAGCTGTGAATTATTTATTAGGCTTTTTGTGAATGTAAATCCACCCAGATACTTGGGCAGTGGGCACATGTTTTATAGATATGAATGTCAATCAATAAATAAATAGCTGTGAGTGCTTCTCTGTAGAGGAGAAGCAGGAAGTGATCAGAGGAACAAGGGTAAAAATTGAAGGGGTATTTTGACAGAGAGCCTTTTTTGGCTAGTGCCATAGATTTTTTTCTCAATATTCCCTGCCTTACAGTGGTATTTCCTAACAGATTATGTCAGCACTGTAAGAGGCAGGTGCAACGGTGCCATTTGCAGAAGAGCTTCAAATGGTTTACATTTTGCAGTGATATGAATGTACTGGTTACAAGGACACACCCAACAAAAGTCACCTCCATTCAAAATGCTTTACCTTCAAAGGCCAGGTACAAAGCCTTGAGCTTAATAAAGAATATTTCATAGCACACACAGGTCATCTGTGCAAATAATCCAAGAGCAGATACAGATAGTTCTAGTCATCATTTACAGCTGTCCAACAAATATTCTGCGTGAATGTATTTCAGACTACAGGTGGTTCATGAACTATTCAACTGTTTTTGACTATATGTTTCTCTCATGGCTGACTCACATTCACTAAGCAAACAGCTGTGGTGGCTAAGACCTTGCTGCCTCTTCTCCCTCCATCCCAGCTGTTTGTTACTGACCCTTTGCCAGAAATTCTTGCTCCTGCTCCAGTGACAACAAAACCTGCCACACCTCAGCTGCTCCAGTTCATAACCTGGCATCTTACTGCAAAACAACTTCCACTGCTAAGTTAAGCTCATGTACAGGACTGTAAAATGGAACAGCTAAGGTGCAGTAAAATGCTCTGTTCTGCCAGCTCTGCAATGGGGGATGTACCTTTGGTAGATGGGTCTGACGATAGTTGAAGGAAGTGCTGATTTAACTAGTTCAACAATATCTACCAGAGCTTGTCTGTCAGTGTTACCCTAACCACATATTTGCCACTGCAATGCTTTTACGTGTTCAAAAAAGTTATAAACAAGGTTGGGAGCTTTTGATGCATGTAGTAACACCAACTACAGTAATATCACTACAGTATTTGTCACTACAGCCTTTGTCACCTGCAGGGTAAGTGTTACATATCTAAGTATATTTGCTTGAAGAATAAGAATTCCTCTGTCTGCAAAGAAACAAACACTCCAAATTAATGGACAAGCGAAGAAAAGGTGTATGAACTTATGAACATAAGATAGGGAAAGTGAATCAGAACATGTGAAACTATTCTCAGATATTGTTTCCCATATCTATCTCAAGCTCAGCTAAAATACAAACCATCTAAAACTGGCTGAGGGAAAACTAGAAAATTAAAAGAATACTGTGGAATCAGAAAGGGCACCAGGCCTAGCTATACACTATGAGTAAAGTTAAACTATGTGTCTCTTCATACCAGGTTTCTGAATATAAAATAATAAAGTGGACAGAAAAACTTTATTCTTGGCACTGTTTATACTTATAGTGTAGGTGAAACATGTAAAGGACATTTGTGCAAAAATAGCTACTCTTAGGTAACTATTGGGAATAGTAAATATTTTCACAGATGTTCCATTCTGGTTTGCCCTATAACTACCTGTACACAAGGGAAGGCCATTTCTTTTTGCAACATGTATTGCTCTTTTCCCTAAATTGGATTGCACAAGCAATAAAGCAATAAAGAATTTGGTCTGATATGTACGTTTCCATGGGAGGAAAATATCTTCTACTCCAAGTGAAGTCAACCTCCTATTATATTTCAGAAGGTGGAGAATATCCAGACAGAGAATTCCCAGGTTGGGAATTGGTTGTTATTCACAAGAATGACAGCAAAATGCAGCCTTATGTCAAATTAACTCTCACCAGGCAAACAGGACAACCACTGAAAAACGGCACAATTTGCGTTGTTTTACAAACATCACATGTTGTGAAGTAGACTAAAGCAACTGTTACTTAGACTCAAACTGAAGAGAAATTCAGATGATTTATACTGTTAGACCTTTCTCCATTAACAGCTGTTTCAAACCTTTTACCGTGAGGGAAAATACAGACAGATTTTGCAATGTAAAAAGCACAATACATTGGACTTCAGTTATGGGAAATAATAAAGTTTTTAACAAGGAGAGATTAATACAGATGATGTAGATTAATAAGATTTTCATGAAAACAAATTACTTTTTCTAACATGCTCACAGCTTGGGATGTTGGCATGTTGTGGATATAATTATTCTAATTACAGGGAAATTTGAAGGATTTTGACCATAATTGGCCATTTGCTAGTTGTCCTGAACATGACAGTCACCATACCTATTTTTGCAACAGCAGATTTCCAAAGGGCAGCACAATACTGGTGACTGTCCATTCTGGTATATGATTATTGACTATGCTTCCAACTTTGAAGAATTAGAGCTTTCTGGATGTAGTCCAGTCCTCCAGCACTCACCTTGTCTGATGACATTCCTTTTAATTTGATTGGGAGATATTCTCCAGGAAGAAAGGAAATGATGTACCCAGCTTTGTGATTTGCCTTCAACAGTTTCTCTGTGTTGTGCTATTGCTGCACTTTTTATACTTAAATATGAGCAACTTTCCATGCAAAAAGCCCAAAAAGCAAAAGCCATACTTTTATTTGCTCCTGGAGAAAGCTGGAGGCTTTAAAGCATGAATTTTGAGAAAAGGGTGTATTTTATCTCTTCTTAAACATTTCCTTTTGGACCCTGAAATTATGCATATACTGTGCACACCCACAGTGACTGCAGGTCCATGAAAGCATGTAGGCTCCTAACTACAGTTTAAGAGAGTAATCTTCCTATCGATTTTCATTTATGTATCTATATGGCTTATGGATTCAATGCTTAGTCTTCTGTTGTTACTCCCATTTATACCCTTTGGTGGATCCAGTTACCTCTATTCAAGCCAACCGACACTCTTGCATTGTACTCAATGGGAGTGAGATTTTATGCCAGAGAAATAAATCCTAGAGGAACTATTCTGTTTTTACTGTATATGTAGAATTTGGCCTCTCTTATCTAATCTAAAACATGCCTCAATTACTATCAATTTCTTAGTGTCAAAATGTGATATGATTCACTGAAAAAATATGTAACAACTAGCAAATATACCTGGCTACAGTAAGTTATGGATCCTCTTGAGATCAGTTTGGAAAAAAAAGATATAATTCATGCATTTCTGTAAGGAACCATCTAATTTCCTGGTTAAGTTTTCAAGTCACTGGAACAATCCCATAAGGAAATTCTGGCTAATGCAAAACCTTGGTTACAGTGTAGCCCTTCATAGCACCAGGCAACGCAGAAAAAAAAAGAAAAAGAAAAAAATATATATATATATATCAGGCAAGTAGAAATGCCAAAAAATCTCATCTCAGTTATATTAGATTTCCACTGGAATAAGAGAATTTGGACTCTAAAACTCATTATCCACCATGTAGCATGTATCACTGAAAACAGTACAAGGACCTCAGGCTAGGATGGGCCTGTAAAAGCCTTCTAGGAACTCAGAAGAGATGCTGTCATCCTGCTTCTTGGAAGGAGGGGCTGAGGGGGGGATACTCTTGTACTTTCCTAGAGCCAGGACCCACCATTATCACTTCCATGTTGCCCAGAAGAGATCTGACATTTGCCATGAAAAAAGCTGGAAAACCCTGAATTAGAACTATTGTTTTTTGTTTATTTATTACAAATCTGGAATGAGATTCAGCTCCTATCAAAGCTCATCAGTGTTTCTCATGGATTTTCATGGGAGAAGTACAAGATAACTTTTGATGCAGTGGTTGTCTGTCTACTAAAACCTGGACTTCTTAGACAGCTACAACTTGCATTACACTACAGAAGCATTTTAGAATTTTTTGCACCTCCCAGTGATCAGAGACTGACCCAAACAGACTGACTCAAGAGATCTACTTTGTCTTTCATTTCTAGGATGTTGGCTGTTGTCAGACAGTGGCATGGATTTTTGCACATCTGTATTACTCCTGATGTAGGCTGTGTTTAAAGTCAGCACACCAGGGGCATACAAAAGGTGAGAAGACAAAGTGTCACTTGATGTATGCTGGGTTGCAGTTGGTTAGAGACCCAAGAACTAATATTATCCAAAAGAAAGGCAAACATGAAGAGTGTACACATTTATATAGCATAAGCAGCTAGAGAAGCCAGTTGGCAGCTCTACCCGCATGTCTTCTCCCTGGGAGAGCACAACCAGATAGACAGCTGCAGGGGTCTGGCAAGATGCCCCCCATCCGCCCCCCAGTCAATGCCATTCGCACAGGAAAGGAGAGGAAAGAAAGGAAAATTGAATGTAGTTCCCTCTGTAGAGAGAGCTGTCCTCTGAGCAAAGGGATGATGAATTCTTCCTCCTCACAACCTACTCCTCCCTAGAGCAGCTTTCCTGGAGGTGATAACAGACTATCCCACCTGTCTCAGCTAGAAGGAACAAGGTGGAAACCCCAGGGGAGCAGACGCAGCCTAGCAGGAGGCAAAAGTGATATGTAAAGGCAAAAGTGCTTGGGGTGAGCTCTGGTCTGAGTAATGAGGTAGAACTGGTTGCCAGAGCAGAAGGACAAAGCAGACTACCACAAATACTATGGTGGGTACACTCCTAAACAGAAGCCAAAATGCCGTTGTTGGTGTCACTGCACATTAACGCAGCTGGTCAGTCCCTGCAGGCCAGCTTTACAGGCAGTGCCTACTTTATCCTTTATAAAGCCTACAAAGAACCACATATGAGCCCTTTCTTCGTAGTCTGCCTGAAGGCAGCCGAGCCAGAGACTATGCATCTTTATGCTTGTGCTTTCTTTCACCTTCCACCTCCATACCCCATTTTATGCCCAAAGAGCTATAGTACAGATATTTGTTGAGTGGTTTAGTTTAGCTGTTTTAAACAGACAAGAAAGTATACCTGAGCTTTTAGTAGAATGACTCACTTGAAAGCTAGGTTTCATGCCCCGTACAATAGCTGATTGTCAAGATCCATTTTGCATGTACTCTAAGAGGGTTCACAGCAATTGTCCTGTAGGAGGATGGTAGGGGAGAAGGTAATTACAGCCCACACATACAGGTATCCTCATGCCCTGCCAGCCTTCTGCAGAAGCCTTTTTCTGAAATTTCCATGCTTCTGCAGACAGCAGTGGCTGAGGATTTATAGCACTTCTCAGTAGAGGAGGGGGCTGGAGGGTTTGGAGACATAAGGGCAGATTCTTCTCTTGAGCCCACGTGGTGGATTGAAGAGGAGAACTTAGCCATATGAAATAAAGCCAGGTACTGTGACTCTTGCTCGTAGATAAATATTTCTTTAATCTTTTTTTCTGAGGGTTATTTTTTGGTATAACCAGCTGTGGCCTGTAGCAGAAAGGAATATCTCATAATGAGCTCTGTTATAAATGGCTCTGAAACACAGAGTGTTGGAATGCCACTAAAAATATTTTGTCTGTGGCTTTTGCTAAGGCTCAGCTCCTCAGGAAATGCTTTCATTGTTTAATGCTGTCATTTTGTACATATCCAATATTTTCTTAATCTGTCACTGGGAATAGTTTATTTATAACAAGCTTATTTTCCAATTGCATGCTGTAAATATGTCTTAACAGCCTTGCCAAAAACACCAACTATTCACTATAACTACTCAGTTATAGAGATTTAACCAGTTAATTAGCTTTTAGAAATACCAGAAGTATGTGTCAAATCCTCCCTTACCCCCCCCTTTTTTCCATTGAAATAGTGGACATAAAAGTTTGGGTTAGGAGTCACTTTGTTGATTAAACACAGTTATAAAAATGAAGGGTAGATTGTGACTCTAGATTTAGCCTTTGGTTTGTAATTTACATCTCTCTAGAAGTAATTCCAAAAAGCAGTGGGTCTTAAAAACACCTCCTCTTTGTTCCTTCCCTGCTCCTAAAAATTTGTCATTAGCCTATATAGTAGCAACTTATGGCAACAATAATACACGATCAGGGCGCTCTTGCTGAAGAATTTTTGGGGAGTCTCCGGTGCTGTCATTAGGGTATCTTTTGTTCTCCCCTGGTATATGAGAATGGAGAGAAAGAGGCTCTCTGTTTCTTATTTCTCAGGGTTATTACACATAGACATAGATTGCCTGCTGAATTTTATAGCTGGCAACCAGGTAAGGCTTATAAAATGTGTTTCATACGCAGTACGTCCCATAGCATGCGCTCTGTAATGGGATCCTGTTTGTTTAGAGGAACTAACTGATCAAAATTAGCTCTCCTAAGAGTCTCATACTCTTTAAATGTTATTAAATCTATATGCAAGTGTGTGTGAATGTGTATGTGTGTGCCTATGTAGAGAATAAAAATGAAGCCACGTGGAACACAGAGAACTTGTTGAAACATTCATATGTCTGCCAGCAAGCTTGCTGACAGTTTGGGTTTTTTTAATATATTTACACAGCTGTAATATATATACTTTTATAGGGAACATTTTCCATCATTAGCTTTCCAACAGGTTAAGAGGGTTATTCATAGATGTATCTGCACACAATGAGCCAAATTCTGGTCTCAGCTGTAATGGTGTAAATCCAGAGTCACTCCATTAAAATCAAATGCTTTTTTTTCTTTTTTGGACTTGTACCTGGGTAACAGAGGGGAATTTGTCCTCCATGTTTTCTGAGACCCCAGCAAGACTGCTGACCTTCTGTACTTTAGCAGATTATCTGCTGTTCATTTCTGTGTCATAGCTGTGGAAACTGCCTGCTCTTAGTGAGTTCTGTAGTCATGTGCTTCAGCTGATAAGATGATAGGAATCAATCTTTCTGAAAGCAATGTCCAAAGGCTGTCTCTAGGATTGTTTTTAATTCACAGGTGCTGACTCTATATCACCAATGTCTAAAAAAAGTCTAGAATGTCCCCAGATATTTATTCCTCCTGACTAACATCAACTTGAGCCATATCTGAGGAAAAATGTCATTAAAATGTACCTTGTGATATGGGCCCAAAACTGATCTTAATTCTGCAAGAAGAAATCTTCTGTAATGGCACTATAGTCAGTAGAAAGAGATTCCAGATTTCTGCTGCTTTCACAGAGCCTGGAATTTGTTCTTCTCTGTCAAGTGGCTCTTTTTAACTAATACAGTTAGACAAGTCTTTAGAGGAAATATTCTATTTCAGCTGTGCCAGGAGATTTTTAAAAGCTACCTTGTCACTTGCCTTAATGGGGCTGCATTATGGCTATAGGGATGCTCTCTCTCAGCAGCTGCTGCACTGCCATTTCTCTCCACTGCAAGAAAGTAGATGGGAAAAAGAAGCTGGGGACGACTAAGTCATGCTGGAGCTACAGGGCATTCTAGAGAGAGCAAACTGTGCTCTTTTCAGGGCTGCATTAAATTAATTATGCAAGAAGGAATAGTCAAAGACATCTGAAAAACTTGGGACACACTCCTGCAGTGTATGAACAAATAAGCAGATTGTAAGGCCTGGTTAAAACTTGGATGCTGCCTAAACTGAATGATATCTCTATCAAAGCAATGTTGTTTTTTTTTTTCAAAAGGTAGCAATAAATCAGTGAGTTCCCACATAATGAAATATTCCATCTCATTGCAAGAAAAGCTGCAATATGAAACACAGAAATCATTGAAGTCAATTAGACTGGAAACTATCTTTTACAGGGGCCAAATCTTACATTTTTCTCCTCTGCCAGACAGAACTAAGCCCTGACCCCACTTTAAGTCTCTCAGCATGGCTGGATTAAGCCCTAAATAGGTTGCTGGACTTCACATTTAATATAGGATTTCCTTTCAATATAGGACATGGGCTTTTGGGCTGAAATATGGAGATATTACCTTTTTCTGAATTTTCCATATGTTTTTAGTAAGAGTCACAGAATTTGAGACTGAAGTATGGGTAATCCCTGCCGTCCACACAGGCAGCGTCTGCCTGGAGTTGGGGGTACCTGAAAATCTCAGCTGCCTTTGAGGCTTGTTGTATCTCGACTGAGCGGAGTGTCCCGGGGTGAAGATATCCCCATGGCCTGGTTACACATCGATTTCTGTTACAGACAAAGGGAGGATTTCTCAAGGAAAGGTTATTAAAGTCCTTTGTAATGAAAGGTGCTAAGGAACCCAAACATAAACTCCCTCAAAAATAATAGTAACTGTGTGAGAAACTCTTCATTTCAAGTGTTTGTACAGTGTAGACTTATATAACATTACACATTGTAATACTGCACAATCCTAAGTGTTGTAATTTTAATCATACATCAGCATATGTTTTTAAATGCAATGCATTTTGAAGTCCTGTTTGAATTGGACACACTACTGTAGGTCTCTGCAGGACATTCTGTTTAGAAAAGAGATTACCAAAAATAAAAATTACAAAACAAAGCTGTATAAGTTACAAAAATGAGAGTACAAATGCCTCACTCCAGAAGTTTTTGCCACAAATCCAGATGTAAACAAGGCCAAAGGGACTCAGTATAAATCAAGTTATTTTTCTATTACATCAGTAAGACAGGGGCTCAGCAGCTATCCTGGACTTATTTTAAAGGCTATAACATGGAACTAGTTTAAATCCACTTTGATTCAGCTTGCACTTCACTGAAATAGCTGTATTGAGATGGAAAATTTTCATGTTAAGTCCTTTACCCTCTAGCTGTCAAAAAAAGCTCTTATAAAAATGGTTCTTGCTTATGAATGATTTGTATTTGCCTTTCTGCAAGCCTAACAAGAAAAGGCAGTTTTAAAATATTTAACCCTTTCCATGCCATCAAAGATGCTCTGAGTTTTGGCTTTTGCACTGACTTACAATTACAAATGAATTATCAGCAGGGAGAACACCGGGTCTCTCTCTTTTCTGCTCTTTCTCTTACTCTCTCTCCTTCTCTTTTTTTTCTTTTTTTTCCAACTTTCCAATTCACTGTATTAGAAATTTACAGTTACATATAAATCTAAACCTAAATCTGCTGCACTTCCTTTTCCTATTTCTTTCCATCTCTTTAGTCATTCCCCCAGGCTTAAACCCTACCAGACAATGAAGGTGTCACATTTGGCATACAGGGCACTGCTAAATACTTACTGTTGTTCGCCTTATTCCTCATGCCTGCCATAAGAAGTTTGGGCACAACTTGGTAATGTTCTTAGTTTATCTTATAGTACTATACATAAGTCCCAGGCAACATCAAGGTCCCTTTAGACTTAATGCTATATGCATAAATAGGCTATAGCTATATGGCACAGAGCAGTGTTAGGATCCTGGAGACAGTATAGCTTCATCAACGTGTTATTCTCCTGGACTAGTCAGCCTTGACAACAATTTGCATGGACAAACAAGATGCCAGTGTGACTATACTGAGTCTGATTTTGCAACATGTTCAGAGCTTGTGAGGACATCCGCCTAGCACATCAAGCCAGTCAGCATATCAGTAGAGACCTGTCCCTGTCCCTGTCCCAAAATTACTTACAGCCTCAGTAGGCAAGACAGACAAACGGTAAGTGGAGAACGAAGGCACAGAGAGGAGAACATCTATGGCCACAGTCCTTCCTGAGACAGAGCCTATGCCCAAGGCTTGACTGCTCACCTGTGCTGTGCAAGCAGCAGAGGCAAACAGTCTTGAGCATACAGCCGAGTTGTGAAACAATACAATCAGGTAAGCTCACACCCTTACTAATTACTTTGTGCAAATAGTCTCATGAGTGAAGTATTGTTCACATCAGCACTGGAAGGAACCAAATATAAGCCCTTCTTGTTTCAACAGCTCCTGGCTATAAGCTTAACATGAGATAGTTTTGTGCAACAGCACGTCTAGGTGACCCATGAGGTCCCCTGCATTGCTGTGTTGCTACAAAGCCTAACTATAGGGAAGAAATCTGCTAGAGCAAGAATTTACCACCCCAGGCAGCTCATACACTAGGGTCTGTAGGTATAAATTCTTCCAGTTAGGAGAATTATTTGTCCTTTAACTGGAATTCATACTAACACATGTAGCTGGGGTCTACTTTGCTCCTTGCTGGTGACTGTAAGGCAGCATGGTAAGTAGATCCTGTACTGGCTGACAATATTGCAGCAGTAGATGAATACTATGTTAATCACAAAGTACTGTATAATCACCATTCTGTTATGTTGTCTTGCTCCTTAAAAATGACCCTGTTCAGATTAAGCAGCAAATTTTACCGTAGTCAATCTCCCTGTTTTTCTGATGCTCTAGATAGGATAGGACCTGGACCTATAGATGGTCTTTTTGAAAGGTTCATAATCATATAGATATGTGAAGACTGCACTGTATTTTGGAAAAATTTTCCATCAATTGCAGGTGTTCAGTTTTATTTCAAGAAATGTGAATCACAGATCACAGAATACTTATCCTGTAAGTTACTACCGAGAAACCTGACCAACTACATCCCTGGGAGTTTTCTCTGTGGCTGGAAAATCCTGTTGTAAGGGCCTAATCAACAATTATCCACAAGCACATTCACACTAATAACACAAATATGGCAGAAACTGAGAAAGCAAAATGTTATTGTTTTCTGGAGAAAACAGTGCACATTTCAGGATATATACCAGCAGCAGCAGAAGAAACAAGGGCTGTTTACTGCAGCACACAAGTCACAAAAGCTGCCAGTACTCAGCTGAGCACCTGGGTTATCTGTTCAGAAGAATGATCCATTGGGTGCAGTTAAAATGCAAAGAAAAATACAAGACAGCACAATCCTGTGTGGGTGAAAAAGCAGTTCCTTTGAAGCTAGAATCTGACACATTTCAGAGCTCAACAGAAGCAAAAATCAATTTTTGTATTATTCTTCTTTCTAACTTTAGATGAACTTTAAAAGAAAGCTGAAATAAGCATGTGCATACAGGTCCACAACCCTTTCTTGTTCCTTTGCATTTCCAGGAATAGACAAAAACAGCCAACATGGAAAAATATCCAGGCAAACAGAGCCAGAACATTACCTTCATTTTCTTATTCCTCTCACCTACCTCAAGAGATTGACCCAGGGGCGAGTGTTACTGCTTCATAAAGCCCTTGATTGAACAACTGTCCACTGGGGAGTATTAACTACAGGTTTAAATGAAAAGAGAGCCAACATTGCTTAGCTTCCTGAGCCAGTAGCTCCAGGATTGAGAAGCACAGAAATGTACTTTATTCCTCCCTTCCTTACCTCTCCTCATGCCAGCAGTTTCCCTTTGCAGCTGAAAAGTGGGGGAAGAAGGAGAGGGTGAGGGGGAACTTGGGAAAGAAAAAGAACCTAATTGCTTACCAGTAGAAATCATCAAATAGAATAACACCACTTGATCACTGCTCAAACAAAACCCAAGGATGATTATTTGAATATATTAAACCACATGGTCAGCTTTGCAGCTAGAGCTTGAGGTTTTGCTGAAGTCCCAGGGACCTGTATATGCTGAGGACCTGGTCCAGTGTCTTGAGCTACAAAAAGCAGTGGACTCCACTGGCATTAGCACAGTATGATCTACCCTTGGTCATTTGACTCTGAAGGTAGGTTCCCATGCTTAGCTGTTGCGTGGGCCATATGACAAGGAAGCTCACTTGCTCCCTTCCGCTTTACACTCAAGTCCTTACTGAAAATGTTCATGTCCCTGAAGACTTTTGAAGACCTCTGGGTGCTATTGTAGAAAATAAAATGCTATGCTCTGCTGTGGAAAGAGTTTCATGGAAAATTTATTCACAATTATTCATGTTCAGTTGAAAAAAGAAATTCATAGTTTCATGCTTTGATTACCTAAGTGCTGCGGCTGCATTAAGAAAAGAGATTTGCCCAGCAGCAGGAGGTTTCATAGGCTCTTCCCACCGCTTTACATTCTGCTTTGAACAACATCCAAACTGAATTCAACACTTGTGATACTCTTCCTAGTGCTGTTATGAGGTAATGGTTCTCTTAATCTAAATCTTATCTTCCCAGCTGCAGTTTTTATAGTTTCCTCTAACTATTTTAGTCACATGAGACTGAAGGACCTCAGAATTTAGTAAATCTTTTAGAGCTTAAGATTATACAAGGGTGGAATTTGTTTCATCAGTTGTCTTAATTTATTAATGCTCTGCAGTCAGAATTGGATTTGAAACCGAAGTGAGTAGCATTCGCTAACAGCAGAAAAAAAATGCACTGTGAGAAAGGTTTAGTTTATTAGTCTATTACTTTGCAGTTATATTAATTGAGATATCTGGATTGTTCAACAAACACCAAAGTAGAAAAGAGTCTGTCTGTTTATCCCTCCCTTTCTCTATCCTTGCCCAAATAAGATATTTAGGTATAGACTGTCATAAAATTTTGTTTTATGATCTTTTTACAAGCAAAGCCCCAATTGAGGCAGGGAAATTAAGTTTTTATCAAGTGGTATAAATCAAATATCATTGATTTATATAGCTGCTATTCCATCACCTTTGAGGTGGGATCAGCTGTGGAGTTTATTAGTTTTTTAAGCATGAACGGTGACTTTACAGCACAGGGAACAGTGAGGCCTCGATCGCAGCTAAGGTTATATGTGGTATGTGAATGAATGTGTGTATGGATGTTTACGGATACGCGAGTGTTCCCCTGCAAAACGTATCTTGCCAGAAACTTTTCTAAGGATTAGGCAGCTGCCCAATCTCTGCAGACCTGTCATCATTTGCCCAACCTTTCTCACTGCCATCCAAAGGGAAATTTTCTTCCCAGGAAATAGAACACTAATTGCTTGCCCGGAAGGGAAATTAATGACTCAACAATTGTGACCAACAGGCTGCATTTTGGAGATAGCCAATCCCAAGAAATGTCATCTTTGTCAGGCTATAATTTCCATTCTTCACTTGAGGGGTTTTTGATTTTTTTTTTCAAAATGGTGGAAATACATATGAAATGTCATGTGGATATGAAGATGTATCACAGGGAAGATCACTACCTGCTCTGGTGGTATGGGTATACTGGCACTGTTAATGTTGGGAGGTATGTGTTCTGGAGGTGCCATCCTGACAGGACTGTCCCCCCAGGTCTGCCTCTGCCATTTGGCAAACTCATGGCAGCACTAATTAGAAGCCAGATCATAATTTCTATGTCATGGTATGTCACTGCAGCACTATGAAAAATGTCCTTGCCAAGCAGAGTTCTGATGTTTTGATAAACCATTATTATTCATGGTTTCAGAGCAACATGAGGTAAGGAGCCACGTTCAGCTTTTGCTGTGGGTACAAGAATGAGAATATGAAAGGGAGAAGGGCTTAATTTCTAACAACTCCTCTGAAGGTGGAGAAACCTCCATGCCAGTTGCTCTCCATCCATGACAGAGAGTCATTAAACATGAAGAAATGTTTGACTGACACTATTTAGGTTACATTTAGCCAAATCAAATAGCTCATTGTTAATGGCTTAAATAATCATCAGGTCATGAGTTGTAGTATTATTTTTCCATTTCTCTTAAAAGTGGGGTAAGCTGTCTTGTGAGAAATTTATTCTCTACAGGCAATTTTCTATTAAAGGTTTTTTGATATTTGATCAATATAAATCCAAATAGACCTGCAGACTGGAGTTACACTGAAGAGAAGTGTTTTGTCTTTCTGTGGCCATCTTGGTCACGAACTGTTCACAAGTACACCTCTATTTTCTAGGATCACCAACTGTCAGGAGCTGAAGGGAGACTTAGCATAAATCCCTGAATGTGTGCAATCTAGAAAGAAGACAATGTAACATGTAACTGTGATGGATTAGGCTAAACCTCTCTGAATATAGGAGAAGTTGCACTTCCTTTAGGGTGGTGATAAGTAGTCTATAAGCATCTTCATGTAACTATTTTGGTGAAGCCAGAGTAGTGTCCCCACCTAAAGCTCATATGACCACATGCAGCACATCTGCATATGGCAGAATTTCTCTATTATTTTATGTGTTACAGGAGAGCCAGTAAAATAACACAGCAGGGACACAAAGAGAGAAGGAAGAATCAGAAAAAGAGCCAAAAGAAATCCTGGAAGCTATTCTTCAGAAAAGTCTTAAGAGACTTTTGTGGGATGAGTGCTCCCAGAGAAGAGCTTGGAAATGTCACCAAAGAATTGGTTTCTAACAAATTTCTGCTGTGTGAGGGGAAACAAGACTTCACATATTCTTTTTAAATAAACAGAATGGCAACAAAGATACTCAGTTCCACAGTGAGCTAAAATTTATTTTTCTGTTGGACCCCATCCAAAAGCTATTTCATGCCATGGAAAGATTACCATTGATTTCAGTTCCAGTGGATGTTGTCCTTATGTCCCAGCCAGAGGTTCCCCGTTGTACCCTCTTAATGGGACATATGCAGAGGAAGATGTAGCCCAGCCATCATCCGCCCTATTATAGGTTTGACTCTCACTTAACAGCAGTGGATCCCAGAGATACAGTAAGGAAACAATTTCATTTTTTACCCACCTTTTGCCTGCAAAGATGAATCTAGTTCAAGAATTGTTTTCCATCCAAACTGTAAAGTATTTTAAGACAGAGATTTTGAAATCAATATATCTTTCTATATCAGTAACTTATTTCCTATTTACAGCTCTACCCAGAGATCTTTATATCTTTAAGCAGAATGGTAATTCCATTGAATTCAGTGAGACTACTCTGCACTTAAGCAGATATATAAGTGCTTTGCCGGCTGATTTCTCTAGTTAGACCTGTATATAAAGGAGTAATGACAATTTGCAAATTAAATTAGTCTCAGGCTCAGAACTAAGCAAACTTAGGAACATTTGAAGAAAATAATTCCTGGGCTTGAGACACCTCTTACTGTGAATTAAAAGTATAGTAACACACAGTCAGTGATGTAAAACAAGAAACTTGCCGTCTGATTTAGGAAAAGACACCAGATGTGAGGAAAACAGTTAGAGGGAATGGTGTTCAGGAAGCAAGGATAATATGACAGATGATTTTGAATCTTTTTATACATGTTTATTTTTTACTTTGTGAAGCTAAATCAAATAAGTAGCAGTGATGTCTATCAGCTTGCTGCCCAACGATGTAATAAGCAACTGCAGGGATACAGCAGCACACACAAAGCTCTGCATACGTCAGGAGAGGAGAGCCTGCAGCATGTGCAGCAGATGCATTAACATGAGAGACTATTACAGCTCCAAAGGAGCAGCTACATTCGTCACGCCTGTGAACTAAGAAGGAATTTATACGGTGGGCCCTTACAGCTCCAAAGGATATGCTGTTTAAAAACCCGTCATTTAAATGCTCCAAAATGCATGTTTACTGAAGAGATTGTGAGCCATCAAAAGAAAAGGATTGGGAATTCTTTATTTTGGCGGGGGAGAGGTTTCTGTTTTCCCAAACAGCTTTCTTCAAAACATGAAGGAATGCATGTCAACCTTAAGTATTGCACTGGTGAACAGCATCTAGGAAATTCAAAGTCAAGGCTGCCACTATGTCCTTGGTTGACCCTTTGGTGCCATGGGATTGCAAAGACTTCAGCTCAGTGTGATCTTGTATATCGTATGTGTCACAGTATTTATTAATGGGGTACTAATTTTGCCTGCATACAACTCTATTGCTTTATCAGGTGTGCATCTGGGATGAATCTGGCCCAAGACACAAGTTAATGCCAGATTTCTGCCCTTCATGTTGCAGTTTT
This sequence comes from Apteryx rowi, assembly GCF_003343035.1. Classification (NCBI taxonomy): domain Eukaryota; kingdom Metazoa; phylum Chordata; class Aves; order Apterygiformes; family Apterygidae; genus Apteryx; species Apteryx rowi. The sequence goes on from NW_020447719.1 coordinate 1,468,838, forward strand.
GCCCTCTCGTTACCCTGTGTCATATTAGTAATGGTCTGCACTGACTGATTTAGAGCTTCTTTTATCATGTGACAGAGAAACAGAAATGATCAAAGAAACCACAAAGCAAGTGCTTACTAAGATGCCTGCTGCATCTGACCTACATTCCACCCATCTGTTACAAACCTGATTTATGGAAAAACTGAAATTAAAACTCTTCCTGGAAACCTAAACACTCATAACTTGGCCGTATTTCATCCATTCACATCCATTTTTGATACCTATCTGTCTTCTTACTAACTCAAGATGCTTACACTTAAGGCCTAGAATGATAATGTTCCTAATCCACAGCTGATTATCTTCTCTGAAGTTAGATACAAGAGATGTATAACAGCTTAGAAGTCAGGATAAGAGAATGGTGGAGCAGCACAAAATGGGAGAAATTACAGGCTTTGCTGTATGATTGCCAGCTAGGGGCCTTAGCAGGTCAGTAAGCAGTATGATTATTTATGCAGAGCAGATTTGCAAGGAACCACACAAGTCTTCATGCTAATTTCAGTCAGAGCCATCTGATGCCCTGTTACGATAGAAAAAGGAGGGGAAGGAGCAAAAGTGCTAGAGAAAAGGGCCTCGGAAATGCAGCTCTAATAAATCCTGCTGCAGTATGCCATCTGTTCCAATGGGAAATCTATGCTGTCATAAATCTGAGTGTTGTGGCTAGGAAGACTGAGGGCATGCAACCCAAATTTGTAGATACTGTGTTGTGAAAACTACATAACAGAGCTAAGACATTAATTTGATGAAGTTGGATTATTTTCTGGTTGCAAATATTTCTTGAGAATGTTTTTCTTTCCATTAATCAGTGAATTATTTAAGCTCTGTAGGTGACACGGTTTGTTGCAAACAGCTACCTCAAATATTTGACAAAAAAGTTGACGCGTATTCATTCACTGTGACTCATTACTGAGTATAGTAGTGTGTTTTCTTCTTCTTCTGGTGGGTAGAAATTTTACAATGGGAGGGGTCTGAAGAAATTGCTAGACCTTTGCCTTTCTCTTGGGGAAAAGCCAGGAGGGAAGCTGAAAATAAACAGGGGGAAGCTGAAAATAAACAGGACTAGAGGATCTGGGGAAAATGTGAACCTTTCCTGTTTGAGTCTTTCAAGTCCTACCTGACTGAAGAAAAGTAAGCAGCAATAAGATGTGACATGATTAATATTTTTTTATTATTAAACATTCATTGTTAACATATTGCGTATGAATCCCAGTCATTAACAAGGACTCCTTAAAGGTAGCAAAGAGAGACCAAAATGGGTCTCTGTTCTGTGGAATGTCTAATATCATCTCGTTTTCTATTTTTTTTAAATTATTCTCATGTGCAGAAAGTACCTGCTAAATGTTCCTTAGAACAGGGATAATCACATCACAAGCAGGCTAATTTGCTTGCTCTGTAACAGGGCTCTTTTGAAAGGTGTTTCTGTCTTTCTTCTGTGTCTAGCAATGTCCAATGAAACACAGACCAGTTCTAACACAAATACCAATAGATTGTCAGCTTAATATTTGCTTTTTGTCATTACCACCGGTGTACAGTTCAATCATGCAAATGAGGTGGAAAATTCTGATATCCTTGCAGGATTTCAGAAAAAAGGTAACCTATTTTTAACATAACAGCCACTATTCAGAAAATGTTGTAGCCTATCTAGAACGGGAACAGGAACTAATGCATACAGAACATGCAGCTACTTTTGTAATTATAAGTGTGCAAATTTCCAAAGCTCCCTTTAAAAAAAGGCCTTCCCTTTCATGTTGGATCAGTTTTCATGGTTTGCAGACCCACAGTTTGAAAAATCCCTTATTTTGCCATGTAGAAAACTTCTTTGGACTTTTTATATATTTATATGGCTTAGCTGGGACAGGAAATAGAATCGATAACCCTATTAAAATCAAGCCACATCCCTAAGCCAGCAAGACTTGAAAAAAAATGTGCAGACAAATGGCAAGCTCAGACATTTATAGCTAGCAAGGGAAAGTAATAATATATTATACATCTCTTAAAATGCAGATGATTGTGTGTAAATGTTTGTGTATAAAAAATCCACTGGTTCATTGACACAGGATAAAAATCCACTAGTTCATTGACATAGGATAAATTCAAAACAAGAACTGTTGGAGGTTTAAATCACGTTCTTTACAAACTGATACCAGCAAATTTTCTTTTTCAAAGGACCATATGGCTTGAGAAGTCAATATCCTTTCTAGACTATCCTTATGACTAATGTGCAAGATAGCAGACTGTGAGGGTTATGACAGAAGCGGATGATCCTCACACACAATGGCGTTTTTGCTACTTGATCAAATCCCTGAATGACTTTTCTATTCACTAACCACAACTTTTGTGTTTATGTATCACAGGAACACAGTATCATTGCATTTTGCTTGCAGGAATGCTCCTGGAACACAGATGTCTTCTCCTCCAGGAGGTTCCAGGAGCTGGTCACCTAGAGAAACGTGGAAGTGTGAGACTGTATGTCCAGCCGGACTGTGGCCTATGCACATTGTGGAACTGTGATTTGCCTGTGGCTCTGAATACTGAAACTTCCTTGTAAAGGTGTAGTGATAAATAAAAAAGTGGGTTTACTCAGTATTGATGTCCATGAGAAGTAGATAAACTGTATATTGTCCAAACTAGATGTGGGATAAGCTTTCACTATTTACCCTCCCCACATCTTTTGCTATCAGGTAGAAGAAAGGGGAGAACCCTGTGAGCAGTGACAGAATGGTAGAAAAGGAAGGTTCAGCAACGTTTAGAGGGATGAGGGCTGCAGCAGCAGGGACATGCTGTGGAAAGCCTTTTGTGATGTTCTGCTGTGATAATCATTTGAATTTACCATCTCCTTTGAAATGTCTTTGTCAAGTGAACAACCCGCAACAGCCCCATGAAGTAGTTAAAACATAGCAAATTGAAAATAGACACTTATTTCCTGGTAGAAATATGTTAGCATGGTCTCACTAATACTGAGCAGGAGGCTTTGGCAAGCACACACTGAGCTGTAAGAGAAGTGGTCCAAGTTTTCTCTTCATTCTGCAGGATCCATGAGCTAGAAGAATAAGGTCTGCCTTGCTGAAGTGAAAGAAAAAACACACACCCAGTACCAGACTACCAGTACACATAGATCAGTGTAAAAATCACAGTAGAGCCATAATAATATACAATTCCTGACAACATTCACCTAGATATTTTACCTGAAGAGATGAGGGAAATTTAAGAGATATATAAAAGTGTCTTCTGGAAACTTTATGGTAGGCCTTCACTATTAAAAAGTAAGCTTTCTCCAGCAGTTAAATAACTGCATTGTCATACTGTCCTCTAAAATCTGAATTCGGAGAGGATGATAGCCACTGAGGAGATAATGTTTTTATTTATTATGTGTATTGCACAAGAAAGACAGAAACAGAAAATAAAGAATTCTTCCCAGTTCCTTCAAAAGAAATGTATGCATCTATTTCAGTTTTGAAATTCTGAGCTCAGTTTACTGAATGAATGGAGGCATTTACCTGCAGCCCTGACCCAGGAGTCTAAGGTCTAAAGTGCACTCAGTCTTCTAAGTCTTTGTGTTTAATATGAAGGCAGTCTGGGATCTCACTTCTGACAAGCCACTAAATAGGAAGCCTAACTACCAGACATATAGTTCTGCATTCTGTATAACTGAACATTGCCTTGCAGGGCACCTAAGTCCTTTGTTGTATCTAGACTTACCCAGTATCATAGAGGACATTAGTGGTATCACAAGGAATTGAATTCAGCTGTCCTGAGTCCTAAGCTAATATCTTAACATTTCTCATAACCTTTTTCTCATAACAGAACTGTAATGGCAATCATACAGAAAAGGAATAGACAGACTACTGTTTGTAGGGTTATACTACATTACCCACCCTACCTGAACAGCAGGCTTAGGTTCATAGTTTGAAGTCATTATTTGTATTATGGGACTTGCTTGCTAGAAAATTATTTCACTCAGTCAAAAACTGGAGATTGTAATTTGTTAAAGTGTGATGAGACATGACTGTGAGTGTCCATGGTATATCTAAGGAATCATTTTGGTATTCAAATAATGCAGTCTGGGGACATTATTGAAGGCTAAGTGATCTATTTCTACCAGGCAAAAAATGTAATATTGCCTGGAAACACTCTGCCTACTGTCTTATTGCTATTATACAACAGAAATTGTGAAAAAAGGGGAAAAAATCAGATTTGTTGAGAGTCATTGCTACAGGTTGACACCAGAAAAGTTATTCATGAAGCTCTCTCTGTGTCTGTATGATACCCAAATATATGGTACTTCAAAGTGTTAATCTCTGCGTAAGTAGTTATAGTTAGTAGCTGTATTATATTCCTAACAGAACATCTTTATTTCCAAAGTATTCTACTCCTTAATAGAATTATGTTTTTCCAGCTGTTCTGTTGATGGTTTTCATGTTCTTATGCTGATACAGGCCTGTTTTTTCCCTTACCCCTACTGCATCCATAGTCAAAGTTGAAAGTCTGTCCACATTCCTTCTTAACATGTTGTACAGAATTTAGTCTACAACATCTATAAAGAAGGTCAAAAGGAGATTGCTATATCTGACTCAGGGAGGAAAGAGTGAATCAGCAATGCAAACAAAAAAAATCTGGATTATGGGGAAGAGAGACCGACCTTTAGACATAGCAACTGTAGCATGTAATCATCATAAAACTGTCCACCAAAAACATGTCCTCTTTATTAAAAATGTGTACTGTATGTTTATACTAGAGGCACTAAGGGAAAAGCAGGAGTGAGATAATGAGGTAGGTAACTTGAGATAACTCTTTTTTTTTTCAGGAAATGAATTGGGGATGATTGATATACTATTTTTCCATTTAGATTTATTAGTCAACGCTGAACTCATTGACCAGAACAGGTTCACACAGGATTGTGCAATTTTTCTTTTGATAGCCAACTCTACAAGTGATGGAAAAGCCAAACATTCAGACTGCAAACAGTCAGAAATTTGTTACTGAAATTGTCTTCTGTTAGACAATACTGTTAGATAGGAATATTGGAAGATTTATGAAAATACAATGATTTGTTCTGACAATCTCAAATCAAAATGAAACAAACTTTTTTATTTCATTTGAAATACATTGTTGCTGAAATAAAACTGGCTTACCTGGACCAGTTTTAGTTGGGGGTCTACACAAAATAAAAAATACTACATTTGTCACATAACAAGTCCAGATTCCAAATAGAGCTGCTTTGGGGGTTGATCATTTCTGAGACTTTATTTTCGGAGTATACATTTTGACAATAAATCTCAGAATTAAAGTTTTAAAATCCTGGGTATTGTGATAAATGATTAAAGGCTTGAAAATGTGAACTTTATGTTTAAAATGAAAATTTCTCTCTATATAGTAATGAAAATAGCTCTGTAGCTATCAAGTTAGACCTTGAAGGACAAACTTGTGACTCTTCAGACTTTTACAGAGAATCAGTGATATATGGAGCTGAGGACCTTTTCAGTGCAGACACACCTGAGATCGTTCCATGGCACTAAAAGCAACATGCAGAGTGCCCTTTGAACTTTCTCCATACAAACCATTTAAGATCTGAGAGCAGCGTGAGGACAAACAAGGAGTAAGGTCTGAAAATTTTAGGCATTGCACAGACTCTTACTAGGAAATGTGTCTTGCCATAAGGAGTCTGCAATGAAAACAGACAAGAGAGGCAGGGAATGACAGAAAGAGATGGTACTAAAGAAGTGATTTGTCTAAAAGAACAGTTGCAGTATAGCATCTGACTCCCCTCACTTCATAAGTTCAAGCCTCAAGTGTTTTGTCCATTTTATAGGCACACTAACTTTATTTACCCAAAACACAATTCTGATACTTAAATTAAAAATAATATGGAAACATGATGTTGTTAGGTTTCCAGTGAGGTCAAACAAGCTTTAAATGGTTTACATCTGAAATCTCTTTTCTTTTACCCAATAAGCAAATCGCATTGTTTACAGACTCTTGAACTCCAAATACCACTGGAGCATCTGGATTCTCCCTGCTTGTGGGTGACTGTAATGATCCACATAAAGAGGTAAGTATCCTGTAACCTGGAAAGTTGTGTTCTTGAAAGACACATCATTTGTTCATTTGGGCACTGTTTTATTTGTCAGAGTACCAGGGGGAGTGGAGACACTTGGGCCTTCTAATAAAAAAGAGAGTGTGTAGCTAGCACACTGGACTAAGACAGCTTGTATCCTCTTTCTACCAAGGTGCAATGTCGGATGCTTTCAGGAAAGGTGTCAGTCCTCTCCTAATGCATAATCATTTTAGTCTATTCTGTTGTATCTACCAGTCCTGAATCTCATCTTAATGGCTGCTTGAGAGATCTGTGGTCTACTACATTATAGGGCATTCTTTGAGATGTTCATTCCTCTTCTTGTATTCTCGATGCGCTTTGGGGAATAACAGATGCAGCTGACTGGCAGGCAAATTTTTTACCTCCTTTAGTCTCCTTCCCCTCCCACAAGAACTGCTGGGAAGATACCTATTATCTCAGACAGCAAACACACATGCTCTTCTATACCCACACCAGGGATGAAAAGATGGCCAACTGATTGAGATGGAGAGGAAATGTAAGGGCAACCCAGGAGTCCGAACATAAACTGTCCTTTTTTTGGTTGGTTCCTTGGCAGAGACAAGAAACTGGCTGGGAAGGAGCTAGGTTATATCTTAGCACTATGAACTATCTGATCACTGTAACCTCTCTGATGTATGTTTACAATGCACACTGGAAAGCTGCTGTCAGTGATTGAATCCATAGGTCCAGTGCAAAGGGATTATTTCTGAATTACTGGCTCAAGTTCTGGAAACAAATACTTTATCCTGAACTTATCTCCCCTGCTTAGTCTCTTGCCTCTGTTATGCACTTAAGTTGCAAACTCCTTCTGACAAGGAACACCTCCTAGAAAAAGCTTGTACAGTGCCCAACATACTCAGGCCTTGCTCCTGGTTAATAAATAAATATCCAACACTATGAACATTATCCTAATTCAAAGAGAAGTATTAAATGTTGGCTTGTTCACATTTTCAAGCATTTTGCAATCCTTAAGGAGAGATATCAGAAAATATTATTGCTATATGATTATTTTTTCCTAATACTCTAAGCTTCCAAGTCATTTAAAAGTGCTAGAGAACACTGTGGGTAGGTCTAGAGCAATGCCAACAGCACAGGAGAAAGAAGCACATAGTCCAATCACTATTAAACAAGCACTTCAGGTTCTTAATAGTGCAAAATAAAAAGCTGGAGGCATGATGCTTGAGGTGAGAAGGCTACTGAAGGCATCCTTGGGGACGATCTTTTGTGTTCTCCCAGGAAACAAAAGACTTCCAGAGAAAAGAAACAAAAGACCTGAACAGCAGGAATATTTTGGGACTGCAGCCAGGGAAAAGAGTCAGTAACAAAGACTGGTAATTTTGCATGAATTGCTGTTTTGTGTTGTTGAGCACCAGGACACAGCTGGTGTACTGGTGAACCTGAGGATTTGTATTAACTGTATTGAAATGATAATGAAGTTTTTATTTTATGATTGCAGATGTTGGTGGATTATTGTTATTAAGCTTATTAGTTTAATAGTACAAATATGAGTTCCTGTTTGCTTACAGTCTTATTCGTTGTAGCTTTGTGAAATTAAATTTAGATGGCTATTAAATAATTCAAAATAACATAAAAGGTCAATTGAGGAGGTAAAAGCACAAAGGTAAAGGTAAAATAGTATGTAGAATTCAGATTCTTCAGAATTTGAATGAACTCACTGCCTTTGGTTACACTCTAGTCATACACTTAGTCACTTTGGTGATCCAAGATAGAGCAGAAGCAAGGGAGAGATCTGGGGTTATTTTATGAATCATTGAAAGAACAAGCAGTGCTGTTTTGCAAATTGTTTTCTCACTTTGCCTCATAACTTGGGCCATCTAGACTTCTAGGCACTTAATGTGAAGGACCTCAAAACTGCCCTGTTTTCAGAGAAGAGGTTCTTGGTGTTTTCAGAGATCGAGGCTTTGTCTGAATATCTCAGCTGAACACCCAATATACTAACCCCATTTGTAAATATAAGCTTAGCAAATGAGACAGGTATTTTTCAATCTATTCAGTACAGCAACCAAGTTTTTTTTTAACACACAAAGCATAAAATTAATGTATTAGAGCATTTGATTTGTTATGTACAGTTTGGGTATATAACAGATACGTTAAGACAGTTTACTGCCCTTATGAACTTGCAATCTCTATAACGGGCAAAAGACTAAGGAAAAAGGATTACTTTTCCTGTCAAAAACTCATGAAGGTATAATTTAACTTATTTTGGTCAGAAAAGTTTGTCCTATTGATCTAAATATATATTGCACTCACACAGAAACTGAACAAGAGGAATAGAACACTAAAATGTGCACATCTGAAAACATGATTGCATTGTGACCAGACACTCATTACTGGTTTTATTATTATTGTTTTTTAATCTTACTGGAGCTCAACTTCAAAATGAACAGAGCTATCTTACTGGTGGTAAGTAAGATAAAAATGACCCTAAGCTGTCCAAAGAGCTCCACTGCTTTGGCTGACCTGAGGGCACAAGAGCTAGCATAGCTTAGAGGAGCATGGAGCCTGACACAGGGGGATTCATGCTTAAGAAAGCTAACAGTGTCTTTTCTCCAAGCTATTAAAGGCCACAAAAAATTGCTTTGGGCCTCTGCTGATAGAACGGGATCTTGAGAGGGGGCAGTTTAGGGTTTTTCCAACAGAGCCCAGTTGTCTCTTCTCCTTAAGCAATGGGATTTTTTCAGACAGTACTGCCAAGTCTCAACTTACAATTTTTGAGCTTTAGTTTTTGAATATACCTCTCTAGGCTTTGGTAAGCAGCCTCTGGCAGCCAACAAGTTCATGACATGACACGACATGAGTGGGGAGTCCGAAGACAGCCATGCTGCAAATAGAGTGAGCGCTGCTCTCTCATATATGAAAATCTAGCACAGGAGTCCTAAAATGCATTAAGAGTAAAAAAAATTGCAGATAGATTATTCTGGCCAACTAGTCTGGTTACAGGCATTTGGGCATACACTGTGACTGATCAAGTGTCTGCTGAAGCCCCTGCAGCACTGGCTAAGACACAACTTTCAGACAATGTATAACTGTCATCATGTGCTTCTCCCTCTACTCATGAGCATGATCGGCCATCTCAGCTACAAAACCACGCTAACTGATATCTCCTAGAGAGTACCAATATTGACATTATCTCTCTGAGCTGTGAGTCAGGCCTATTCTTTCAAAAGAAGGAGTAAACTACTGGATTTGCATATTGTTTTGAAGACCTTGAGGAAGAACTTTAAAATCCTGTCTGGGCACATGCATGTTTTGAGACATATAAACAAAACAGCCATTAAAAAACAGTCCTTGGAAATCATAAAACAAATATTTTCCATTTACATTTAACTCCAGTAATTGCAGGATTTTTCAGATGTTCTTTGCACACCACCCTCTCATGCAGAAACTCCATAATGATAAAACTCTATCATGATAAATGATAATGATAAAACTCTAGAAAAAAAGTCTGATTAGATCCAAGTTTTACAATTCTTAATGTTCCTACAATGTTGTTAGTCATTCTTTTTGTTCACTTTGCAAAGAAAAGATGTCACCCAAAAAAGTGAATGGAAAAGGTAAGTTGAAAGGTGATAGCTGTAAAGTACAGAGAAAAGCTGGTGAAACTCTGGTTTCTTTATATAAATCTCAGTCATAGCAGATCCATTTCCATTATGAGAGGCTTTATGTGTGTTGTGCATGTGTGTGTGTGTGTGGTTACGTGTATACACACTATCTATGTGCATTTATACAGAGTCACACTCTCAAACTCTCAGCTGTTCATATAGATGTTGTAGTACAGTTTGATACTTGAAGGCAGTCAGAATAAAATAATAATCTCCCAGAACAGCCTAGGCTGTGACAGGGTAAGCTCTCATACTATACTGCCAACAAGCCTCCTGGGCCGAGAAGTCCGTTCCTTTCTTGTCCTCTTGGCTGAGCCTGCCTATAGACATACCAACAAGCATTAAGAGTTATAGTGCTTTCTGTTATGACACCTGACTCATCAAGGTACTAAACTCACCAAGGTACTAAACCACCTGCTTGATTTCAAGCATGGGAAATATTTCATTGTTTATGTCCATTCTCAACTTCCATAACTGAATAGGCATTAGATTAGTCACAAAATGTAACTGGCAGCACTACTTGATTTCACACAGACAACCAAATGGTAACAGCATATAATCACTGCTCTTCCAGCCTCTATCTGAACTGGTGTTTTGGAGCACATAGGCAAAGAAGCAATTTCTGTAAATTCTGGATTCTCAGATTTTTTTATATGTTCATTTTAACTCGGGTAAAATTTCTGCTGCCCATATGTGCAGACAGTTCCAATTGCTTTATAAAAGATTATAATATTTACAAATATCGAAAGGCAGTGTTTGATCACTGGTATTTTCCATCTCTTCAACATCAGCAATGTTCGAATCCACACTGTTATGGTTTGTTTGCAGTGGAACAATATTTGTTCATATCTTTCGCAGAAAGAGTACCAAAGCTTACGGCAGGTCACCATAGCTCTAGGTCAAAACCTAACAGCAAAGTATTATAATGCGGATGAGAAAGTAATGTTAAAAAGGGAATAGAAATGGGAATGACCACTTCCTTCAAAGTAAAGAAAGCTACATAAAAATTATCTGACTTTTCAAAAATATTCAAAACCTGCATCTTCCCCTGAAGGATCTAGCTGTCAAGAGGCAAGTTTGAAAAAGTTTGTATCAGTTTACTTCTTTCACATGACACAGTATTGAGCAGTAGTGCAATGCTTAAAATGGTATCACAATCAACAAGAGCAGCTTATACTCCCTAGACTCTGTAGAAGGCAAAGGTCAGAAAACCTGCAAGAAGAACTATAAGTAAAACTGAAGTACTTCTATTCAGTGCTTAAGGTGATCCTGTATTTATATCAACAGAGTACTGTTGATTTAGTATGATTATGCTGATGCATAATTTAGCTGATGTTAGCTTGGAGCCAAAAGTGCCTTATGATTTCAATGCATTATCAGGGATACTGAAATAGGTTCAGATACTAAACAGTTCTGAAAGATCAAGTTATATTTGTTCATTTTGGATGCCCAGATAGACATTCAGGAAAAATCTGATGCCTGCTTTCAAAAGCTGAGCTTACACGACTAGAAACAACATGTGTCTGCCTTATATCGAGCCCATGCACAGGTTCTCTGGCACCATTTAAAATTATACTGAAAAGATAAAAAATTTAAACCCTAAAAATCGGTCCAAATAAAACCTTGACATACATATGTAGCTATTTCTCTAGTCGACTGTTTTGGTTACAGAGGCTAGAACAAAAGCATGAATCTGAGAAGCAAGAAATATGTAGATTTCTTCCTATTAAACTATTATATTCAAAGATGGTTCTAAAAAGAGATCAACTTGCCTGGATACATTCTTGACTTGGGCACATGCCCAATAATAATTGAACAACAAAAGGACCTGCACAAGAAAATAACCTTCCTGAACCAATCTCTGAAAGCAGAACTTTCACAGCTTCACGCTGTGCCACAGAAATCCAGAGACTACCCCTCAATTATACCTGAATAAATGGTTCTGCTCTACCTTTACTATTAGATACAACCTCTGCTCAGTAAAAGGCTTTTGTTAGGTTTTCTGAGTGGTTGCTTCTGACAGATTTCACTGCATAATTAGCAGTATTATCTTGCATAACAGAGATGGTGTATACTGTACTGTCCATTATCACCTATTCATTGCCCTTAGAAGACCTGCTTGAACTTTTCAGATTGATGTTACAGCATTGCCTGATTTGTACTAATTACACTGGAATAGTTTGCTTTAGTAACATTGCAAGAAGTAATTCAGTAAATTCCAGCTCATTGTAATTTCTGAATAACGTAGTTCGGGGGTCACTAGGCTTTAAGCCTTTTTTAATATGTACATAAAGCAGATTAAGGCTCCCATCCTGAAAAAAAAATCAAGATTAAGCTTATCTTGGAAGAGAGAAATATTGTACATTCAGACACTTGCACGAGAATGTTCTATTTCTCACATCACTAATAAACGTACCAAAATAATACACATTAATTATTTTTGAAGATGCTTTAATCATAATCTTAAGCAGATACCATACCAGAAAATTACTGAATAGCAACATCAACAGTCCAACAAGAATTGCAAAAGAAGAGATTTTCAGAATTGTTCTCTCCTAAGCTAGGATAAAAAACCAAACAAACAAAAAAACCCACTACTTTTAAAAAATGAGCCCAGAAAATCTGCAGTTTACAGTGTTTTTCAAGACCTAGGGTTCCTCAGAACAGTAGCCAGCTGAACAAGGTATTGCAGTACCCTGAGACCCCAAGAAGGTCCACATCAACCCTTTCTCGCTTTCTGCCAGGAATTTCACACTGGATATGAGATGCATTCCTAACAAACTTTTTCTCAAAAGAAATGCATTTTCTGGAAATGTCTTCATTTTGATAAATTAGTATTTTCCAGTATAAAAAACATTCTATCCAGCTCTCTGCAGTTCAGCAAGGAAGATCCCGAGTTATTTAGGATGGCTTACTAGCCTTCGAGCACACTGGCATAAAAACAAACCACACAGGTGGCCATCATGTCAACATGGCACCAGATAGGTATTCCTCAGGCCAAACTTCAGCTAGCAGTTTAGCTGAAGTCACCATGACTTCTAATCTTTCTTCTGAAGAATCATGTTCAGCTGGAGAAATAGAGAAGTGAATACTCTATCCAATCCTCAATAATGTGAAAGTGACCTTGCTGTTTGATTTTTAATTCCCAAGTTTTTGTACAATGATCTTCATGCCACCAATATGTTTTGAAGAATTTTAATTTATTTACAGATATCCTACACATTTACTCATATTGTTGGTATTTCTCCCAGAGATGACTTTGGCATAGAGGTACTGGATGTGGTTGAATTTGTCCTCTTTTCTTTGAGCAAATTCCAATGCTTGAGTTTATTTAGCTGATAACAGACTGAGCATGTGCGGATATTCCTGTCTTCTATTAGTAGAGATACTACTTCTGGTGTTGTGCAACTTAAGAGTGCTACATCGAAATCTGGTTATGTAAAAGATACACAAAGAGGAGAAAAGAAAAAATGCATTTTTTTAATTTACTGCAGGAATTGCTACTGACCTTGAGAAACCCCTAAGACATATGAATTCATGAGAAGTCATTTCTACTTTCTGCTTACCCTATGTTAGAACACTATGAGGAAGTCAACATGCACTAACATTTAATACACAATTTGTGAACTATTAACAATTTAGGATTATTCAGTATAAATACATTTCATATCAAAGTAATTAGTGCTTTTTTTTCAGATTTTGGCAGTATTTGTTCTTCACTGTACACTGACTGTAAGTTGATTGACAATTTCAAACTAAATATCAGTAGCCCAAAATAATGTACTCCTACTCCCAGCTTGTGCTTGAATATTCAAATCTGCAGATGTAGGAGTAAAATAGAAGACACAGAACTGAAAAAAATAAAATAAAATCTCACTGAGATTCCAGATGTAGGATGTTTGACATTGGCTCACCTCAATAAACACTCACTTCTTAGAAAACTGGCCACTGCTATCATCCCCATAGGAAAGTGTCAAATTTAAGATCCTAATCTTGCAAATATTTGTTTAATAAGAATTCCCATAGAATGGACCAATGAACTACTGAGGTGATAAAGCTTTTCTCACCCATTACAGCATTACTGCAGTAAATCTTAAATGTACATTTTGACAAGATTATTAACAACAAAAAGTTTTGATTTTTAAAATCAGACAACTCAGTGAGGCTGGTTTTTTCAGTGTGAGCTTTGGGCCAGATCTGTATCAGCAAGCTACATACCTCCACATGCCTGAATGGCTGTAACCACAAGGTTTAGGCTATGTTAGTATGTTAGTATTATGCTCTGTTTATATGTACAAAATGAGTTTAAGGATCTATTAACTTACTTGAATAAACAAACAATTTGCTTGCAAAACATTTCAGCATCTGGTTTTACAGATGGAATTGATTATTCAGTTTCACTACAGCATTACTGCTATGAATGCAAAAAGCAAAATCCACTTCGAAATGAATACAATTCCCAGTTATATCTTAAAAGTCTTACGCTGTTTTCTTACCACAGAAGAGTCTGTGATGCTTACTGCTTCTGTTCTGTAAAATGGAGGCTACTTAGCATGAGAAAAGAAATGTTCCCCCACCCTCTATATGCAGTCAAGGCTGATACTTGGAGAAAAGGCTTAACAGACTTAAATTTAGTTGTTCATGCAAGTGGGGCATTAGTCAAATGTTATAGCCTCCCCCACAGAAAATTAACTAACAGATATTCACATATTCAGGCTGTTAGGTTTCACAGAAGAATGCAGAAATATTACCAAGTGGCTTTAGATTGAACTTCTGCAAACTCCATGGTCAGGCATCAAATATGGATTTTTTGGGTCATTCCAGTCCTTAATTAATGACCTTTCCAGGCAATAAATGCTACTCTGTAAAGGAAGGATAGGATTCATGAAGTATAGTGAAGTTGCCGTGGTTTGTTTCTCTGAATCATTTTAATCATTTTATAGAGACTAATAAGGCAATGTGAGCCCCATAAGAATAATTTCCATCATTTTTTTCAGTCCCATAAATTATTGCATGTTTATGATTAATCCCTTCATCAGGAAGAAAAAGGATGAAAATATTGTCCTGAAACATACTCTAAGATTTACTGGTTTCTTTGATGTATCAGTATGTGAGTAGAATAAGAATAGTTTTACACAGAAATAAAAATGCCAAACTGCTTTTATTTCCTTCCTTCCCACCTCCATCCTTCATTCTAGGTGAAGGATGAGTGAATATTCAGTATATAGAGAACAAACAAATTGCAGGTCAGATGCTGAGCATATCTAGGCTGGCATATGCCAGGAGAATTGAAGGAGTTACTCCAGTTCACACTACCTATGAGTCTGTCTCACAAGTAGAACTATCCAAACGATCGATTTCTCTGGATGAGTGGCAGAACAGAAAGCAAACACACCTGTGAAAAGGGCTAAATATATTTTCTGACTTAAGAGAAAAAAAACATGTAAAAACTTAGTGAATGGAAAAGAAAGCTGTTCCAGGATAGGAGGGTTAGTTTATTTCGAGGCATCTTTAATGTACAACTAAACGAAATTTGGACACCAAGCTAGAATTACAAAGGAATAAATCTGAGACTCAGATGAATAGGGAGGAGGTGCACCTTTGATGTTTTGATTACCCATCCTCTAAAGCCATGGTGAGAACTTAACAAGCAAGCAGGAAGCAGCTAGTATTCACTGGCCTAAATATCAGAAAGCCACATTTTCTGGCTTACCTTATGCAAACCAAGCAGCTCTTCTCTTTGAAAACAAAGCTACTAGTGTTTTCTTGCTGCATAGGTATGCCATGATTTGGGTGACAGAAGTATGGGTATTTTGGTTAGAAAAATGGCAGAACAGTTGGATTGATTTTTCTCAGGAAAAGTTACGGGAAATAAGGAGATCTAATAAAAAAGTAATGGTGTTGCCATAGAAAACACCAATCTGATAGAAAGCTAAGCATGAGTCACAACATGCCACAGAGTATGTGTTATGTTTGTAGTCAAAGAAATGCATTCCAGCCCTTGCAGGCACACTTAGGGTCATTTTAAATTTTATTTCAGGTCCTGATCTCAGTGGTAGAAGAGGCAGCCAAAAGCTCAAGGCAGGCTGCAAAACCTGCCCCAGAAGCAGGTAAGTGCTAGGGCAGTTAGTACAAGCTGCCATGACCGTGTTGCTAGCAGGTCCCAAATTAGCCAGCTTAAAGCTAGCTCAGTTGTTTGACAACAATGTAAACATAACCACAGTGTCTGAAAAGGTTAATGCAGCTGTGGCTTGAAAAGATCAGACCACAAAACAGGCCCTCTCTGGTGTAAGTAGTTGTATATTTTACTCAGCTGTAGGTTCTTCCTAATGATAGGCAAGAGGAAGCTTACAAAAGGCCAAAAAAAGATCAACTGGGGAACTGACCAATTAGGAAGGATTAAAGTCCTGATACTGCAAATTCTTCCCAGGACATGCGAGAGGAAGTTCAATCTGTTTACATCTTTGAGTTTCCATAAGAAGTAGTTCCTAGGCACATAAGTTAGCATGTATCTTTGCCAGGATTCTGTATATCAGTGTCCCTGGGATAAATGATGAGACCATGCCAAGACAAATGATCAATAGACGGTCCACGGTTTGCACCAGTCACAAGAATGAAAAGGACGCATTATGCAGAATTTGGATGCAATAGCTATTGCAATGCCACAACACAAATGTGTGTTCCAAGCCCCACAGCAGGTCTGGGGCAGTATGATCTGCAAGGAAAAATAGCTAGGGAATGTGTGCTATCCTACAGTGTTAAGATCACTCTTAGTCTGAAAATCCCGTTCCTTTATTCTGAAGGTGAAAAAGTTAAAAAAAAAAAAAAAAGCCCAGAATGATGAGCTATAAGAAGAGAACACGCATGTCTCAGGAAAGATCAACTTATGTACAGGAAGAACAAAGACCCATGGAGGCTTACATGCCTAACTTTAATAAACAGGCACATACTCAGTCCTCCGAGTCAATCTAGACTTGTCAGTGTACTTGAATTCTTTGGTTAGAGTTTGTATCAGCTATTTTGGAATACATGACATAGTGAGTTTGAAAATTAACACTAAAACACTCAGCTAGCTTTTTTTCAATCATAAATCTCCAGGAAGTGTGACCAGATTTCTTGAAATAAACATAATTCATCATTATTACATGGACAAGTTGATTTTTAATAAATTTGTTAATTTATTTCCATGAGTCTAATGTGCTGAAAGATGGTATGTCTCTTCTTTATTTCACAGAACAGGGGTCATCATCCAATCACCGGTACATCCCACATATGGTTAAATAAGACCACCACGGATCTTTCTTCTATAATTATAATGCAAGGTAACTATGGTAACGATAGTTGGCAAATCTTGTCTTTTAAATGGCTTCTGTTGCATAGGTTTTTATATCTTCTTCCTCCTCCCCCTTCCCACACACATTTTCTTATTATTATAAAAAGTAGATAAGGGTAACTATTATGGGATGCATGGATTCCTATCCTCAGTAGTACTGAAGATCATCACTTCATCAAGATCATCAAATGCATTTATCCCAACATCAGCCTAGAATACCTTCATATACTATGTTCTCAAAGCTCATACAACTAAAGATTTCTGCTCCCTCATGAACTTATTACATCAATTCAGGTTCCGTTTTTTTACTGTCCTGCCTAAAGTCTAATGCTCCCCAAAAGCATTACTGAGCAGAATCAGCCTCAAACAAGGTTAAAGTCATGACATTTCATGCATATTTGGCTCCTCCATCTTAGATTTAAAATACATAGAGATATCCTTCTTTATACTGCATACAGTTACTTGCACTCATACTCTGAGTTAATAATAATCTAAAGGAAGGCTACTCAATTTCAGCAGAGAGTGTTGTTATTTACTATTATTTTGACCTAAATGGAAGAATGTGGTAGAAAGCTGGTTGACTCAAAGGCTCATGTTGCTTGTGAGCTGATTGGCCGTAGCTCTCCTCTCAATGCCTTTTTTCATTCACGCACCTTTGATTTTTGGCAGATTCTGAATAACCTGTTCATTACAACACTGGTGATGTGATCATAGGAGCTCTGGCGCTACCTGTTTTATAAGAACAAAACAGTACTTTGTTCCTCTGAATAGTTTAAGATGCATTGCATTTCTTATATCCATCAAGACACGTCATTTTAATCATGAACCAGACGGCAAACTATGTTTAAAAACTGTGTTTAAAAACTTGGGCTGCACACGATTTGCAGCCAAAAGTACAAAAATTCAAGGGCAGAGTTAAAGGGCTTTCTCTAAGAAAAGATGCATTGATCTAATTATAAAACGTAATGTTATCAGTTATCACCACAACGTTATCCATTCCTTGGCTGTTGGAAGAGTAAGGTTTAAAAACAGACAAAAATGAAGCTAGAGTTGCAGTATCCAAAGAGATATGGCAAAAGTTAGGTATGAAATTTGATCTGCTAAACTATTTTTATATTTGGGCTTTAAAAGTAGCTTAAATTGCAGCGATAAAATTCTAATGGGTTAAAAAATTGAAGTCTATGGGCTAAATTCAGCTCTGATATAAATCTAGAGTAATTCAACTGTAAGTAGTGGTGGTGTTCCAGATTTACACCAGCGTAACTGAGACCAGAATCAGCATCATTTATTAAACTGTAGAGGCCGTGTTCATCTCTCAGTATGTTTATTTAAGTCTCATTAGCTACTGAGAGGGAACTGTATACTTAATGGCCTGCAAAGGATAGCAGGAATAAGAGCAGGGGAGGCAAAGGGATTTTCAGGGCTGAAGAAATGCAAGTTGTTCCCCAGGTATGAAAAGTCATTTTAACTATTCTCCCTCTCTTAATTTTCTTATTACTCATAGAGCCATAGAAAAGTAGCAATGACCATACACAGGAGGATCATAAAGTAGTGACAATTAAACCTACATAAACCCTTCTACTGCTTTGAAGTGCAGCTAGAGAGTTCTGTCTTCCTTTTAAAGGACACTGCCAGAGAGCTGCATAGGCTTTCGAGAGGAGGCTGGTATCTTCTCCTACCTGTTTCTGATTTTTCCATCCAGGACACATGATTGCGTACACGTATTTAAGATCAAGGTCTCTGGGGAATAGGAAATTAGGAGCTGCCAAACGGGCTCCATATTCCTGGATCATGCCACTATTATCATGGCTCTTAAAACAAAAACACATAAAAGCTATCTGATATCTGTTGCTTCAAATGAAGATACAAATAGAGCTACAGTAAAAAGTTATGAGGTAACTCAG
Organism: Apteryx rowi; assembly: GCF_003343035.1. Lineage (NCBI taxonomy): Eukaryota > Metazoa > Chordata > Aves > Apterygiformes > Apterygidae > Apteryx > Apteryx rowi. Next base: position 1,487,828 of record NW_020447719.1, read on the forward strand.
TCCCTCCAGGAATACTTGCTTTCTATATGGAAGTGTAAAATGTACGTAAATGTAAATGTAAAATTAATGAGCCTACATGGCTAAAGAAAGTCTCCAACTCTTTATCATGAAAAGCACTGCATAGCAAGCCCAGAGGTTCTGATTTTGCAAAGCACATACAGTGAGACCTGAATTCTTGTATTTGTAATATAGGTCTCCATACACTGAAAGTCACTCTCTCTGGGCTTGTTATATTCACATTTTTTCTAACACAGACTGGCACTAAACTCTGGAGGGGGAAGCTTTAGACACTTTTTTTTTTCTTGATCCTGAGCTCATTTAGACATTAGTCTAACATAAATGAGGTAACAAAAAGATCTCCAGATGCTGTTATAGAAGATACTTCAGCCCTGCTCTTTCTCTTGCACCAACCAAGAGATCACTCTGTGCTGGAAGATCATGAAGAAGTCTCTGTGGACTAAATTTTTGTATCTGAGATTCCATGTACCACTGGAACCAAAATAACAAGTTAATTCTTTATCCGTTTATCATAAGCAATAGATGTGACTTGGGAACACAGTTTTCCTTCCTTGGCATAGAGATTCCTTTCTCCTTCCTACTACTGGCCATTCAAGCTGAGAAGAGCCATATTCTATTTTATTCCAAGTAATAACTTGCACAGCCACACTGAGGATTTAGTATATATTCCTTGTGCACCCATAACTCCTTATGCACAAAGATTTTATGTTGCCATGGAAGCAAAAATGAAGTCTTAAAGTTGTAAATTCTTTAAGGAGGACATTTTACTTTATTCTTGATATAAGCACCAAAAAACAAAGCTGGTCCTCCTTTAAGCCAGTCTTAATGGTAAAAAAATCTCCTAACAAAGAAAACTCTGGGTGCTAGGTACGCTACGTGTTATAACTCTTTTCTTCTCTCCCCTCCCACCCCCTTTTCCTGAGCAGTCAAGGCCTCTTGACAAGTGGTGGAAGAGCTAAATTTCGAATTGTCTTCTAGCAAGACCCAGTGAGCAAAGGAGTCCTTAAAAAGCCATCCTAATTGGCCTAACTCAAGACAGCTTTGATCTGTTCCAAGTTATATCTTGAGCTAGTTGGTATTCCTCATAAAAAAAAGGATAATTTTTTCATTCCTATTTCAAATTTTGCAACAATTACAATTCAGTTAATATCAGGGTCTCGATAAACAAGAAAATTAAAGTTTTTCCTTTTTTAATAAAATTCATCTACCAAATAGATAGAGTTTGTCAGAGAAAAAGCCTTTTTGCAATAGACCTTCCTGGATCCAAAATCAGCATCATGTTTAATCCCAGCTTCTTTTTAGACTTTTAAAAGCTGAACTGATATAAAATAATAATGAAAAAGACTACAGATCTCTGTGCAACATATGAAAATGTCAGAGCTGGTATTTTGGTTTTGAAATAACAGCATGGTATCTTAGCATAAAGCTGGTGAGTCATCCACATGCTAAACATTTGGAAAGTGCAGATGCTCTTGGGAAATTTGTTTTTAATAACAAAAAAGATTTGTTTTTCTTAAAATTTTTTAGAAGTGAAGCTGGAATGATTCCATTTCCTGTAGGTTCTGAGCTTGACCCACTGGGTTGCTAAATATTTTCAGAGATATCCTAAGTACCTTCCATCACCACTTGCTTGAATAGGAGCTGAAGTCACTCTGAAGTCTGCGCCCCAACTGTTTTTTTTTTCACATTTGCTTTGATAAGAACGACATTAGCAGCCAGATTGAAAATAAACAACATAAGTATTTTAATGTCCTTCAGACAGTATTGCAGTCATAACAATACCACCATTCCCAAGAATGGATCTTCTGGTGTTATCTACAACACTGCCACTTTGGTTGAATGAATTGATGATTTACCATACACCATACACCATACACCTTTCACACTGCCAATACATTTAACTGGAATATTGCAGTATTCATAAGTTTTACGTTATACTTACACGGTTCTTGTGCAGTTTATTCAACTAATATCAGAGATGCATAGATAATGGATGGCAAGAAATAAGATAAACTTGTTAACCTTGGTATCTACACTGTACTTCTGTTACATTCAGCATTAATTATTTCAGCCTTCATTAATTAGTTACTGGAGAGAGAAACATACGTACAGCACTTCTAGAACACAGGCTCAATACAATCAGGTAGGCAAGGCCTAACAGGCATGTACCCAACATGTTATGTAACCAGTGCATGTCTTCCTCTAATAACTTCAGTTCTGCTGCTAGGAACGCCATTATATTATGTTACATGGCTGCAGTCTGGCTGACACAGACAGGAAGATGAATAAATTTGGAACCAAAACCATTTTATTGCATTTACCATGGAATATTTATTGCATCTATGGTAAAATATCTCTTAGATTACAAGAAAGTAGAAAATAATCCAGGCGTAAGTATGTTTTCAGTTAAATAGAAGCCAGACGAGCTATGTGGCTTAAGGAGATACGCTGAGTAGTTATTCAGACATGTTTGCTCTCACTCATAGCTAAGCCTTGATTAACATTAATTTTTAAGACTACTGAGGGATGCTTTGTAATCATAGTCCTGAGATACACTTTAAACACTATTTAAAAGTTAACAGATACTGTATAATATTTGGAGGAGTAAGGTATGGCACATTCAGTTTGTTCAAATCCATTTCAAAAAAATAACGTATAAGTCTTTCAAACAACCTTCAGTCTTTCTCAGATTACTAACAACTATTTCAGTTAACACTCCAAGAGTTAACTCATCCACCTATTAAGAAGCCGAACCAACATTTTTTAAACTAACAGTGTATAAATGAGCCATTTTTAGAAGCTTACCACCACTAACCTTTTGCATTACCAAATTAGCATTTTGGAAAATTAAAGCAGAAGAGCTCACCAATTTTATACAGTATCATTAGATTTAACATCTTCCAATACCAAAGAGGAAAATGAAACCTTATCTTCCAGAATATACTGTAAGTGATATCAGTATCTCTTCAGTACCCTTAGGATACAGTTAGAGGAAATTGTTTTCTCTGTTAAGTATGAAACACAGTAAAGGTTAATTTGGTTAGTGGCTGGAGGTGACACATTTTTCAGATGTTCTGGATGAGATTGCCCCTGAAATTCTATTCTAGAGGTCAAAGTCCTTCTTTTATTCCTTATAGTAAATAGGCAGTGACTAACTGAAGCAAAAGTAGAACATACGGGTTTTTTAGGTGTGTTTCACAACTATTTGGAAAACGTTTTCAGCTTTACTTAAATGAAATTCACTGAGGCTGAAGCCAGTGATTAAACAGAGGCTTTGGTAATGTAGAGTGTGCTGTGAATGAATGCACTGAAGGAAGAATGGCACTGTCTAAAACATAAGTGATCACTTGTAATTCCAGCAGAGGAACTGCAGTCATCATTTAGTCAATGATGTTTATTATTAACTGTGAAAAATAAGCTTTAGGCAGCAGAGTGGGAAATCACTGTGGGTGCGGTGGAAGTAAATGAAGATTTTTGTCCACTCAAGATAGGTTCTTGTCTGTTCAAGACAGATACTGATTTTTATCCTGAGTAGGATAAATTATATTAAATTCACTCTTGTCCCCTATAAATAACATAGCTGCTGTTGTGGTTCTATTCCTTTCCTTTAGCAGCAGTTTATTGCTCACAAACCAATATACAAAATGTGATTGATACAGGAAGCATGGCAATTATGAAACAGTAATAAGAGAAACTTCTTTTCCTGACTCTTATTGTTAGCATAAGAAATCACAAGATGACCTTTGCTGTGTCGACACTGCCAGCAATTTACCTCAATAGAAAGAAGTTTGGGGAAGGTATCTTTTGTTTTTTTGCATCTTTTCTAGGCCATACCCTATTTAAGTCCAGTCCACTCAAGTGCAATCCACAAGCCTTGGAGGACTCCCCATACAGCTCTGGAGGATAAAAGCAAATCAACAAAGATGATGTTTCACACTTTCCTTTAGTCTCTGTCCTTAGGAAGCATGAAAGTCAACTTGTGCTTGTGCCTTGTCCAGAATCATTTTTCTTTTATGCTCCACTGTACTCTGAACAATTTCAGTTATAATATGATACATTTGCTCAAAGTCAAGGTGACATAAAACAGTAAGCTTGTTTCATAACAGATAAATCCTGTCCACTATAATGTCATATTAAAATTTTGGTCATCTACCTGAAGTTCAGGGACCTATTTAAATTGAAATGAACCACCCAACAAGATATTTATCAGTGGAGAATATCTATCAATATCAAATATCATTCCACTGATTCTCTGCTATAGCATCTTTACTGAGGAAGGAATTTTAACTGTAAAGGCTATGAATTGGGCTAAAGTCTTACACAGAAGTTTTTCTATTTGTGTTTCAGACAAGAAGTGTAAATTTACTTTATAGCAAAGGTGATAGCATTACAGCTTCAAAATGACTAAGCTGCCACGGTAGCAGATATTGTAAAGGTGTATAAAAGTCATAGAACTGCATAAAGGATAATGGTCATCCTTAATATTTCTCAGTCGTTCATCAGAAATTCAAAGTAACTTGCCACTTTAGGTTTGTGTAAATGAGTGCTGCACTGACAGAGGCACAGAGTTTGCCACAGAGTGCTATATGTGTACCTTAAAACAGATGGCTTCTCTAAGCTGCACCCAAAATCATATGAGTTCTCATGCTGGCATGTGGTTCTCTCACAAAAGAACAAAGCTGGATATTTATACAAAACTTGGGAATTTCTTACGGTCTACATTCTCAGGACTTATAAACCTTCGCAAGTCTCAATCTTGACATCAAACACATGATCAGAATAAAAATACATCAGATGTTTTTTAAGCACATGGTTGACAGGCACCATATGGGAAGTGGGCTCACCCATGTTCTCATTAATTTCAATGGGCGTTTTGTCCCTTGATTTCAACTGGAGCAGGATGAGAGCCTGCACTAACAAGTATGAGGAAGACAGACACAGCACATGTTCTTGGAATGCTTGCTGGTGTAGCCTGGTGCTAGGAAACGGTGACCCACAATTTATGTCAAATGTAGGAGTCTGAGGTTTCTCACTCACTGCAGCTGCTAATGAAGAACCACAGAGCAGATACAGATGATAAGCAGTGTTAGCATTCTGCAGACCTGTCATGTCTTACACAAAGTGCAAGACTCACAACTGATTCCTGCCTAGCAGCTAAATCTGCTGTGCCCCTTTTATGCAGCACAGCGCCATGGTCTCCATACCACTCTGACACTCTATGGCACTGCTGATCAGCCTGGTCTATGGCTAACTGACCAGCTGCTGGTGTCACAGAGCAGAAGACCATGGTACTGTTCAATAGCCCAAGGACGTGTTAACCAGAAAGACCCCATGCACAAGGGATACTCTTAGGAGTCATCCTCCGTGCTCTGTGGCCCAAAGAGGCCAGATACACCCCAAGTCACACAGCAGTCCAATCCCATGTTATTTCATGCCTCAGATGGCAGGAAATTCAAACAATACAGTTCTCCTCTGATACAGAAGTATGAAGGCTTAAGAAACTAGTGTTAACAAAAAAGAACAGATCCCAGTAGTCTTTTGCCTACAAGGTATGTAGACAAAGACTTCAGTGAAAGGACAGAGAGTAAAGTGAGCCCTTTTAACTCCAAGGGAACCCACAAAAGGTCAAAGCTTGAATAAGGACAGCAAGGATATGTCTCAAGAGTCTATTGAGAGGTATCCATTTATCTCCAGAATAACAGATTTGCTGCTCAGTCTGCCAAGTGTGGCCCCAGACACAGACAGATGCCTTGCACTGTAAAGGAGACACGCTGTGCAGTTTAGTACATTGCCTGTACACCTGGACGGAGTGCCTGGCAGGTAGCTGTGTGGATGCCATGTTATCTGGGCCACCCATCAAATACTGCTCAAATACAGCTCAGGTGTTCCATATTATTGAGACAGAACCACTTTTTCACAGGATGCGCCAGCATGCCAAGAACTCTGGATGCAGACACTTGAAATGTGCCTTGAAATGCCAGTTTTCATTCCATCCATCAAAACATTACATATAAACAACTTCATGTTTGTTCAAGATGTATAGCTGCAGTAAGCAGAACTTACCTGGTTTGCCAGAAACAGCTCAAAGCAATGAGTATTAATGTGACAAAATATACTCGGCATTAAAAGGAAAGTCAAAGAGGAGAGATCTAACAGAGCTACCCCTTTTCCTCAAAGTGATCATAGACCACAATTGCCTTGTTTTATAACTTCATTTAAGTACCAGAAACATTATTCCTTTCCAGGAATAATGTTGTTGAGCATGAAGCTGTTGAGCATATTTTTGCCTTCGGTTTTGATTCTAAGAATTATTGCTCCTAATATGTTGGCTATACTAGAAAGATTGCCATTTGTATAGGCACCTACTTTCCTCCAGCTCTTAAAGAATAGCCTGTTGAAAATAACTGGCCTTTCTTCTGCCTTGCACCTTGTGTGCTTAATCATACAGGAAGCTCAATTTTTACTGGCTCAGGAAGTGGTCATGTAGCAGAGAACCACACTTCTAAAAAAAATCATGCAAAACTTTCCATTGCTACTGAAGAATTCCTGCGTTATGTGAGGCAGACCAAGTCAGCTGTATGTTCTCTAGCCAGCTCCATGTAGGAAATATATTGGGACAGGAGAGGCAGAAGGGTCAGTAAAAAAGGGGCAGAATTCATAGTATTTTAAGAGAAATGACACACCCACAGTGATTCTCAGATACTCACGCTGGCAAGTTCATTTCCAGCTTCACCAGCTCAGGTTGTTAAAAGTCCTATTTTTGCAACTGGATTCACATCAGTTTTGTGACTTACCCTTCTATTCTCCCGCTTTCTCTATCTCATGTGATTGTAATATCTGGGGAGGGAACTTCTTACTGGGATCTGTAAGTTCTGCTATATCTAACCTGGGTGATCTGGGCATACGGGCCAGACACGAAACACACCACACTTCAACCAGGTCTGCAGTTTGAACAGTCTTGGAATAGTGTTCTGAGGGTATGGCACAGCACACGCAGCTTTTGCTCATCTACACTTATCTGGATGGCATGTGACTTCAAGTCTGCAGCAGCAGAAAAGAAGCTTAAAGAAATCTCTAATTTTTGTCCCTGCTCTTATGGAACAGGATGCCAGTGTAGGAGTTACTGCAGTCCACAGAAGGTCATCTCTTCAGCACAGGGAGATTCCTCAGGAGATTAGGCTGCAATGATTCCTGCCAGGAGGTCCATTTTTCACTCACGTATGTATCAGCATTGTATCACATACATGCACATCTCACATATCTTAAATCATTTTTATCTTCTTCAGTGTTTGGCATTAATGTAGAATGTAACCCCTCTAAAGTCCCCACAGGACTAGAAGAAAATCTTTAGCCTGATGGCAAACTCAGTGGGTAGCAGACAAGCAGTTACAGTGTAAAGGAGGCTTCTGGAGGGTTGCCAGCAAAATAACACTGAGGCGTCTTCCTGTGCATGTGCTTAGATTTGCTTCCCACGAGGCAGTACCAGCAGTGGTGGAGTGGGCTGGATTAAGAATGAGCAACTCTGAGTCACTAATCATTGTCAATTCACTGATAATCACCAGAGCACCACTCCACAATGACAACCTGACACTGCCATTGATGTCTTTCTGTTGATGAGGGTATCCTTCGCAGGACTGCAGGCAGCTCCACTGTAAAAATCAGGTAGCTGCATAGTAAGATTAAAAAAAAAAAAAAAGACTGGAGCTTTTTCTAGCAAAATACAGTTCAATTATAATGAGTTCACTTTGTGTGCTACTGCTAAAGGAAGGAACAGTCTGTAATGTGACACATGCTGTATCCACTACTTAGCAACTCAAGATTTCTGGTTAGACAGTCTTGTCTTCTGATTTTTTTTTTGTTTGTTTGGTTCGGTTTTACAGTATCTGCATGATGAACATTCCCCAGTTAAATACTTTTCAACTGCCCCACAAAGAATTAATCACTCTTTCCAAACCAGTTCCTTGGAATTCTAGCCTTTACCCCACTCTGAATTTTACATAAGCTTCAGTCCCTCTGATGTCATCTACTAAACGGTGTCAGGCTGGGTCAGTGCTTCAGTGAGAAACTTCCAAGAAAAATCTAAGAGCTGCAGTGACTCATTCTCTTTCCTCTGACTCAGTACTAAATTGCTCTCCCAAGATGCTCCTGGAGGTGTTATCTTTCAGATGAGATATAAAACTCAGGTCCTGACCACATACAGGAATTTTAAAAAAGGGGAGGAGATGTATGCTCCTTTTTGCTATATACTCCAAAGACCCTGGTTGGATACCCACTTAGAAAGCAGCTGGAGCAGATAAGACATCACTCCCACCCCAGCTGTTTGTTCCCATCCTCCTATTGGAGGTTTAACAGATGGAGGGATAGTGCAAGTGGTCCTTAATCTCCTTCAGCCAGAGTCAGCTTTAAAAACCTGGGATAGATGGATATTAGTTCTCACAGTTGCCTTTGCCTGAGGCATATAAGGAATGAGCTCACAATCCCTCCCACCAAGGGAGCTGAGGGCAGGGTGGCTCCCAATGCTCCCAGGAACTGGTAACAGTATGAACATTAATGCGAGCTACATGCGGAGAACATCTCTCTAGAGTCTCATGGTTACATCCCAGAGGACAGATTCTACTATTTTTATTTGTCTGTGACAGTACATCATACCATTAGTGTCATTTCTCTCCACGGGCAATCTGTGAGAGAGGAGTTGCCCAATATTAGTGCAATCAAATCAGCCTATAACTAAACAGATCTCATTTTTGCCTTCTCATCCCATCTGCCTTTCTTCCCTACCATTTCCAATTTGCTTTTCACCTTTTCCTCTACTGAGACTTCATAAAATGTTTTGTTACAAGCCTAAGGCTTCCAGCCCAGACCTAATGAGCTGGATCACACAACATCAACAAACTGGCAGTTTAGTGAAGCTTCCATTTCATGTTCCCAGATACTTTCTTTAAAAAAACAAGAGACCTTTTCTCTCTATCTCAATAAACTGCTGGCCCTCAGAGTTATGGAGAAAAACTGACAGTCATTTTAAAGATTAACTGATATCTTTAACTGCTGCTAACAGGCTGAAAAAAACTTTGAAAATGGAATGAGCTACCCAATCCATGCCAATAGGTGGTGATGATAATGTTGACATTTCAGCTTTGTTAGCTAATCATTGCACATCACTGCACATGGGAAGAAAAGATTTGCACATCCCAGAACTCATTTTGTTTGGGCAAGCCTTACCACTCCTTTCCCACCTCAACATTTTACCCAGAGTGGCAACGCATGGGGGAGACCCCAACTCACAGAGGTTTCTGCACACTCTGGAGGAGAACAAACTGTGAGATGAGTCCCTTCCTTATAAGTACCTCTGACATCAGCCTCAGCCCCACTCAGAAGAAGCCAGAATATCTGTTCAACCTGCTGTGTGTGGTTCCCCAAGCAGGCAGAAAATAACTGGCAAACAGAGTTTGGCAGGGCATCATTGTCTTTTGCACCTCTCCTAGTTTAACCTTCGTACCAATGGATGCTGCATTTCTGCAGTGAATAATGAAGATTGTGTACTGTACATGATGATTCATTTCTTAAACTCTGCCTGGAGGTTTGAAATCTTTCATTAACTATGCTATATGCATTCTACAGATTAGCTAAATGATCTAAATATTATGTAATTAATCAACAGAGTGCAGGATACCCCATCTGACATTTAGCTGGGAGTATTTAGGTAGTTGTACTCCACAGCCTTTTACAAGCAACCCAAAGCAAATATTCAGTAAGTGAATAGAATATCTTGCCTAATTAAAACACCTCTGATAAAACTCCTAATGTATTCCTTTACATCAATTTCATGCCAAACACAAGGCTAACATCAAGTAACAGTATGCCACAGAAGACCATAGGTGAAAAAAAAATGATAGTATCCAATGCGAAGTAACAGAAATGCATTCAGATAAATACGGTTATACTGTGTGGATAAAAAGCCTTGTTCTAGCTCTGCATTAAAGCAAGCTACTAACTGTACAGTTCATTGGTCTCCAAGCAGCCTGGGGAAAAAGTGTTTCTCTCATCTGTCTCCAGTGTTTGTAAGTACAATGGTATGAATAATGCCCATTTAGATTTGGTGAAAAAAAAAATGATTCAGATCAAACAAAAATATGTTGTTTTCATTTTTGTTTTGGGAATCTCTTTTCTTTGCAAAAAATCCTTTAAAATAAATTATTTCCAAAGCAAAAGCCCCTTCAGATTAAAAAGGCAGTATATATACTTCTTTAAATATTGAAACAAGCATTTTGAGCCTTTCCATCTTCTCTTTAGCTGAGACTGTTCTGTGAATCTGATCAATCATTTAACTCCTACCGAAATTAGGATCATGGTTTTAGTGTCACACTCACACAAAACAATAGTTAATTCCTCTGCTGCATTGGTTTTGTGTGGTCTACTACAGAAGAAGCATATAATACCTAATCTTCATCATTATTTTAGATTCAAATGCATCTTAAAAAAAAAAAAAAAGAAGAAGAAGAAAGAAAGAAAGAGAGAGAGAAAGAGACCATGAAGGATTTATTCTTCACAAGGAGCAAATGGTAGCCAGGAATTAACTGTTCCTGTAACTCTGTGGGTCAGGCCACCCCTCCCTGAAATTACTTATTTAAATTATATAAAGGACTGTAAATGTAGTTAAGTTTCTAAAGGGAAGCAAATATCTTTACAGTGTTTTATCCCCTTCATTACTAGGGAAGGCAGATGCCTGCCTGTACTATCTTGTGCCAATTAGTACTTATCATATCTTTTCAAGTAAGTGGCAACTAAAAACTACAGCTGGACAGACGAATAAGGAAAGAAGACTTATCCTTGGGCACACTTGGTCTTAAAGTGTACCTCTTTTTCTTCTCAGGCCAAAGCTGGCTCATGCCACTGGCACCAGAAGCAGCAGTCAGTGAGGGCGGCAGAAAGGCCATGGGCTCACTGCACCATTTTCTTATGGCAGAGGCCTGGAAATCAGACTATAACTGCAGCCAAAGAAGGTATCAGAATATGTGGTGTGGCAAAGATAGCTGAGAAGATTGAGGCAGCAGAGGCATTAAGCCCAGTTCTCCAGATTTTCCATCCTTGCCCTATTCCTCCTTCTGCTTCTTGTGGAAAGAGTGGCCAGGCCCCGGCCTGAACATCCTCCCCATCCACAGCAATCTTCAATGTTGCCTTCAAAGCTGAGAAGCCATGACCCAGATCTGGTCCAAGCCTGAGAGGCACAGCAGGAGTGATGAGTGCATGTTGAATGAAACTTTGCAGAAGATGCATTTTCTTGACTCCTTACTGACCCAGTTACTGACCTGGCACCACGAACAGGACTCAGATGATCAAATGCAAATGTCTACAGTATAAATGTCCTCATCTAAGCTTCTAGTCTAGATGGCCTTAACAGTCAGGAGTGAGAAATAAGCACTTACAGGTTGTAAATTATCTCATCTGAAAGGAAATGTCTAAAATAGGACAATTTTTCTCTTGACTATAAAAGTAGTAGCATGACTTGCTCAAAGGAGATAGCTACAGTGTGGGTGTTTACAGTTAGGTGAGATGTCTCATGTCTCCATCTAATAAAGGAAGATAGCAGAGTTACATCGATTTCAGTTGTAGCGTAATGTAAAAATCATCCACACTTCTATTCCCTTTCCATCTAAGTGACTACATTAATATTTCTAAAATGTTGTTTTTATGATACTGCCCAGGGTAAAACTTACAACATACCATTTGCAAGGGGGAGAACAATAGTGCAACTGCTAGCATAGACCAGAAATCTTACCATCAAGGAATCAAAATCTTCTCTGACATCTTACCACCTGTGCAGAGACCCACCAAAAGTTGATGGTGTTGTACAGAAGTAGTGTCCCCTATGAGAACAGACAACCGGAAGGTAACAAGAAAGACATAACCAAAAAAAAAATGCACTGCCCTGTCTCCAAAAAGTTACTTTCTAAGTTTGCAGGAATATATTTTTAAAATCTTCCTTAATGTGTTAGGTTATTTTAAACATTAAGATGATTGCATGCTATTAGTTTCCTTTATCACTCATGTCATCATTCTTGTAGGGGCATTACTTGCAGTATTAGAATAATTCTTTTCGCTCAGTTCTATGTTAGCATTTTAGCTGTTGTTAGCAGATGCATTTTATAAGGAAAAGAAGTACCTGGTAGACTGCAGAAGGCAACAAAATAACAAGATCTTGCTGAAATATTATTCAAAATGAGTATGCTGGTCTCTCTGCTTTGATTGTATCAGTTGGAGCTAGAAAAGATAATCTCTCATTAAGAACAGGCACATTTTTATGATAGAGTACTAATTTGAAATGCCTTTTTATTATTATAATGCCTGAGGACAAACCAAGATTGGGTCCCCCTTATTTGTACAGTGCCTAGCCAAAAGGAGTACTCAGAGCTTACAGTCCAAATAGACAAGGCAAAGGAGAGGAAAAGGATATAGTATGTAAGCAGGGCTAGCAACAGTAGCAAACATCACATTTTTTTGTTGTAATGATTAACAAGAAGAAACTAGATTGAAGAGTTGAAGGGAAAAGACCAAGGAGATATGGCAGGTCCAAAAAAGGGAAAAGTGAGGTAAGGACTGGGAAGGCAATAGAAGAGGAGATTTGGATCATGCCACCATTCAGCACAGGGCACAGCAGGGCAAGCAAGTCTTTAGGTTATATCTTCAGTTGTGCTTGGTGCATGTTATTGATATCTACATTCCTCTGTCTTTATATCTTCATCAGAGGCTTCAGTGGGAGGGGGTGGCAGGGAAGGCACCACCCTGGACCGTAGTGCCCCTCGTGTTGTAGTGAAAGATGGACTTCAACTAGGCAACCTCTTACCACTTCTCCATCTAATGGAGTAGTTACTGCTTTAATTGCTTCTGAGCAACTGCAGCAGGTTAAACATATGTATTTAACCAGGTGCCTGTTGGCAGGTTTGACTACTTCAGCAAGTATAAATTACCATAGCCTGACCGACATTAAGGAGATGGCACTGATTTACAGTCACCAAGCAGACTGTCCTTTGTATCCAAGCAGCCAGTAACACTTCTAAACCTTTCTGTAGAAAAAAAGAAGCTTCTCTGCAGGAACTCATTCCCATTTGACAGGAAAGAATTGCTTTGAATGTTAACAATTCTAGTTTGTGTTCAGAACTGCAGGAAGGAGTGATTAAGCAAACAGATATATAGTTTTCCTATCCTTGATGTTTTATTGGCACACTTTGTATGAAAGATGTAGGTGATGGGGTTACAATGTCCTCATTGTCATGCTGGCATGAATTAATGAGATTTCAACTTTTATCTGAGCATATGGCCCTTTTTCTCCCGATTCTTTCATACATTATATAAACAATACCAGTTTCTCTCCTTCCATTTACCCTCCCACCCTGCTTTTAGCACAGAAGAATATGGCAGCATCTCCCCACCTGCATGCTTATTCCAACAGATGAGGTGTAATGACAGGCCTATTGCACAGCAATATTGCTATTGCTAGAAGGAATGTAATGCCTTCAGAAACAATGGATGGAGAGCCACAAAGAGTGTTTACCCACAGAATAGGTACAATATGAGTGGACCTTGTGCAATCATCCCCAAGCCAACCTGCAACAGCTGCTCAAGACGGACCATGCAGCAACATCTCTGGTAAAAGGTGAACACTGTCAGACAAGGATTACCTTCTTGTTTTTTGTACAGGCATAAAGATGTCTTAACTCTACACTACAGTAAATACAAAGGAAGAATAAGGCTCACTGGATCTGGGAATAAGACTATTAATTTTTTTAATGTATTCCACTAACACTGGTCAAACGTCATGTGTGAGTAAACAATGATCTTTGTTCTTCCACACCAGAGGAAAAAAAACATTCAGAACAGTGCCACAGAGCTATTATATTGCATAAACAAACATTGTAACTTATCAAAAAAGCACTGCATTCATTACTCTTGCTACTACTACACACAAAAACAACATATAGAGACATTAAAGATTAAAAACTCAATCACTCAAGGAGTTAGAAATCAGAATAAAAATCCCTGAGAGTGGATAGTAGAGAAGAGATGGGCTGGGGGGCACTCAGCATCTCTTTTCCTACACACCCAGAAAGTATGTGTGCTGCTCTCAGCACACATAGTCGTTTGCAAGTCCCAGAGATAAGCTTAGGCCTGACAATATTAGGATCTGTCTCATTGTTACTATTTACCAAGCACAACAGTTTCCTATCTCTCTGTAAATTAGGGGTTAGAATCTGAAAAACTCTTGACCACAGAGTCTGAACATTTATATGAATCTGCAGGTTCCAGAGACAGGAACCTCTTTATTTATTCATTGGAATCACTGGGTTCCCAAGCTTATGCAAAAGAGAAGTTAAGATTAAGGTTACAGAAACAGTATGTGCAGAGCCCACTTTGCGCCTTTGCACTGTCAGTTATCAGTCAAGCCCTTAATCAGCTAGCACTTGTATCACAGCAGACATGGCTTCCTACCACTTTGGAGTCCATTCAAATTAACTAAGGGTGCTCAGCTTTATGGATGCACATGTGCTTCTCAGTATCACATTGCCTCACCTTTATCTCTGGTACTTGAAGAGACATTCCATATGTATGCACTAAATGGGTCAGAGCAGACCTGTATATGAAGCACATTCAGTGTTTCACACGTACCTCAAGCACATTGCTGCTCAGGAGTCTTGGCAGCCAGCCTGTTTCTTCCATGTCACTCACACGTCATGCAGCTGCCTATGCTGCTGACACCTGCCATTCAGAAGTTGCTTTATCTCACTTGTGTGAGCTTGGCCAGTCACTGCAGTGTCTTAGCCAAGAGTATTACTTGAGAAAAGGCATTTGCATTAATAGGAAATTCATGAAGCAAGTGAAATTCCTGTACCAGGCCTTCATCATTAAACAGATTCTAGGCAAACATGACATTTCACAGCCTGTAACAAAATAGACACATAAGCATTTTGTTTTGTGGTCAGCAGCCTACAGCAATGTTGGAAAGCTCAATCAGTTCACTGGAAGGCTTTGCAAAATATTCCCCTATTGACATACTCACAAAAAAAGAGGGAGCTTCCTTTCAACACATGTACCATTCTCTTGACACTTTTTCAAAAATGTTGAGCATTTACAATGTGTATATTTTATTTCTTTGCTTCCTACAATTAAAATAAAACATTCACATATACTTGTATTTCATAAAGAATATTTTTGCATATTTTAGGACATCTATACAATTAAAAATCCTGAACCATATAGAACATATAGTCAGGAAGCTACATGGTCAGCTGCAGCTGTATGCAAAGCATACACAGCTAGTTTGCAAAGCATTTATGTTTTCTTGCTTCAGGCATTGAATTATCTGACATTTTTACAGCCCACAGTAATCAAACCAAACTGTCAGTTCCCATAGAGCAAATCTATGCAAACAAAAGTGGGGGGCCAGGAGGAGTTATTTAAAAGTGTTATTACTTTTAGCTGATTGGGGTAATCAGCAGAAACTTCTTATCTCTATATATCAATGTCCTCAAAGTACAATAGACTGATAATGTTATACAGCCACAGCAAACTAGCAAGTAAAAATAAACAATGAGACTGACAGTTTATATCAGCCCGCAACATTTTGCTTCATTAGAAGATCCTTGACTACACAGCCCTGAGTGATATATGCTGAAGAATAAGTCTGTCCATCTGTGCATCACTTCCTTTTTTTAAAATGTTCATTAAGGGGAAAATAGCTTTCAGTGACCCGAAACATTATAAGGACTCTCAGCTATCACTTTGCTAAGAGCAATGGGAAAATACTTATCTCCTAGGCTATCAAGGTGCAGTGTGATTACAGTTCAGACAATTCCATGACATTATCAGCAATGATGCTTCTTAATCTAGTAGGCCTAGGTCGATCCCATCTGATCTATCCCAGTCAAGTGTCAATCTATGATATTCCCTTCCTTCCACATCCACATTGCCTGGCTGCATACTTGGGTTCCCCATGCTCTGGATGAGAACCTAGGAATCAGCTTTCCATTACCTCCCTTACTATAGAAAAATTCTAGCACTGAACAACTGTGTAAGACCTTGACAATTTGCTAGTACGAGTGCTTGATGCTTGTGCATGAAATCCAGTATAGGAGACTGCCTAAAATTTCAGAAAGGTGCCTAATAAAATACCTAAAAACTGCTTTACTGCCTGCTTTCGCTATCCCAGGGAGTACCATATGACTGTCATTTAGCTAAGTCCCATTAAGGACTAGAAAATAACTTGTTGCTGAAGCCAAATTTAATTTGTGCATCCATTTTACAGCAGTACCAATCAAGTTTTTGGAACAAGTTGCATGGCATTGCTAACCTACAAAGCCAGCAAAGATCACTTAGCTCATACAGGAAGAAAAGCATGATTTAGAAAGGAACTTAGTCTGGATAAATACCAGCTGAGTTTGTAATCCTGAATACTCACCATCTTCCTTACTGTTTGGCTTATCTTCAGAGATGAGAACAAATCGGTCAGTTATCTCCAAACTGATTGTCAGGGATTACGGTTTTGTTTTGCAAACATCAAGGCAAAATGTGCATTAATCTTCCTGGCTCTCAAAGTGCATGTTTTATCAGAACCACAGGTTGATTGATTGATTTTAGTATTTTCATCAGATGCAGCTCATGAAAACAAGGTTCCCAAGAATTCACTTCATGTCTCTGGATTGCTTTGGCAGGCTGCCAGAGTCCTGAAATCAAAGCCTATTTTGCATAAATTGGAGTAGAGTGAAGGTACCTTTAATTCCATTAAAATGAACAGAAAATGTTTTTCTATACCCAACAGATGGCTTTAAAAATTTTAGACACCCATCCTTGACTGTAAGTATCATGAATGCAACAGGTAACAACATATACTAAGACCATGATTGGCCTCACCTTAGTAAAAGAAGTGAAGATGACAAGACTCAGTTTGTAGAACTTTATGGGCTGCATTTGGACCTTCCTTCATGAAAACATACCAACTAAAGCTGTTTTATTTTCAAATGGTATAAGAAAATTCTTCCATATACTCATTGCAGGTTAAATGAGTCATTTTTAGATGTATTTTAGCTTCATTTATGGGACAAGACCTTGAAAGGTAATGAATCCTTGGTCACTCTGGATCATCACAGAAGTTGCAGTCCTAGGATGTCATCCAATAACTGTAACATTAAAGATGATGCATTAAAGATGTTGTATTAAAGATGTTCCACATCTGTGGAAAAGGATAATCATACAGAACTCTTCTGTAAAATGCTTTGAGGACAGCCTTGTGTAAGTGCCAGGTATTATTTTTTTTTAGTAAGAGACAACTTGTATTACAAGTAACTGTATTAAACAAAAGAAATAAAATAGATATTCTTTTCATTAAACCATCTTGCTGAAAAACTTGACAAACCACACTTTATTAATTTGACTATAAGAAATCCATAATTTGACTGCAAAAATAATTGCTTTAGTGATATCAACAATTTCAAAAAGTACAGGGCTATTTAAATCATCTAATCATCTTGTCATATTTCTCAGACTGAAGCATTAGTAGCTTGATCAAGGGCTAGTATACAGCTGAGACTTTCAGCCTTGATTTAATCTGACTCCCTGTTGACATTGAATGGAAACATATAAATCTTATTAGGCTTACAGTGATTTCCTTCAATCATGAATTTAATAAAGCAGGTTGGTTTTCTTTCAGTGTGCCAAAATCTATAAAGTTCCCAAACCTAAATAACTTTCTATTAGGTAAGTGGAAAGTCAGTATGAAAGAGTATTAAAGTACATTATACAACACCAAGACTAGAATTTGAGGGATCACCTGCAAAACCCCAAACCCCTTATGAAACTTACTTACATTTTTGAAGGACAATACTTATGTGTTGACTTGAAAGACATGATATTTTTTTAACTATGTAAAGTTTGTTCAGGATTAAAATGTGGTCCAATCTATACAATTGTACATGACATCAGAGGAACAGACACACAAAAATTATGTAGTCATCCGTGGTGCAGGAAATAGTGTAAGAGGTAGTGCATTCATTGGTCTCCATTCATTCTAGTGTAATGTGGGATGGGTTTTCCCTTAGCTCGTGGCCTCTAGTATATATATCTGTATAACTTTGGAGGCCTTGCAGAGATGCAGTAAGATGCTAGCAAGGAAGAATAACAGATTCATATTCCTAGGAGCAAGGAAGAAACTGTCTCCGTAAGGTAAAATTTCATCTCTTGACCACTCTTAGGATGATGAACCGACCTGTTGATCCATGCTTGGGGCCAGCTGGTTTGTAATCAGTCTACTCTTCCACTGTAGCTGAAATTTACATTACCTACAGAGAACCAGAGAAGGCGACTGTTCTGCAACCACATCAGTGAGGAGATGGGGAAATTACATTTAACACCTTTTCCCCTTAACCTTGGCAGAGGAGTACAGACTTGCTATGCATTTATCTGTGACTGTTATATCAAGTGACAAAAAAGACTGATGCCTTTCTACTGCTTGATCTGCTGGTAGTATAGGTTCTGGACTGGGACTTTTAACTGGAAAGTAGAATTAAAGGTGAGGTTATCTAACCCAATTTTCCAACAAAACTACAGATTATACAGCAGCACAGGTTAAGGTTAACTTAAAATTCCTTACAATTAATTATTAGCAGGCTCATTTAATCCTTGGATACACAAGTCCCATTGAAATCAAAAGAACCTATACACATACGTCTTAGAAGAGAGCTGGACGATTACCTAAATACTGCTTTTATTTTCTAGAAGTGCAGAGCTACTGACTGCCACAAAGAACAAACCCTTCAAAGTTCATGACCTTAGTAAAAATGACCTAACCTGCTAGATTTGCCATGAAAACTTCTGGCTCACTTGGAAAGATGTTTCAGCTGAAGTTCTACTAAATCTGACATAAAATGTCTTCTGCAGTTTTCTTCATCACAAGTTGCTGGAACCACTGTAGATTTAAGTGGGTGAATACTATGAAGTCTGTCGTATAGGTTATACTAAAAGATACCTTCTGGACTTCAAATCCATGATTTGCCTGCACTGCCTTTTGTCGTAGCCTATATTCTTCAGACAATTACATGTAAATCTTTAATAAGATACAAATCAATCCTTTTCCACTAAAGAAGTGCTAAAGAAGGCATTCAACAAATATAGGAGATGGTGTGCAGCTTGCAAAGATGGACCAGAACTTGCCCTATCTTAAAGCTATTTGAGCAACAAATCAGTTTGCGTTCCCACAGAAGGAAACAGAGCAAGTAGGAAATGAGAAACCAAGAAATGTAAATGAGTAGATCCATCCTAAACTTTTGAGGTTGTTCTATCAAATATCTTAGAAGACATTTTCATTAGCAAGCATAAGTGAAAATGTTCCTGTTATTAACAAAGCACTGGATAAAAATTGCTATAGTCTTAAGTGAGAAGACAGACTTGTGAATGATAAAAGCTTGAATTCAATACAGAATACATGAGACATGAATTTACAATGATTTCATGTATTCCAGTGGAACATGATTTAGGAAATCTTGCAGACATTTAAGTGTATACAACTGTGTAAGTCCACTGTTAAAATGGAGATACATGCTTTTGATGATCAATGAAGTTTTTACTAATTTTAATGGCATTTTATAGGGGGAAAGAGGTACAAATGGCAGAAGCTATCTACAGATGTGGGTAGGGTTTGATGAAAAACATTGGTGAAAAAAATGAAATTTTTTGTAATGTTAAAACATTTCTACAAATTTCATTTTGAAAAAGCCAAACTCCTTGCTTTCTACACTTTCAAGAATAAAAAAAAGATCATACTAGACTAAAATAAGGAAGGAAAGGTTAACAGTCTAATTAAATAGCCCACAACTAAATGAAATTTTATTTCAGATCAAGCAACATTTTTGGACTGACATGAAAATAAAACAGAACAGGATTTTTCTTTTCATTTTGCAGAAATCCCCACTTCTTTTCACACAGATTTTTTTCTGTTTAAACTGGCCTAATTTTTTTCACTTTGAGATGTTCAATGACTATACTCCTTATTCATGGCAAAAATTCATATCACAACATTGTCATCGCAACACAACAATAACTGAGCAGTAAACAATTTAGTAACTTTGAGAGTCTATAAAGATTTAAGGAACTAAAAACTATTTATTCTGTTCTTTCTTTCCTACTGAATGTTTTCTTGGATTTCAGACTGGACTATAGAGCTTTTATCTATTATTTTAAAACATAAACGGGAAATAAGTAGCTCAGACACTTCTTCGGACTGTTTTCTTTTTTCTTTTTTAAAGAAATGTATGTATTGGTTTTCATGATGTTCTAAGCCTGCTGCAATCATACAGAAATAGTTGAATGCTATTCCAAGGTAATCATAATCTAACAGCCAAAAAGACAGAGATAGAAGGAAGGAGAAAAAAAATGTTGCTTAAAAGCAAATTAAGCAGACATACTAAAAATGAAAATATGTGTAATTTGTAATAAACAAAATCTTTCTCACTATGTATACAAATGTCTCTTAACATCTAGTGTCACTGTATAAGTATTACGAATGGGTTGGCACCAAAGAACTGAAGATGATGCATAGGCACCATTTTTCTCAACTTAGTGTGAAGAAAATATGAAAAAACTCGTTTATTTATTTGCTGCAATGATTACGAGAGTTGTGCTGTTATATTAGAGAGCAACCAGACTCAGGTCCACAGCAGCTCTGACATAGTACAGATAGTTTAACAGGCTGGGAGAAAGAGAAGCAGTTAACAGCTTAAGTGGAAGATGTGAGTTGGAACCTGAGCAGATACAGTGCCCCAGTGATTCACAGTTTATACCATATACACACACACACACACACACACCATATAACTCTAAAGCCAGATTCAACTGCAGTAGCCATGTGTATACCATCAGCCACCACACCATCTTACTCCCAAGGCATTTCACAAACTGCGCCCATCAACTCTGTGTGGGTAGTCTATGTGGAGGAGGTTCTTTTTCTTCCTAGTTATTGGTATGGCAACGGTTAGTTACATCTTGGTTGCATTCAGAAAATGATAGAAATTCTTTGGCTGGATAACAAACAGGCAAAAAAATGAGGCAAATGTTAAAAAGTGTTTTTATCAGACTACTTTTAATTGGATAATAGCCTACTGCATTATGGCAGAGAATTATGTTCCCTTTCTTCCTTGTGGGTTTAACTGCTTGTTGAACAGTGTCACCAGTACGATAGAAAAAAATGTTTGTTATGTACTTTCTTTAGAGCTCCTCTTTGGTATGTGAAGTTAAATTCATATAAATGGTTTCTTTATTTTTAAGATTTATAGAAAAAAAAAAAGGCAACTTCTCCCCTTGGAACCTTGGCACTTCTTAGAAAACATGGAAGAGAGCATCCAAGTAAAGTAAAACTTGAGTTTCTACTTCCTCTCATCTCTGAGTAAGAGGTACATGGGGCACATTCAAGAACCCTCACGGGATAAGTGGCTGAGCACTTCTTGTAGACCAGCAGTGTCATAAAAATCCTCACAAAGTCGTAATGGATAAATGGCTCAGTAGTAAGGTCTCAAAAAGATGTTGCGGACCTCATTTCCTGCAGAGTCTTTGTTCCTTAAATATTTCTTCCCAAGTAGTCTTCTGATCATCCTAGTCTAAGAAATCTCAGAGTACCAAAGCACAAGACTGTCATTAACTGCAATGGGACTGCAGCAAAACATCCCCGAACTCTGTGGAGGGTTGCGTCCAGGTGTAAACACTTTCACTGAGAGTCAGCTCCACTAATTATTGCCCAGTCATACACTGATATCCACAGTGCTGTAAACTGTGAAGTTTATGTGACACTCCTCCCCTTGCCCATCAGGAAACTGGATTTATCTACTTCCATCTGGCAACACCTAGGAAAAGATGACTGTTTCCAGTGAACATATCCTGAATCTTGAGATACATTCAGGGTGCATGGGCATGTGTGTGTGTATGTGTGTATGAGACATTTAATCTCAGTCCCACAAACTGTTACAAAAGTCCTTTCTTAAGAGCACGTTCTATCTGCAAGTAACTGTCTTGCTCTCTGATTCATTCTGTTAAATCATGCTGGCTAATCAAACTGTTGCTTTTTATGAGATGATTAAGGAAGAGGTTCCTTGCTATTTACGCCTAATAGCAGTCTTTTTAGATGATACTGTTAAATCTCCCCTCAGAACAAATCTGGAAAGAATGGGGAAAATGCAACAAATCATCTGCAATGAAAATTCTTGTTCGGAATCAAGCTGTTTATAGTGTTACACTTCTTGTAAAATGTATGGCCTCCATAGACAAAGACAGGTTTATTTTCTTTTTCAGTAATATCCAGCACTCCACATCACTAAGCATATTCCAGGCTTACTGGCACTGTTCCTAGCATGACTTCCATGCTGGAAGAGAGAGATATTTGCTAGATGTTATTTCCTAGACACAGTGCTGCTGATCTGCTACCACCACAAACAAGATCTTTAACAACAACATAATTAGTGGACTTCCCAAATTCTTCTGTCTAATCTTCCCAAAATATGTGAGGTGGATTATCTTGAGAGACATGTCCTTGAGCACATCTAGATTCTCAAAACATCAAAGGCTAAAACTTGAGCAAAAAATAATCCATCATCCTGGTAGCCCTGTCGTGAAGCCTAGATATGAGGAAAGGCTATATTTGGAGAATACTTTATTTCTTACAGACCATTTCATTATCTTTAGTTATAAAAATCTGCAATGTACTTCAGACATGGTTTATATAGTATTTGTTGGGCAACTGGTTATTAAAAGAAGATGTCAGAGAGGGTGCTCATGAAGGTCTTATGGTGAACAGAAGAAGCTATTTACTGAGCTGAGTGGAAATCAAAGGGAGATGATTCCTTAGATTTTATTTTGCAGCATGTTAGGGCTTTTATTACACATGCTAACATGCATATCATTTCATGGGCTGAGAAAAGGCAATTAGATAGACAGGTACAGATCCTTTAGGATGATGTTGTTTTGAAGAAGTAAAGTGTTAGTAAATTCTTTACATCCTTCTCACCTGGAAAAACTGTCCCTAGTTCTCATGGACTTTAGTGACAGATCTGAGGATAGTTTCTGAAGTTCTTGTGGTTCTAACCCAGTCAAAGGAAAATATAAAATCTTCCCATGTGTTATGCCCCTTCTAATGGTACTCAGAGGAGCTCTACATCCGATAATGGCATCATTTTCTCCTAGGTGAGCTGCTTGAAAACAGTTTAAGAGATCAGACAGATAACTGTAACTGATATACATGTATTTATAAAGTATTACTTCCTTATTCCTATAGAAACTTTTCAGTGATTGATCTCCTGTAGATCTGGTTGCAAAACAAAATTTTACTGCATGAGAAATTAGCTTCTACTCCAAAGAAGAATGAAAAATTGTAGTATGAAAAAAGTAGAGCAAAAAACTCTGAGAATTTTCAAAATAAAATTGTCAAAGTGAAAATTACAACACCTGTGATTGGAACAAAAGTTCCTGAGTATCTTGAACTGATTTTTTTTAATTCAAATCTTTATTTTGAAATAAAAAGTATCTTTGTTTCAAACTGTCATCTGGAAATGAAGGGGCTTTTGTTTTGATTACCCTAATTGTAAAATAAAAAATATGCATTAAAATTGACATTTTCCCACAGAAGGTTCTTATTTCAGCAAAACCACATTTTCCAAGAGGAAAATTTTTCATCTAAAAATATTTCAACCTGCTTTACTCACTTGCCAGGAAATATGAAGCTGTCTATAACCAGCATCTTACTAAAATTTTTCCAACATGAAAGTTGTTATAATTTTGCAGTTGAAACTTTTAAAATGTTCTGTTGACAAAGAGAATTTGGCCATGAAGCAGCATAGTGCTTATAGTAGCGCCAATACACAGAAGCTTTCATTTGTTAGTCTGCACACTTCATGGCTATCACATGTTCAATTACAGTGGCAAATTCCAAGCGTGGGTCAAACACAAATAAACTCAAGAGTTTAAATCTCTGCTCTTTTAAACATTCCAGATGTAGAAGCATAGTTTTCCATTTACTTCACCTCAGTCAACAGAGTTGAATGGGGTGGGATAATTAATCCAGTCAAGTGTTCTGCAAATATTTCAGTCCAGATACAGCCTTACCTCTTTGAGAATGTTGGCATACTTTTTAACAAAGGTATATGAACAAAGTGATTTAAATCCAATTGACAGATTAGTTACAAAGTATCAAAAAGATTCAAGATTCACTGTAGAACATCAGAGCATAAAAAAATATGCTTTGGAAACATTTGTTGTTACTGCAACATATATTGCTACCTGAACAAGATTGTTATACAGCCTTATCTACAATGATTTTATGGGCACTTGTTCTAGTCAAGAAGAAATTGATCCTTTGGTATAGCTCAGTTTCAGATATCCAAACTGAGAAGTTTTACAGAGGTTAATTTTTCATAAAATGATGAAGATCCACTCTTGAAAATACAGACCTATTTAAATGATCTGAAATTAGACACCTCAAAAATATAAACATCATTCTTCTGTTTTCAAAATCTTAGCTGCTTCTTTAGCTCTTTAGCTATGTGTAGTTGACTGCCAGATAACAGCACACAGGACTTAATTTTAAAAAGTGGGTTCCTACTGGAAATTTTAAGCTCTCCATTAAACATTCAGACAAGTACTTAGGTACACTGAATTCTTTTATACTCTTTTGTATCTAGGTTTCCAATTCCACCCACCACACAGAAGTATATGAATATCTTCATTTGCACATACACACATTTATCAACATAGCTGCTATTTTTATGTCCAAATGCAGCATTTGTGGCATCAATACTGGAGAGAAATCCACATTTGAAAACTGAACTCTGACATGTCTGGCTAGAAGCTCAAGAGCCTTCTAGTTAAAAAAAATGCATTTACAACATATATTATGTTAACATACCAACCTAAACAAGGGCGTTTCTCACAGTCCTTTAACGTGTTTTTTGCAGTGAGAGCGTATTCATCAGGGTGAGTCAATCATTTATTTCTAGGAACAATGTGTGATGAAGTGAAGTCCTGCTTTGTGAGACACCTTTAAACAACCATCCTATACAGGATAGGTAAGAGGAATCCTTTTTTTCTCTAGCTTACGGAGATGTCTCGCTCTGAATCAATTCTTCCCACACAGCTATCTAAATTCTCTTTCTGCTATGAAGTCATTAGACTAACCTTTACAATGTGAATAGAGGAAGGGGTGATCTTTGTTCTACACCAATAATAAACACAGACCTTTTATTTCAATTATGTGGAGACAGGTATAAAAAGGGAGGTATGAAGCAACATTAGTCCAGATGAAATTAAGGCCAGTTAGTACCCAAACCATTCAATTTCTGCTTTCATAAAATTAAGAACCTCATCAGGAAAAGCCTGAAACAGCAATAGCAATGGAGTAAAGTGTCCTGGAGGGATGCTGACTGCTTTCTCAACCAGACTAGAAATAGCTAGAGAATTAGACCAGTTCAGACTGGGTGTTCAATGGCACTACAGTCAGGGTGAGTTTTAGATATAGGTAAAGGAGTAAGTTGTCCAAAGTAGTAGAGCCAGGGACAGCAAAATGGCTATTCAAATCCTAAAAATCCACGTCTGCAGCTGCTGGTAGGAAGAGTTAGAGTATGTTCATCAGCTGTGACTGCAACCATGATAGGGTGGAAGAAACAGGGATAAAAAGGCAGCTCTTTCAAGAAGAACCAGACACCTGCCTCATCTCCTTGTGTTTAAAAAGGCACACTCAATTCTCTAGAGCTCTCCTCTGGCACCTCTCCTTCATGTGGCAGAAATGGTCAAGTTTGGATGTTCTCTGGGAACATAATTCAGATTTCACACATTGCTGAGAAACTTGGAGCTATCTGTGATTGTGGCTGACAGAAGAATGAACTCTAAACCTCCTTTTTGATCTCTGTCAGTCTGGGGCCATTTTAGGATTAACATTTCTGAAATGATTCAGATTGCCCAAGGTGCTATGGGGTTTTGGCTGCATCAGATTCAGGAAGACTACTCTGCATGTGTAGAAACAAATGAGCCCCTAAGCAGCTCTGCTGAGAAGGACCTGGGAGTGCTGGTGGACACCAAGTTAAGCATGAGGCAGCAATGTGCCCTTGTGGCCAAGAAGGCCAATGGTATCATGGGCTGCATCAGGAAGAGTGTTGCCAGCAGGTCGAGGGAGGTGATTCTCCCCCTCTACTCAGCCCTGCTGAGGCCACATCTAGAGTACTGCGTCCAGTTCTGGGCACCCCAGTACAAGAGGGATGTGGCACTACTGGAGCAAGTCCAGCGAAGGGCCACAAAGATGATTAGGGGACTGGAGCATCTCTCTTGTGAGGAAAGACTGAAAGAGCTTGGCCTGTTTAGCTTGGAGAAGAGAAGGCTGAGAGGAGATCTTATCAATGTGTACAAGTATCTGAAGGGAGGGTGTCAAGAGGATGGGACCAGACTCTTTTCAGTGGTGCCCAGTGACAGGATGTGAGGCAACAGGCACAAACTGAAACACAGAAAATTCCATCTGAACATGAGGAAATACTTCTTCACTGTGAGGGTGACAGAGCACTGGAACAGGTTGCCCAGAGAGGTTGTGGAGTCTTCTTCTCTGGAGATATTCAAAAGCCGCCTGGATGCAATCCTGTGCAATGTGCTCTAGGTGACCCTGCTTGAGCAGGGGGGTTGGACTAGATGATCTCCAGAGGTCCCTTCCAACCTCAGCGATTCTGTGATTCTGTGATTCTAAGGCTGTGGCTCAAATTTCCTCACAACCTTACTCTACAATTAAAAGAGTTCCTTTAAGCAGAAGTATAGAAACAAGTGCTGTAAAAACTATCTATCCTGATTTAACATTGCATGGCTGAAGGAACTAGAAGTCTCTAATGACAAGGATTTGATTGTACTATGAGTAGATTTCTAGTTGTCTTGCACTGCTTGAGGAGTTTAGTGGGATGGGACACGAGGCCAGGGACCTGACCTTTCAGCAAAATGGAATATCATCTAATTATGGCTCTGTGTAAGTTCACTGCTTCTCTTCTCCCAGCTATTTCACAAGTTTGGCTGACGGAGGAGCTGTTTTGTGATTTAACACATTTTAAAAATATTGTACAGTACCTTCCACAGAAGTTGATTAACTCACTTTGATTAACTCATGTTTACATTGCACATTTGCCGGTCTCAAGCTATCACCTATCTGCCAACCAGTCTTCTTTTTAGGGATCATGCATTTCCATTGGACTACAAACTAGTTTGTAATTAATAACAACTATTTTTGTAATATAAATACTTAATTTAATATTAATATTTTAATAATTGCACAAAATAGATCTTTAACTTGCTCAGACTTTGCTACCTCTGAGCAGCTAACTGAATATACCAAGACAGAGCTTACCCACAACAGATGACAATCCTAAAAAAAAAGGAGTTTACCACAAGAACGAACTACAGGGAAATAACTCCAGAACTCTCAGAAATAATACATCAGCAGCTCAAAAAGGCAAAATTGAATTAAAGGGAGCCATTCCAATCTGTATCGCTTCCTAAAAGGACATTTTAAAATTTATTCAAAGCTAATAAAGAGAAAGAAAAAAAAAAGAAACCGCATCAACTAAGATTAGTATCAAGAATCATACAAAGTGCCACAATTCATTGGATTGTCACCTAGATGCATTAAGATAAGGAATATTTTATCTAGCAAAGGACCAAATATGGAATTCCTAGTTCAGTATTCATCATTAGTTTCTTTTGATTATTAATTAAGCATGCACAGACCACTTATGTCCCTAAAAAGCCCACTCATCTGAGGAGCTGAGGGAATTTATAATTATAAAATAAAATAAATGGGAAAGCCCACATTCCTAGCAACTTCTAAGGCTCTGGCTTCTTGCTAAATTACTAAATAACCTTATGAAGGGCTAGCATTAATTTATGAGAGTGGGTTGAAGCATGAGAAGAAAATAGGCAATGAAGAATTTTGGACCTAGTCAAAATTAATGAATGCTACTGGCCAGTTTTGGCAACTCCTAGGTGAAAACGACAATACTAAGAAGGGCAGGTGACAGAAGGAAGCAAACAGTACCTGAAGGATGAATCTGTTCTATTAACATCCCCCATTTGCCTTCTCCTATTATTGGCTATTCATTGCCTCAACATGGTTTAGAACTTCTTGTAACTTTTTGTAGCTGGCAATAGAATGCTTTTCCACAAGCATTAAGAAGAAAACAGGAATCTAGGTAATTTCAGGACTAAACACTACTTCATCGAGCCACAGCATATGTCCTCATCATGTGAGCTGGACCGAGTCGCATCTGCTCTTTGCCATGTTCTCTAAAGGCAAAGGACAGAAATTAATGCCTAGAATACTCAGATCAGTGTATTACCCAAGTGTTTTGGTGACAGTGCTGCCAACCTCTAACATGTAAAATTTATGAATCACTTCTCTCTCCAAAAATCATGAAGGTTTTTTTTTTAATTATACATTTGCATGCTTTTACTTCTCACTTTTTGAACCTCCAGAGTGAAACTATGTCTTGTTTTCAAGTTTCTCTTTGAAATAAGAAGGCTAGAAAGATTTTTTTTTCTGTTCTAAGAAAAGTTAAAAACCCAAATCATTGGTTTTCAAGAATTACACTTTTAAGAAAAAACATCCAATGTCACTCAGACCCAGGATGAAATTTTACACTTGCCTTTTTGCTTTTATAGTAATAGTAATTAGTGTCTGATGTCTCTTCTCACATATTCTTTACTTTCATTAGCCCTGTGAGCTGACACACAGCTAGAAAAAGGACTAAAATCCCTCTCTGTCCTTACATTTCTCCTGTAGTAAAATAAGAAAGTATACAGACTAGCAATATCAGATCAGTCAGCTAACTGTAATGACTGATATTTCTGACCTCTAATAGCTTACAGGACACTTCCCAAGATGTTTCTGTTTGAACTACAGCATGCCTTTTGGAAAAAAAATTAAAAAATAATAATCTATTTTAGATTTAAACATTTCTGATGAAGAATACACCTTGGTAAATTATTTTGATATTTAATTACCTTTGCTGCAAAAAATTTCTCCCTTAATTCAAGACTGAACTTGTTCTACTTTAAATGGAGACAGTGTGTCTTGCTATATATTTGTCTGCTGGACTGCAGAGTGCTTTGTTATTATATTTCTCTTACTCCCAGTATCTCTTCCTTTCATCCATTTTTAGTTTTCAGTACTCCTTTTAAGTTCTGGACACAAGAAATGAACACACTATTCCAGGAGAGGTTGCTTCCAAAAATACAGAGGTGATAGAGCCTCCATATTCATAGGCTTTGTTTTTACAGGTAAGGGATGTATTTGTGTTTGTAGCTACATTGTCACATTGTGAGTTCATTTTCATTGCATACAATTCCACTTAAACAAAGACTCCCAAGGAGATCAAAGTAATCTCCAGAGTCATTCCAGCCATTTCTCCTAATTTCAGTGATCTTTAAACACAAAATGATTCTATTACAAATTATCTTTTATTTAATTTGAGCTTCAAGGAAAGGTTTCAGTAACAAAATCAAGACAACAATAGCTCTCTTGCTGTGAAGAAGGACACATACACAAAAAACCCTCTAAACTGCAAGCATTATTTTGTCCAAACAGTAGTTTGCATGAGCAGCTAATCTAATCAACCAGTTTGCATGTGAAATAGTAACCCTGAACTTAATTTGCACTGAAAACACATTTAAAAGCACATTTTGAAGTTCTTTTGCATGGAACTGCATAATGGCTTTACGTATTATTAAGGCAGAAGCCACAAAGTGTCCTGGTTGTGTTACATTTCTTTTCAGTTTGGGCAGCAGCTGTTCTTCAAATTGGAAAAGAAAAGAAATGTCATAGCTGGTATTCTGACTTTTGAATGACATGATATATACTAGCAGAGCACCTGTACTGCACAGTGAAAATGTACATTTAAACTAGCATTAACCTGCTACTCCCTATCTTAGATGCCAGTAGTCATCTCAGCAAAGTAGCGTGGAGCTCAACAAGGACCTCTTGATAAGGTAATCAGATTATTCTGAGCTCTGTACTTCCGTGATGGGTTAAAAAAGAATAGGAGTAAACACCTGATGAGGCAAACAGAAGAAAAGCCGTTCTGTGGCAATGTACAGGACAACGTAATAGAAGGTGTTATGGACCAGAAAGAGAAGAAGAAACCCAACTGCAAACTAGCAGTCATCTCAGCAGGCTAACCATTTGGGAGGATGAAGATCTCCAAAGAATAGAAATAGTCAACATGCATACTATCTGCTATTTCTCTGATAAAAGTAAAATGGACAGGAGTTAGGAGGGGCTGTCAAGTCATCAACCCTAAACTTGAGTATAGCTGAAAGAGGAAAACAACAACTCCATATTACAATGGGTAGATTACAAGACCAGGTAAGACTCAAGCTAATTAATTCAAAGCTCCTCAAGACACTTTGACTTTGGGACTCCAGTGAAGAGAAAACTTGAGATAGGTGGTTCTCCTCATACAAAAAGGCTCATCCAATATAAGGGAGAGAGTTGCATAACTTTAATTTTTGAAATTTTTACACATAGCTTTCTGAGGTTGTGAGGTGAAAAGAAGGGTTTTTTTCAATCAGTTGTGAAACTGCTCAGAGAGGTTAGCATGTATAAATCCAAAGTTCTCTATGTAGGGCCACTTTTAAGGAGTGATAGCTAATGAATTTGAACCCCTGCATTAGTTGAAATACAGATATCATGTATCTCTAAAAACTAGAGTTAGTTAATCTAGTTAAACTAGAGTTTAGTTAATCACGAAAACTCTTCAAAGGCAGAACAATCTTTTCTATGTTTATGCCTGCATAAAATGAGACACCAATTTTGTTTGCAGTGCAGGTACTGCTGTAATACTAACCATAAATATATATGAATCTTTGTATCTACTTGTAGCTACAGTAAATTGCAAGCAATGTTTTGGTGATAGGGCTATCACAGATGAGATTATATGAGTGATTAATAAAAGGAGTTAGTCCTTCTCTAAAAGAGAATATGGTTTGATCAGCAGGGGATATTCTATTTCATATTCTATCTATCTGTATATTTTGACTTAAAATTTTTGGAATGAATGCTTTTTTCAGTTAAAACAACAGATTCAGTTATAGATGATTGCTTTTTGAGGGGTGCTTTAAACACTAATGCTATATTAAAGAACAAGAGAATTCACAACCTGTGAGTACAATCAGTGTCTTGAGTCCAATCCAATGTCTTCATAACTAAATTCAAAATAGACTAGAGATCTGAATTAACTCACTCTGCCAGATTCATTGTGCAACCTTGAGCATTTAATGTCACTGTACCTTCCTCATTGGTGCAAACAGCCATAAATATAGATGTCTGACCAGACAGAAATTTCCTCAGATAAAAGAACTATAGGAACTGTATAAAATGGTAGGCCTAGATTTTTTCTGCGAAAATGGGTGTATCCAGAATGCTTCTGCACTTTACATTTTCTCAGTTGCCAGAGTGACCTTTGATTCAAGTGGTAACAGCCTTCAATCAAAATGGTTCTTCATTAACTCTGGAATCTGGGAGCCATGAAGGAGGTGTACAAACTTCATTTACCATCTTCATTTCACCTTCAGGTTCTGCAAAGTTCAGCCAGACATCAGAAACTCAGGCATGTCAAAATTCTGGATAGTGAAAAAGTGCTCATTATTCTAAGTTAGATAACATTCTAAATGTTATTACACTAAACACTTCCAGTGATGTGTTTTGATCAGGAGACTGTTCTGTCACCTTTACTTCAATAACTGTTATGAATTATAGCACAGTTAAACACATTACTGCTCTCCTCAAATCACTGGGTAAATTATGTGCAATACTAAAGCTTGTGTTTGTCCTTGGAAAATGCTAGTCTCCATCACCCTGTCATTTCAGAGTGCAAAATTGAGCCTGTGATAGAACCAGGCCTTTTCTCATCTGATTCAATTCATTTACTATGTTAAGAAAAACAGTTCTTATATTTCCACTTGTTTAGAAGGATCTGATATAAATGGTACTCAAATCAGTTCTTTCCCTTGCCATAGGAGAGATATTTTACTCTGAGCAAATGAAAATGAAACAGAATTGAACATCTGTGTATTTCTCAATTCCAAAATAGCACTTTACACTGCATCGTTTTATCCCAAAATTACATGTACTCATGGGCCTAATTCTTCTGTTATGAGAGAGAATTCCAGAGCAACTCCAGTGAAATTTCAAAAAAGGAAAATGTTCATGTCTGATAAAGAAAACAGTAACTTTGTTGCTTTGCCTCTATTATGTGATCGTTATTTATAAAGCATGCTATTGTTTATTGACACAGTTCTATTTTAAAATACAAGGAACCAGCCAGCAGGTTGAGGGAAGTGATTCTTCCCCTCTCCTCTGCACTGGTGAGACCACACCTGGAGTGCTGGGTCCAGTTCCAGGTTCCACTGTACAAGAGATACGGAACTACTGGAGCAAGTCGCGCAAAGGGCTACTAAGATGATTAAGGGACTGGACCATCTCACATGTGAGAAAAGGCTGAGAGAGCTGGGACTCTTCAGCCTGGAGAAGAAAAGACTCGGGGGATCTTATCTGTGCATTTAAATATCTGAAGGGTGTTAAGAGGATGGGGCCACACTATTTTCAGTGGTGCCCAGTGATAAGACAAGAAGCAACATGCATAAACTGAAATACAGGAAGATCCATCTGAATCTAAGGAAAATCTTTTTTACTTGTGAAGGTGACTGAGCACTGGAACAGGTTGCCCAGAGAGGTTGTGGAGTCTCCATCCTTGGAGATATTCAAAAACTGTCTGGACAGGGTCCTGGGCAACATGCTTTAGGTGACCCTGCTTGAGCAGGGAGGTTGGACTAGATGATCTCCAGAGGKCCCTTCCAACCTTAAGCATTCTGTGATTCTGTGATTCTGTGAAACATGACAAGCTCCTAAAATTAAAAGATACAAGTCTTAAACATCATTAAATATACCTGGAGTGAGGCAAAACATGGCATATGACCACCTTCTCATTCCTCAGGGCCAAAAAACTAGACAAGGCAAAGCCATTTTATAGGGTCACAGCCTTTGGCTCTCTAGTTTTACATGGCTCCCAAACACCAGCAAATGTCAGGAAGCTTAATACATCACATGTAATATGCCATGTAAAGTTCTCTGTGCATATATATGTAATAAATCTGGTCTGATATAAAGATCTTTACATACATGCAGTCATGTCACATTTACAGTACTAAGAGGCTTCTGAAAATGTAAGATCAAACTGAACAGAAGAAATTGGTATCCAGTTTATAAGGAAGAGGCTTCACAAAATTAAATTTAATTGAAATGCACTTTTTTTGCATTTCGTATCTTGACATCTTAGCTTCACAGTCACAACCACAGCACAAAGAATAGCAGAATAGGCTCCTATTTTTGTTTTGTTTAAATAGGGCTGAATTTAAAGTCTAAGGTAGCAAATCTGCTTATCCACACAGAATCATAGAATCACAAAATCACAGAATAATTCAGGGTGGAAGGGACATCAAGAGGTCTCTAGTTCAATCTCCTGCTCAAAACAGGGTCAGATCAGAGATCAGATCATGTTGCTCAGGGTTTCATCCAGTCAGGTCTTGAAAACCTCTAAGGATGGAGACTACAGAGCCTCTCTGGGCAACCTGTTCCACTGCTTGACAGTCCTCATGGTGAAAAATTATTTACCAAATAGGAACTTCTCTTGTTTCAATTTATCCCTGTTGTTTCTTGTCCTCCCACCATGATCCACCATGAACAGTCTGGCTGTTTTCTTGATACCTTGTAGGCATTGGGGGGAAGGGAGGGCAGGTGAGGGGTGATTTGGTCCCCCTGAAAGCATCTCTTTTCCAGGATGAACAAACCCAGTTCCCTCAGCTTCTTCTCACAGGGCGGGTGCTCCAGCCCAACCGACTTGGTGACCTTCTGCTGAACTTGCTCAGTTTATTGACATCTTTCCTGTATTGGGAGGCGCCAAACTAGATGCAATATGTAGATATGGTCTCTTGAGTCTCAAGTAAAGGGAGATAATAACTTCCTTGGATCTACTGCCTGTGCTCCCGTAAATATATCCCAGGATGCTGCTGACCTTCTTTCCTGCCAGGACACACCACTGGGTAACTTTCAGCTCTTAATGGATCAAAGTTGCTACATGTATTCACATTTGTCAGCCTGACATTTTTCTCATGTGTCCCAAACTGTTCATGCAAATACAAAAACAAGTATGCATGCATAGGTTTTAAAGCACGGATCTCTATCTTTCTAAAGTGATTAAAATAAACATGATTTGGTTAAATCAATGTCCATCCACACCTCTGTGGTTACAGCTGCAGATGGAGGGTGGCTTTGTTGACTTTCATTTTTGACCTCTTAATGTGTGATCACTCACTGTTAACTCAGTCCAGTGGTAATCTATCAGAGATTTATCTTTGTTGCTCTGGATTCGTATTTTAAATATGAGTGGTCAGATTCCCTTTTGGCATAGTTCCAATGAAATCAGCTATTGATTGGACTTGAGGAATTTCTGTTCACATGTATAAGGGTAGGAGACATTTCTGAATAGTTCAAGTTTCTAACTATCACACAAAAAAATAAAAACCACAACTTTAAATGACACTGTAGTGATCATGCCTGTCTAGTCAATAGACAATGCTGTTGATGTTAACAGAAAAAATAAACAAGGAAGTGAAGATGAGAATAAGAGGAAGAGAATGTTGGGTAAGAATGAGACAAGTATTCAAGCACTGTGTTTATACATAGCCCATACGGTGTGGCCATAAACAGTGTGAGCCTACTTTACTAGCATTATGCAGTTTGTAACCTCCCTTCCAGAAAACTCCTGCCTGCCAAATGTTTTTCTTGTCTCTAATACTGCAGATTCCCCAGACATGAAGCCTGCATGCTTACATATACCAAAGTGAAATTCGGTAGACAGACTTTTCATAACTACATCCATCTTCTATTAGCAGGATCAGGAATAGCTGGATTGTCTTAAAAATCTCTTAATTAAACAATCTTAAAATTGTTTTACAAAATCTATATATTTACTGAACTGTAATGTGTAATGCATACTAAAGGCATGATTTTTCGGGCAAAAAAATTTGCAACTACAATAAATCATTGCCAGACCTGATGTTTGCTGTGGAATACAATGGAAGGGACACATGAAGATTTTTATCTAGTATTACGATACCTATGGGTTTGAAGATCCATACCCAGCTATTTGGCAGCCTATTTTGATCTCTAGACTTTTGTTGCTAATTTGTTTTAATGGTTTCTGAAGACTCAAGCACTACGGGAGCATACTTTCAGGAATAAATTACATGGTATCTCAGTCACAATGCTGATAAATATATAGATAATGAAATATCAAGTATTCTTAATGTAGCGAGGATCTGGCTTTAATTCCATCATCTAATATATCATTTTGTCATTAGTCCATCTTTTACAACTCATTTTCGCAGTATGTATTTTGATACTTTGTAAAATGAACATAATAATCCCAAAATGTCAGTTTTGTCCATTGGCCTGCTTGCATTTTTTCCAAGAAGAGTTTTAAGAGCACTATAGACTTTTGCAAGATTTTCCTTTTTAAATGACAGCTCTCATATAAATCTAACTGCATTTGAGTCAATGAGTGCTATGCCAGTTTGCACTAGATAAGGGCCTGCTGCAAAAATATGCTTTTTAGACTGTCAGAGGTCTTATGCTTCATTTACTGTGCTCTAGTGAGAATGAGAGGATAGTTCTAGCGGAGTGCCATATTATTACTGTTTCTCTACAGAGAGGTTGAACAGATGTCTTCATCCCAGGTTCGGCAGCTGTACAGTTGAAGATGCCATGACAACTGGGTAATAAGTTAGCAGTTTTCTGTGCTAGCAAGCAAATTTAGAGGGTCTAGTGAGGCTGTGGGCAGCTCAAATCCACACAAATCCAAGCCAGTATAGAAGTAAACTCCTGCTGAACAGGCTCAGTACTTACATACCCAAATCACTTCTACTCAGCCTTCTGAGAACAACCAGCAAACTTATTAGGGACTTCAATAAGAGTAAGAACAATCTGTGAATACTATTAGGATTTCCGCAACAGCATCTGTGCCATTTTGTCCTGTCCCCTTCTTTCCATTCCAGCTCCTGTCCCACTTGTTTCTAAATGAACAGCACATTGTTTGAAGGATTATTATATCATCTGTTTCCAGGAAAGTTTCTGAATTTTACATTACTTTTTATTCTTGTAATACAGCAAGTAGGGACCCGAAGCCTGAGTAAACCCTTCCCCCTCACATCTTAACCACTAAACTGACTGCAAGGGAATTTTGCCAGAAAATTTAGAAACCTGAATAACTTGAGGACACTGCAGAGGTTATTCAGTCTATTTCTATTTCTATTTCTATTTATTTTATTTTATTTTATTTTAATTTTAAAGATTGCACTCCTTAATATAGAGACCTAAGTCTAAACTGCATTTCAAAAGCCAAACTTTTACTTCAAATATTGTCCTTTGTGCCCACTAGTGCAAAGGTATACCTTATTTTCAAGTTGTGAAATTCTTGTAAGTGGAAGCAGCTCTATCATTCTTACTGTATGCTAAGCACTGCCAAACTAGGTAAGCCTAAAGTGCTGGTATGCTCTAAGGACATAGTAATTCCTCTCTGTAAACAAGCTCCAAGATATTTACAATATTCAGGAGCAGTTCTGCACAATTTCTGTTCTGCAGTTACTATTGTAAGACATCTTCCATCCCCTTTTCCCCGCAAAAATGCAGAGCCAAATCCCATTTATCCTCCAATGAAATTACAGGAAGATGTAAATGTTATCCTCATTTCCAGCAAAAAGAATTTTACTGGTTATAATTTCAATAGTTCTTTCTCTTTTTTTGACCATACTCAGCAGTTGTTCATTAAAACACTAATTGTTGTTTAAGTCTCTGCTGATCTGCACTACAGTTCCTGGGACTGTATGCAGAAATAACTCACAAAACATCTGGAGTTGGCAATAATATAAATCTATTTGTCCTAACAGATATTCTGACAACCTGTAACCATGCAACAGAATAAATTGTGTCAGTTTCTAACCAAAAGTCCTCATTTATATTTTTAGCTTTTTTTAGAAGACAGGAAAGGTGTGGTCAAAACTGATCAAACAGCAGTTTGCAGAATTCACGCATCTGCAAAATGAATTCTTAGTCAATGTGTGTTTTCTCTATTTTCCTCAGCATCAGTGCTCAGTACTAAAGAAACCATTAAGGCTCTTGCATTCTTAGTATCTTGATTTTTATGCTTATCAATATCCCATGTAGTCTAGTTTTCATCTTGTTCCTTGCACAAATACACAGAGTTCTCTTTCCCCTCCTCTATTCTGTCCTTGGAGAGGACCAAAACTCATGGAAATAATGTCTGATGTTCTAGATTACAGATCTCACTAAAATCAAAAATTTATACCAGGCTGAATATGACTCATTGTATATTGTGTAGACATAGCCATACTGAATGGGACCACTCAAAACCGTAATTCTGTGTATTAGATCGTCTCATTTTTTTTTGTTGTAACTTTTATTATGACAGTTCATGCCAGAAAAGAGGAATGCTCTCCCCAGTACAGATCAATTAGAAAGAGTTTATGCCAGTCAAATGCAACTGCTATAAAGATATTTTTCATAATCTCTTGACTCTATCAATTCTTTCTGATCACTGTTTTCTCTCAAGTCTCAACAAAATTATATGATCTCTTGAGCAATGCACATGATAATCAAAACTCCCATTGCTATCACAATACATGGCTTAGGAGGCATTTCTGAGAGCAGGGAAATATGCAAACAATTAATAAGATAGTAAATCCCCAGGACTATGACAGGAGAATAAGTCCTGGCTACAACTTTTGAAAGATTCTCAGATTTATTTGTTTTTACCAGACCCATCTTTATTTTACTTGGCAATGCAAAGCAATGTAAATCCAGCTTACCAACCAGCTTTGTATATATTGTTGAAGCATACTGGTCAAACTGGCATTCTACATTAATTTCCATATCTCACTGCTGTGAAGGTGGCACAATTCACCCTGCACACACAGAAAAATGATTTAACTGATTTTTGTTTTGTTTGCTTTCCACCCAGCTGAAAAGAAACTAGAACTGCATTAATATTGAAACACTATTTTCAGGTTGATTCCTGCCCTGTCATTGCATGGATATGAATGCTGCTGTCTGACATTTCTGGAAAGTATGAGAAGAAGAGAAGCTGAGCTGCTGAGTCTGCATGTTACACACAGGCAGAGAGGTAAAAACTCACCACAGAATTATTCAACCTGAGAAAATGATGCGAGATACCTCCCAGAAGTGTTAAACAAAATGAAAAAAAGACACAGAATTAGTGAACCCACAGCCCAAGTCTAACTAGCAAACAAACCAGGCACAAAAGGATGAATAGACAAAACAAATCTATTGGTTCAGTGTAGAAAACCCCAGCTCCCACTGTGCCTTTCCCTTCCCCTCTCACGCACACCCACCAAGAAGGGGAAGGAATGGTAATGCTCTTCAGGGCATTAACTATATTGGTTATTTAGTCCAGTGGTAATAGTAACCAAACAATTAATTCCCTCTTTATTTGGATGCCTGGATTGCTATGCATCTAGTTCTGGTTAATTCATTTATTTCCCATTTTTCCTGACACAGAAAACCTAGGCTTCATTAACACTGTCCTCTGCCTTTCACTTCATTTTCTCACATCTGTTTACTGACATTATTGGCATTCAAATGTTAGACTCCTTTTAGCAGTGATGAACAGATTTGGTCCTGGTGATGGATCCTAAAGCACATTCTTTACTGTAAAGACATGGGGAACCTTTTGATACCATGGAGTACCTGTTCACCTCCTAGAACAAATTCACTATAGGAAAGAGCAGGCATAGCACAGCTTCGCACAATGGGAGTCACACCCATTTACTTTGAACCTGAACTTGGCAGCAGTGTGCAGTTTAAGAATTCGTTTTACAACTCCTCATTACACCTTTGATTTTTATGTATGGGCATAAAAGATATAATGGAAAAAACTCACTCATGGAAAATTATGAAATAATTGCCTCATGCCATAGCCTGTCATTATTGTGATAAATAAAATGAGCTGGAGATAGTAACTCACCTTTACTCTTTGTTTGAAACATTAATATTCCATATGCATTCCTTTCTTTGGGAAACTTTATTTATGATTGCTTCCAATTCACTGCTAACCTATGCCTGTTTACATCAGAATAGCTCCACTGACTTCAAGGCTGTTTTTCCAGCTTGCATCAGTGCAAGCTTAGATTCATTTTCCTCAAATTATGTTAATGCCTACCCATTCTTTGCAGCTGGATATAAGCAGATTATTGCATGGACTTTGCTTGCAAAACAAATATATTCATGATGGCAATCTAGGCCATCAACTTTAATCCAACTAATTTCTGCATGAAGCCTGTAACTTCTACTTGAACTACAGTATCTCTATGAAAATCAGTCTTTATTTTAAGAGTTGAATAGAGAATCCATTGTTTTCTTTGACAAATTATTCTACTAGTTCATCGTGCTTACTTAATATATATCTCCAGCTCAGATCTCTCTATCTGAGACAAACTTATGTTTCTGCCCTTTTGAGCTAGTTTATTTTACATCTGTTCTGAGGCTCACCATCAACAGTGTAAGGTAAAAGAACAGAGAATCCAGTCCAGGAGAATACAGATGACAGACTGCCTTAGCAATCTGAGCGCCCTCTGAAAAAGAGGATGGTAGAAAGACTATGGTTATTCAGAATGTTTCCCCGTAGCTCAGCCTGTCTCAGATTCAGCCAGTTTCCTTTTGGTAAGTGGATGATATCTGCCATGACCTTTGATAGATAAGAGATATGGCAGAAATGTAGAATAAGTGCCTCTGATGCTACAAATGGTACTTTGGCAAAACCAAAATCAGTGTAAGCAAGAACTGGAAGCAAGAAAAGCTCTGAACAGGTGGCTATTAGAAGATATAAGCCAGTTACTCTATGCCTTCTAGCATACTGTTTTGGTATCATCTTACATTGCTCCATCCTCTCACTCCTGTGTGTTAGTTAGGATGACTTAAACCTAGGCTGATGCAGCAAAGTACAAATGTTACCATTGTATCACATCTGCTGTCTCTTGAATCGCTGACTTTGCAGATATCCTGAACTTCCCATTCCCATGAACTTGCAGGGTACTGATATCATGGACAAGTGAAAATGCTGATTTAATTTTCTCTCTTGTGATTTTATTAGAAGAAACATGGGGAAGTAAGATGTATGTAGCCCCACCCCCTTCCGCTGTACCCCAAAAGAAATCTGCTTCTAGTCATCTTACAAGTGACTGTCGGTTGTGCAATTCCTGTACTTCCATCCACAGTGCAGCAATAGCCAACAGCAGTCTTATTTTACTTACAGTGTTGTAATGACCACAACAAAGGACCTGGTCCTGATTTGGGAACCAAACACACAAGCAGGGTTTTGCTTATCTTCACAGTATTTCAAAATCTTACTTCTAAACAGCTTTTAGTTGTTTCTTCTCAGCATTCATTCTGTCTCTCCCTAAACTCTGAGAGAAATATAATTTAAAATATACTAACTTGCTGAAAATAGTAAAATCAAAATGAAAGGACTACACACAAAGGCCATTTTTTTAATTTAAATCACCAGAATACATTTCACTGGAAAACAGAGTCAATATAAACAACCAGAACAAGATGGAATCAATTTCAAACATTGATATCCTTAAAATTTACTATTCCCACCCTACTTTGTTGACCACAGTTAACGTGATCTATATGCAGATTATTTATTAGACTATGACTGATTCAATTGAAAGCATCCTCTAAGACAAATGGACTCACAAAAAATATGGCTTCTAAGCATCATTCACAATGCCTATATATATCCAGATTGTTCAAATACACACCGAAAAACACTTATCACACATCACTAAGTGAAGTTGTTATGAACTCCTGACTTCAACCCTATGTGCAAAAAACCCACCTTGTTTAAAACCTAGAGGAAGCTGCATACAGTGTAAACAAAGATGATGTTTAAGTATCAATATTTAATGAAAATGTAAAACCTGCCAAGCCAAGTCTCAGATCAATGTATTTTTTCCAGCTAAAAAGGGGTTGCTAGTCAGGTGCTGAGTAGCAAGTCTCAGATCTCAATCTTGTTCATTTTGGCTTCATGCACAGAGGGAAAAAAGCACACTGAAGTTCTCTTCCACTATCAGAATAGGCAAAAGAGAGAGTAAAATCAGTACTGCCCAGTGACTTTAAATATAAATATCATGAAATTAATGTTTAGTACATAACTCAGTCCCAAAGGAAAGAAAAGAAAGCTACAGATAAGTTAGGTAACTGAAGAGATGGGGATTCTAAAAAAAATGCTCAGTAGAACTGGAAAACTTCAAGTGACTCTTTGTGTCTTTACACTCAGCTTTGACTTCTTTCTTTGTTTCTTTTATCCTTCTCCCACTTTCAGCTTTGTACATTCTTTAATGTTGCTTCCTATGTTTGGAAGCCTCCTACTCATTGTCAGCCAAGCGTCTTTCTTTGCTTTCAAGCCCATATTTAAAACCTACTACTTCACTGCATTTTTACTAATCTACCCAGTTTTTGTTCATGCCTTCTCTTTCCTGAATCCTTTTTACGTTTTGCGTTGTGCGTAGCTGACCTCTGGAAGGTCCTCATGATAGGAACCACGTTTTCTTTCTTTTT
Organism: Apteryx rowi; assembly: GCF_003343035.1. Classification (NCBI taxonomy): domain Eukaryota; kingdom Metazoa; phylum Chordata; class Aves; order Apterygiformes; family Apterygidae; genus Apteryx; species Apteryx rowi. Next base: position 1,529,601 of record NW_020447719.1, read on the forward strand.
TTGCAAAGCATTTAAGAACAAACTGGTTATTCTAGCTTCAATCTTCTAAAGTGCTTGAGGGTTTCTTGTAGGAGCATTCTGCTACTCAGAGTATCTTCCTGAAATATGTGACTATGTCTACAATGGAAGAAGAGAAGTAAGTTGGTTCAAATTTTGGCAGGTACAACATTGATTCAGCCAGACCAACTGGCAACCTTTTTCCCACTCCCCTCACCCCACTTTCCCTAGGGTCCAGTATTCTGTTTTCCAACAAGTCTATCCCAAGATGGGCAAACTGCCCAGCAGCTACCCTGTGGTCTTACCAAAGCCTTTACACAGCCTGTAAAAGGGATGCTATTTGCCTTTTCCACACTCTGTAGTCTGTCTTCTACAACCATGTAAGGGAGAGCAAGATTTGCCTCCTTCTCTTCTTCCTTCCTCCTACCCATATGAAGTATTTTTACAAAACAACTGAGATAATACCTACATTATGTTGCCAGAAATTAAATACTGCTTTAGTATCCCACAAAGCATGCTTATAACTTTTCTGTTTTCAATTATCAAACTAAATCTAGTCAGAACACAAAAATACATAAAATAAAAGAAACAATTACAAAATATTCAGTGGTATGGGGAGTTAGCAACAAATAAAATTTAAAAAGGAGAAAAAAAGACAAAATCTACAGTACTTTGAACTTGGCAGAGTAGTAATATAAAATGTCATTGACAAATAATTTTTGTGTAGACTAAATCTCCATTTTTAGGAATGCCATCCTAAAATCTGAAAGAGAAATACCTGCTGAAATGAACTGAGGGTTTTCCCGAGAATCTCACTTAATAACCAGGAATGAAGTCCAATCAAAGCCTTTAAAGTCTACACTCTGATAATTCCACGTCAAAATATAGTTGTAAATATATTAAAATAAATTACAGGATGCTGAAAAATAAAATAACTTTGATAGACACACAGGAAAAAAAAAAGGAAATATTCAGAAAAGGTAAGACAAAACCAAAGCAAACAGCAAAATGGACAGTCAAGGTGCCACCAAAATAGCCTAGGGCCTTCATCAAGCTTTCTGTCCCTATCATCCTATGTTCAGCTATATTTTTATGTCATGTAAGGCATAATAAAAAATACTATGAAGTTTTCCAGCTGTGCTTTATATCATACTTTTTTTCATATCTCTGAACCTCAGAAAGATGTTTTGCACTTTGAAGTACAATGTCTATCCAAAAAAGGTGTGTGACTTATAGTGGAAAGCACCCTATGTAAACATTCACACGATCAAAATCTGATTTATATCACGGAAGCTAAAAATGGGACCCATTGAATGCAATTAAAAGGTTATAATACAGTCATCTACAGTTCAATATTGTGAAAGTGCATTTTGATTCAACTGAAGTCCAAGGAACTATATCAATAGAATCTGGTTCAGTATCTAGCTTAACAATTAAGAAGAAAAGCTGATTTGTCTGGCTTTTAACTGAAAAAGAAAGTCTTATATCTGCAAATTTTGTTTTGTTTCTGTTAACAGAAGATTTGTGTTGTTACATGTATATCACAGATAGCAATTCTTCTCAAATAGTCTCCTTCCTGGACCAAGATTACAAGTTTTCTCCACAGCCCACTGTATGACACCTCTTGCATTCCTGCAGAATATCTTGTATTTCTTACCACTGTCCCAGTCTCTTACAGAGTGGCTAAAATATTACTACATTTTCAGGTTGCAAAGGCAGCTTGTAGAGTGTGGCTTGTCCAGTGGCATTGGAGTGGACACTGCGCTCTGGGAGCAGATTTCTGTAAAAATGAATTATAAAATCTCTAGACTATGGCAATACCTAAAATCTTGACTGACTCATCTCCCCTACTATCAGTAAAGTTGGGAGCTACAGTACAAACAGAGCACAGACAGCCTCTAGCATTTTAAGTAGTGCTGATTAGGCCTGCTCTAAATAGATAACACTGTTTAAAACGTTGGCAGCTTTGTTTACCCCAAGGCTCTGAATGTTGCCAGTACCTGAAGAGCTAACCAACTGTTAAGTGGCACTGGGACAGGTTTTCAGTATTTTCCTATGCTGATGAGACTTAGATCTCTAAGTCCCACTCAAGCAACATCTGCTGTCAAGTTGGAGAAGATTTAACGGAGCTTGCATTCTTTTCCTTTAGATTAGACTACATCCTCTTCTAATTTTCTTTTGTTTTTAATGAAACAACTGAAAACTTAGAAACAGCACAGAAACAAATAACCTGTCCCAAATTAGTGGGTTATATACTGAAATACTTCAAAGAGAGGAATTTCTTCCTCTTCTCTTTAAAAGAACAGAAGTCCGCTTCCACTTCTGAGAAATACAGGATGAGGAAAGCCTCACATCCTTTGTGAAAAGAGCTGACGAGCTAAAGAACTGAAACAGCCTAAGCAGAAAGAGCCCTCCTTATCAGACAGAGAGAGAGGGTCACAGTGTGTGTTCAAGTATTCACTGAAGCTGACAGCATCTTGGATGTCACCTCACCTAGGTGAACACTGTTTCCACACAATGAGTTTTCTCTCACCTTTCATCAGGAGAGACTTCAAAAGCCCAAATCAGAATATCCTATAGGTTGATCTTCAGATTTTCAGGAGGGAGATGCAGGTTGAAATCCCCTCAGCCACAGAAGGAGATTGGACTTGTATGTCCCATCAGACAGATGGGTGACATTTAATCATCAAGTTACCAGTTAAAAGGGGGTTCTTCCAGCATCATAATCTGAATTTGGGGTAGGTTTTCCCCAGGTGGTGTTCTCTGAGAACATGCAGTGGGTTAGCTGAGTCTCCACAACTTGGAAGCTAATGCCTCATTTGTGCACTCCATTGACACTTTCAGCCCTGTGAGTCTGTCGGTGCTGCTGAGCATCCTCAGAGAGATCTATGCACACCTGGGGAACCCTACTGGTAGAAACAGACCCATCGCAGCATAAGTATTGGGTGATTGCCAACAACAGTACATGGTGTTACACTATGTACTGTTCAATGTGTCACGGAAAGTACTGTAACAATTAGTTAAGTTGAAGGTTTTCAAGTTGCGATCTACATAGTTTGTATAAGTTGTCACCAGCATTTTAAATAGGCAACAAAGAAAAGAAAGCTTATTGATAGTCAGCTTAAACCAACTGTACAGGACCTATACTGCCAACAGAGCCAAGAACACAAATAGAGGTTGAACACCATTCACATAGGTGAATGGTGAATGGTTCCCTGGATCACAGACTGGAGAAGATGTTCAACTTGAAATTCTGAAATCCATTTGAAAGGAATTCTGACTGTAAATGCTCTCACTGTGCAGAGATAGATGACTGTCTTCTCAAAGCAAGTGTTTTTTAACATGATCACTAAAGAGATTGTCACCAGAAATAGAAACAGCCACAAAACTTCTAAGCACAAAGAAATTAAACAGTGACACAGTCACCAAATTCAACCTGAATCATCCAATAAAAACCTGTTTGCATATTAAGACCTGTATATTAAGACTAGTTTTAAAAATAGTTTGCTCTGTTAGAAAAGACTGCTAATAGACTAGACGCATTTTCTGCAAAGTGGATGGGTCCTGCCCATTCATTTTGTCAGCCACAAAACCCTCTGCAGAATGGCAAAGAAGGCTTCATGCTGTCCTTACATCACCTAGAAATTCCCTTTAAGCCCGGTTTCATCTTCTTCGTACTTCTGGACTGGCCACATTCAGTGATCTCAGCTACTGTGTTCATTCTACCTCAAAGTTGTAAATAAGGAGTATATTCTGCCCCTCCAATCTGTTCTTTCAGTCAAACTTCTGTCTGGTAACTTTCTTTTTCAGGATCAATTTTTTTTTCTTTCTCAGCAGTAAATAAATATATTGCAAATATTCATCTTTATGTGGTACTCATCTGAAAGCAAAGAAGTCTTGCTACATAGATGGACAAAACATTTGAAGAAAAATATGCTGATCATTAGCATTCTTTTTTTTATCAATGCGACAAGCTGACATCATTTTGTTATTTTACGTCTCATTTTATGTCCTAATCTATTTTTCACAGAATTTCATGTTCAAAAGTGCATTAGATTTGCTTTGCTGTCCTATGACTGGAGGAAGCTACGAAGTCTCAGTATACTGGCTCTGACCCCCTAAAGGCTTTGTTCATGTTTAAATGTTTACATATTTGAATTGTGATAGTTTAACTTTATGTAAATCATTTCTTCAGGCATTTAAACTGCTTACGTATTTCTTCTTGGGAGTGGTTCCCAAACAGACATACAGGAGCAGGCCCTTGGCAAAGAAGACACCCCAAGAACATAACCTGTATTGTTCAGCACTGTAACATCTAATAAAGAACTCACTTTTGTACACTCTCATGTAAGCGTGAGGAGATTCAGTTACTGACTCCCATGTTAAGTCCTCCACCATCTGAACAGAATCCAAGCGCTACTTTTCAATTTGAGGGTTACTCAAAATACTGACAGAATATAGATCAACTAGCTAACATTTCTCCTAAGAGTCAAACCCAGAATCCAGCTATGCCTACTTAGGGTCCAGTTCCAGCTACCACCATAACTTAGACATACCCTTTCTCAGAAAGAAATGCACAATAAATATAAGTAATTACACTTCTGCATGACCTTTTTTAAATACACAGTCGTATTTACTCCAAAAAGGAAACACAGATAGCTGGAGGTTGTTTCATAAGCAGCAGATCTAAATAATAGGACTTCTAAACCTGTTCATCTTGGAAGACCCCAGGGTCCAGCAGTCAGCAAGAAGACAGGAATATTTCCTCTTCCTTCAAACTTCTCATGAAGACACCCTGCTGGATAAATCAACTGACCAAGTGATCTGCACAGTCCTACTTAAAAGAAGCAAACTCCTCCATCAATAACTATGATATTTCAGTTAACTAAACCAACAACTCTATATAGACAATTCCATTGAAATTTTAGTTCAACAAAAAAGTGCAAAGCCGTTGGAAAACAAAGTATGGTCTTACAGACAAAGCAGAGCTGCAGTCCACAGCCAACTTGTATACGCACCTTATAACATCAACCAGTATCCATCAACTATATATAGCTAAAATACCTAAATCATCCCAGAGATGTGCTCATATATTTCTACTTGAAAAATAAGTTCATAAAAAGAAAAAAAAAAGACATATATGACTATTGGAGATACTAACAGAAAACCGAGATACCAAAGGCAATTTCATAAGCTCAGTGACAAAGTAAGCAGCATACACTGTATGATGACAGTTCTTGCAAAGGAGCACTGCTTATCCAATTCAACCATTCTATTGTACCTTGCAGATGAACTGCCAATCAATTTTGCTTTCTTGCAAAATTGCAGGCAAAGCAAAAGAAGACACAGCTTCCTTGCTATAGCAAAGAATGTGTGCACCTGAGCTGCTTGCTCTTTTCACAGAGAACTGATCTTAGTATTGCTATGAAATAGCAACGATGTAGAAGAATTTGGGAAGTGGAAGCAACCAGGCAGATGGTGTAGCCCACTTTGCTTTGTAATCCCTGTATCTAGTTCAGTAAGAATACATCCCTTCAGAACAGGGTTAAAAAAAGCAGGTTGGGAAATGTAAAGGTATCCTCTTCAAGAATTAGGAACACAGAATGCGACATATTATCCTCCAGATGAAGAATAAAATGGTTTTGCCTGCCGTGCTATCAATAAAAAATTGCCCAATTCTGTAAACTTATTTCTGAAGTTATTTTTAGTGAATTGTGGTGAGAAATATTTTTTATTGTCACTGAACTATTGTTTCCATGGAAATCTCCCCACTAAACTCCTGTTTTGTTGCCCTCACACAGAAGGACAATTCTTTTAATGTCTAGTTATATAGTTACAGTGAATTCAGAAATCTCACTGAAATTCCTAGTGGTTCTGTGGAATTGGAAGGTGAAAAAGAAGGGAGGAAGGGAGGAAGGGAAGGCAGGAGAAAGGGAGGAAGGAAGGAAGGAGGGAGGGAGGACTTTTTTTGAGTACCTCTGATTAAGTTCCAAGCCCCTTCTCCAATCTCCTCAAAAGAAAAAGTAAGTACAGAAAGAGCAAGCCCAAGAGAACAGTTGCAGATAGTCTATCCTCTTCCAGAAATGCCACAAGTGCTATACGCCATGAGAAAGCAATAGACCTTTATGAACCCTCTTAGGTCCTTAAAAGAAATGTGCAGGTCCAGCAACAGTGGTGAAGAGGAAAGGGAAGCTATTTCCATTTGCTAAGGATCAATTTCTATGGAGTTTCACATTTTGGGAGAGGTTTTGTAGGTCTTCATGTCATCTTGAGAGAGGAAGAGAAATCAGGGATGACAGTTAAGAAATGCACAGGTGTGACTAACTAAGCATTTTTTTCTCTCTTAAAGCAATGCATAGGGAATAACCCAGCTGGAATTAAAAAGTGAGCAAGTGGGCAGTGGGTGGAGAAAACACTGAATCAAGTAACCAAAGAGACTCTGAGATTCAACAAAATGAAGAAATAAAAAGCAAAGACTTAAAGACAGGAAGGTCACAGAACTAACACAAGATATATTAAACAGTCCTTTACATAAAGGCTAGTTAGTATCCATTCCTCTTTAATTTGGTTTTGTTTACTGAGACTGAAATGCTGCAGGTTGACAACTGCCTAAGACTATGGGTTTTTAAGTACCTGCTATGCCTTGCAGTGCTGTAGAGCAAAGAATAATGGTACTGGCATGGTTCAATAGCCTCAAAAAAGAGTTAGATCAAACTGAAGTTAAGGATTCAATTATCATACTCCTTCCAAAAGGTGGGAGAGGAAAACTCCTTATCTCTGCCTGAATTATATGGGAAGCATCCTAAAAGCTGGTGTGCACCAGGATAAAAGAGGGGACGGGTGTGTTTCTTAGGAGCTGTGCAGCCCTGCATGCTCATGCCTACAGTATATGGTAGAGCCTCGTGTCCTGTATATACTGAGCTATGAGACTGTCTTGTGCATTTGAAATGCTGGGGTGAGGGGTGACAGTTTTGGCTGGGAACGTTTTTAATTCCTTAGAACATAGGGCTGTTACACAGAGTAAACAACTGTATCACACCAGGGATATATCAGCTATAAATGGATATATTTCCACACCTCACTACCTGCAAGTTGTTAAAATTTTGCATTTTAAAGTGCTTGAATGGTTCAGATATACTTTCAGATTTTTTTTTTAAATCTGAGGCCACCCACCAGATGACACTTAATTTAAAAAGTGACCTAAAAGGGTTTCAATAAGACATATTAAAACCTTGGCAATTTAGTAAAATCACTGAAAACGTATTGATTTTTCCAAATTAGCATGGAAATGAAACAATAAATGAAATGAACCAGAGACAATACATCACAAAACAAATAACTTGAGAAGTGCTACTTTAATTGGAAGTAGAGTTTCATAAATAAATAGTAACTGTTCTATATTTAATATAAGTAACAAAGTCTCATGAATGAGATTTTTTTTGCTCTGTCTTTCATAAATATTTGATGAAAAGCAAGGGGACCATTGTTTGTGCGGAAATTATGAGGTGTGCTGATTAGTTAAGCATATAATAATGAGATTATGAATTCCCAATATGCTGACAGAAAGTCGTACGTCTGAAAAAACATTGCAGAGATGTGGTTATGAGTTTTCCCTTCAGCTTTTTCTTTTATTTATTTTTTTCTATGATAACTGAACATATGGAGATTAATTTAAGAGTGGGAGTGACAGTGTGGATGTCTAATTAATTGCCCTAGAAAATAAAAAATGTTTCTGCCTTACTCATAGAGGCCATTTGGCTGAAGCGCTGTCTTACAAAGCTGGATGTAATATGGAGTATGCTATATAAAAACTGAACGAAAGGTAGAAAAACTTAGTTAAGAACATGGCTTAGCCATTATCCAGGATTTTAAGCCAGAGTAGACAAGGTGGGCTTTTGCACGTATGTTGTTCATTGCTTGTCAGCTACAGAAGAACAAAGAATATGGATAGGTACAGATAAAGAGTGAAGAATTTGTAAATAAACCAACTGGTATGGTCAGATAGACATACAGACAAGTTTTCCTTCTGACCTTTAGCAGAGGAAGTTTCCAGTAGAGATAAGGCTCTAGCAGAATGTGGATTGTTCCTCTCATATGCCTCAGATATATATTGAACTCACATTTCTAAGATTTTGGGCTTTATGCTTTAAGTCTGGCCTTATTTTTCCTTACCACCAATTGCCCAATAACATAAAAAAATCTGCCAGATAATATTTAGGAAAGCATTTCCTGCAAGCATTTCAGTTTCATGTTTCCTACAGTTTATGAGTTTTTTCTGAAGAGATGCTGATCAATGCTATCATTATCATTTTATGTGAGTCCCCTCTTCTAAGGTAAATACTCTCAAGGTGTTTTATGTATAAGGCAGTGCCAACAACAACAAATCAGGAGAGAGTGTCTCTGAAAAACACATTCAAAACATACAGAGGTCTCTCTGTGCCAGGTAGATTGTAATACTGACTTAAAAACTCAGTTGCCCCACAGCATTTCAGACTGTTATACAAGTGGTGCAGGATTACAGATTTGATGATTAGACACGATATTACAGAAAGGATTATTGAAAAGCAGTATATAGTAACAGATCATGCAACATGTTTTATAAGTTGGGCATGATTAAAGAAAGATAACCACACATATTGTTACATTCATGAAATTAACAAATGTGCTTCTCATTTTACTTTTAGAAACTTGCATTCTTCTCCTTTTAAATCTCTCATAGTTATCCTGCAGAGGCAAAACCCTCATAGATTTACACTGGCTACGAACAACAATTTATTTCCCATTCAAGTCTTTAAAGGCAACGCTATTTTTTCTTCTGATGTTCTTCTTTTCCAAAGGTCATTACCCAACAAATCAAATGTCTTGAAGCTTGTAAGCCTGATATCAAACATCTAGAGTTCAGGAAAACACAGAAGTGTGTATTAAGTAAGAGGATAAAACAATGTGATGAAAATGCAAATATTTTTACCTAAGAAGTGGCAGCAATTCAGTGGACAAAAAGAAAAGGATATAACATATCATGGAAACCTTTTGTATGGGTAAAGCAAATTGTTTAACTGCAAGGTATTACTATCATTAAATAGGGAGTAGCAATTATATTATATCAAACTATATTCATAAAAATGTATCCCTGTTATTATCTTGTAAAATGAAATTCAATGACTGAATAATATATGAAACTTGGAGTGTACTAAAGTATAACTAATATCTGTTCATAGATTAGATTTTATCTTTAAAAATAAGAATTGTAAATCGTTACTAAGAAAGCTAGAATTTTAAAAACTAGAACACAAACTGATCTTATGTATTGTTGATCTATATTTTCTCCCATTTTATCATCTATTTCTAAAAGCAATATAAATCCCATCGTTAGGAGAAATATTAACTATGGAGGAAACCAAGTACCAGAGAAGACAAGAATAAATATGGCTACCTTTCCCCAAGCTATTCTTTAGACTGTTAGAAGCTTGACTCTGCCATCCTTATTCTGGGTAAACAGTGCTTTATTTCTGTACCTACTAAACTGGTACTACCTGGCATTTAGTGAATTAATTTTTCTACAAGTTGTTGTATTGATAGACTACTAGAAGGGTGTCTTCTTTTTAACTACAATAAAAAGTTAGCATATTTTCTTATCAGTGTACACGAACATTATTTTAGCTTGACTGAATTCTCATGAACCTCAATATGTCTCATTCAGTTTAAACAAATATCCACTTTAACTCCTTATTGTGTTTGAATTTGGTAATATAACACCTTCCCTTCTTCGGGGAAACTTGATTAAATTCTAAACATATTTTGGGGTTTTGAGATAAATCATAATTAATGTACTGTACGTATCATACTATAGAAACATTGTAGAAGAATGAATACTAGATATCACTAGAAATACTAGAAATTATTAAAATATTAAAAACCAAAGACATTTAATATATAGCAAAATATAATAACTATTCTGAAATAGTTGTATTAATTAAACAGATCCTGCAGTCATCAGCTAAATGTATATAATCTAGAGATAACAATGCAAAAGCAAGCCAAAAATAGAGAACAAACAGGCCTTTTCAGGAAGGAAGAAGTGTATTGTATAAGAAGTATAGAGAAACCTCATGAGTCAGTGCTTAAAAACAAAACAAAACAAAACAAAAAATAACTTATGACTAAAGCCGAGAAGAAACAGACCATTTCATCGATGTTTATATAGACCATAGTGTAAAAATGAAATATTTGATTTAAACACCAAAAAATCTTTAAAACATAATTTAAATAAATTTTGGTTTATTATACTCAATTGAATGAATGAAATTATACATTTCACTGATGGTTCAAAATACAGATTATAGGAATTGGAATACAAGTGCATGCATTTTATATGATTACTTATTTGTATTTTTGTGCACAATTAGTTTTTAATTCCTGTAGATTGATACAGTAACTCTAAAGACAGCCCTGCAAAACAGGAGATGGGAAATTGTGCCATTCCATGTTTAAATATCTAAGATACTATGACTCAGAGACACATGTTTAAGACACATTCTCCCTCTTTTCTTTGAAGCATTAATAAATGTATTTCTACTTTGACAGGCCAATGTATACCCAGTGGTAGCTGAGCAGGGGTGTGTGGAACCAGGACTTCCTTAACTCATTTTCCGTCTCCCTTCCTCCCTCCCTACTACCACTTCTTAAAAGAGGTGAACACTAAGCAAAGTAGTTCTTCCTTTCCCCACAATGGCCACAGGTAAAGTCTGGGAAGGCTGAGCAAAGGAATAAGATGGACCTGCCCAGGGATTTCTGTTTGAAATATTTGCTGATTCTTGTAACTCAGCTGAAAATGACATGCACTATGATGCTTCGGATTAGATACGTCTTTGATGTATTTTAGGAGTGCATTAAAGATGAAATACATTAAGAAACAAACATTCCTTTCTCTCATAACAATGAAAAACAAGTGCATGTTTAAATTTTCAAGGGAGTAGACTGGAGTTCTGGCAAATGCTTTTTAATATTGAAAATGGAAAACAATGAATATGCTGAGAGAGCTAATCCCTGATACAATGCAAGAAATATATTTCCTTTTCATAAGTTCCTTTAGGAAATTTATGTCCTAACCCTCCAAAGGCATGCACAAGTTTAACTTAATCTATATTTGTGTTTCTATTCTGAGCTTGCGAAAGAGTAATAAAACCCCCTCATCTAATAAAGGTATCAGATATTCATTACATTCACTGCTTCCCCTCACACCATTTTCTTTGCTTTTGTGTACTCAACCATAAGAACAAAAAAAAATAAGACTAGGTGAAACACACAGAAGAAGAAAATATGAATATTATAGTAAACTATTAAAAAAACGCCACCCTGTAGCCCCAACACATAAAATTTTGAAGGAAGGCTAAAACTTATCTTTGTTCTTACCTGTCTCAATATTACCGTAGTCTTTCACCAATGAACAATCCCACATACCAAAAGTGCTGCAGGATGTGATCAAGCATTGTTGTAGCTCTATTTCCTGGCATTCTATGTTTAAGGGAGGTATTTTATCTTAGTTTTACTTGTCTGCAAATTAAATGTTTCATGTAATTTTCTGTCTAATTTAGAAAAGAGGAAAAGACCAAAAAAACTTCTCTTTACAACACTGCCTGTTTTCTGGTTTCAGAGGGCTTAATTAACTCTTTCTGGTTTTGTTTCTTGTGGTTTTACATCCATCGTTTTCCGCTTGAGTTCTGGTTTCTTTTTAAAAAACAGAACAAAGTTTTCCATGGCTCCCACATAAAACTATTGGATAGGGTACTGTTATTTTTTTTTTTAATGGATACTTTTGCTAGTTTTCTTAGTAAATTAAAATTGAGGGGGCTATGCATGAGGGAAGGAACAGTAAGTAGGAAAGGACCATTTTATCTTAAGAAACAGGCTGGATTTTCTAATGACAACAGAATTTAAAGACATTTTACTGTTAGTTTATTATTCTAAAAGTTTTATTATTTGCATAATACTGGTTTGGAGTTTTAGCTGTACATATTATTATAATTTCCTTTTAAAGCAAGTTCTTTTTTTATGTATGTATATTTATGTATTTATTTAAACACACATACATTGTATTTTTGAAGGGGATTCTTGGGACACTTTCCTGAGTGCTAATATTTCACTACACTTAGGCAGAGCGTCACAGAGTTAAATAGAACCACATAAGGCCAGAGGCAGACAAACATATAGTGATTAGAAGGGTCAGAGCTTAAGTCTCTGTGTCACCGATTCTTATTTTCTTAAATTTTATAAGTGCTTTTCACTATCCACAACATAGACTATGGTAGTGCTGGCAATTCCACATTGCACCTCAAATCTTACTCTTAAGTAACTCCATGCACTACAGTCTGTATGGGATCCACACTCATTTTATTCTCCATGTCTGGCTGGTCTAGCAAAAAAGTATACAATCTCATAAGAGTTCAGTCTAAATGGAGTCAACCAGGACCACTAACTACTAACTCAGTGGAACTCAAGCCAAGAATCAGAACCCCGCGCCTTCCAAATGTGCATATCCCTTTACTTACAGATAGTTCCACTGGAATCTGACATACTTCATTCATGTTGCTACTTAAGATCATGTGATTCAAGGACTACTCACCTCTGTTCAAGTTTCAGTGCTTTAATTACTAAAAGTTGTTAGTAGAAATTAGGGTATGAATTAGAAAAACACTTGCACTAATTAAAAATCGCTAGCAATGGATTGCTTTAAAAGCTGGTCCTCTTAAGGTAGTGTTTTCCTATTTTTGATTTCTTGGTATATACTGTTCAGTTCAGTGGCCACTTAAACTAAAGGTACGCAGATGAAGAGAGTCCAGAAAAACATGTGGTCTGAAAGAGAAGCTTGCCTCAGTTACCCATTTTTAACCTTCAAAGAGTTAGACATTTAAATCTAAACTACTCACCCTTGTTTCCCTCCACAATTAATGCAGAAAAATAGACAACTGCAGAATCATCCTAGACATTAATCTTAGGATGATATATTGCCTTCTGGAGGTGCCAGTTTCTCACCATTGACTATAAAAGGAACCTAGAGTTACTAGCATAGATTTAGATGTGCTCATTTTAGATGCCTATATTAGGGCAAATCAATCCCACCCGACTGACAAGACTGTCAGAGAGCAGAGGAGGAATACCACACGCTAACAGCACAAACAGTACAAGTTAATCATCTGATGCATTAGTTCCACGGGATGTTCTTGGGTTGTGTTTTGTTTGGCAGGAATTGTGGGAAAGGTGTTACTGAGGAAAAAAATAAGCTAAACTGAAAGAAAAGTGAAGGACAGAGTACATAAAAGGAGAAGAGGCAAAAGGAGCTATGCAAAGGAACAAAGAAGGGTGGAAGAAGCTGTGTGGTTCAGCCTTCAGCACAAGGATGGGAAAGTCCTAAGAGAAGATCTCTAGAGGATCCCAAACATCCTGCTTTGTGTCTGAAACTGCAGTATCTGATTGAATCCTTGATTGGGTCCCCTCTGCACTTTTCCCTACACACAGCAGAGAATATGAACACTAGGATCCTAGCACCATCTGCCTTATAAAACAAAAGCCTCTCCTGTATTATTCTTAGTCCAGCGTAGAGGATGGAGAAAGGTAATTCTAGCTGAGGTTCATCCAAGTTTCCCACACACAGTGGCACAGATATGCTAGGACAGTGGTTCTCAGATGGTTCAGACCAGTGGATCATCACCAGCCCTTAAAATTTCTACAAACCATTACATATGCTGTCAAGGAAATTTCATACATTAGGAGTTTAGCAGTACATATTACTGAATACAGTCCCACAGATCAGCTCTGGGCCCTGTATGTTATCCTGGTAGACTATTTGCAACCTACCATAACAGCCTCCAGTTTGAAAGCCACTGCTAGGGGTTGAGGGCTTGAAATTGAAAGACTCTGAAAACTATAACAGCAAAACAGACTTGACTTTTTTATCACCAAGCTTAGAAAAACTCAAAATATGAAGATATTTAAGATTTACATCTATATCTAAATCTGAGTAGATCTAAAAGTCCCTTATAAAGATTAATTTTGAAATCCCTTTAAATAATCCAAGGTATTTTTAGAAACATAGGTGTTAGTTTTAGTAATTACTAAGCACGTGCAACTCTCACTGAAGTCAGTCAGAAACAAAGATAATAAAATTGTCAATGTTTGGGCTGCTGTTACGTACAAGATTTTTTTAATATCTTTTAATCCAGTTCTGTCCTAAACCAAACTGCCTTTACTGCTGCATAACATGTTATAGCCTCAAAATAACCTACAGCAGTCCTATTACTAGATATGTCCACAACATGATATATTTAAACTCTGTTGGTTCAATACATGGCTGCCATGTTATCTAATTGACAAGAGGGAACTTAGGCAGAGGAAAATCCTATTGATCCCATCTGCTAATACATAATAGGAATATAGTCGATGCCACAAGAAATATTTTAATTTTCCTCATTTTTATTAGCTAATAACCTTACAGAAACATTCTAAATTATATTAAAAAGATTGTTCCTACTAACCTGAATATTTATAGTTGTCGTATTGCATGATAATAGAGACAATTCCCCAGTCGACACTTCTTTTCACTGACCATAATCCATGCTTAAGTACTCTAAGCATGCTTGAATTTATATATACACAGTTATAAGCATTTTATGTAATACCTTTTCTATACTTTATACTACTGTGTACAATGATTTATATTAAGGTTTTAATACTATATATTGCATATCCACACATTTCCATAGATATACAAATTTAGATCTGGATACAGGTAATCTTCAGCTCTGCAATTCCTAATCAAGAAACAATTATTCCTGAATAAAGCCTGCATGGCTGAGCCCAGAGTTTTAAACTCTATGTATGTAAAATAGGTCGTTATTAATATTTAAAAAATGCTACTTTAGGTAGCTGGGATTTTTTTCTTGTTATATCTTTAATATCTTGAAAGCAGCCAAGATGATTTAGAACTGCATCTGCTCAACAAAGACAACCAATAATTTATTCAAGTATGTTACTATCATTGTTTATCACTTGAATGATTAATTCTTGATTAAGGAAGTGAGAATAAGGTAGCGCATTTTTTTTCTGATACTCTTCCTTGAAGGAAATTCAGAATGGGAGCTATTAGCTCTAATGACTCTTAAATGTTTCAAAACCATCTTGAACAATTGCCAAGGGGCAGAAATGCTAATGTTTGCTGAAGGAACCTAAGGCTTAACTGAATTATCTATTTTCTTATCCAAAGGACTTTGAAGTAGCATCAGTAAGAGATAATTTATTGTCCCACTCAAGACAATTAGCCAGCACTGATGAGAGAGGGGAGGGGGCTATATTTAGTCTTGCTAGTACTAATTTCAGTGAGTCAGTAGCATGATTCAGGCTGGTCAGTGATGTTGATGTTAGCCTCAGAGAGAGATAGCTTGGTTATCCGTATTGTTTTTTTATCTTTTGGAAGGGGAGACGGGGAAGGAAAAAATAAACAAAATGTTTGTAATTTGATCACAGAGCAGTGTATAGCAACAAAAAATTTTATGAACCACTTAACATTAGCTGACTATGCTTTTAAAGGTAAGACCGCCAACTTCATAAAAGTGCAGCATTAAGAAGTCTCAAAAAGCAACACGTCTGGAAGTCATCCACAGTAGTGTAATACAAACAAATTAACCTTTTACATTTCATTGCCCAACTCTACATACCACAACCCCCCCAAAAACACTTTTGTACTTTAGTAAGTATACTGGATATTCCCACATTTTAAATCTTGGGGTGATAGCTGTGCTGCCTGACAAATATATATCCATATCAGAGAAAGGCACAGAGATGGATGATGGCTAACAGCAGTTCTTGGGAGATGGGTAACAGCGGTGTTATTTTTAACAAACCCTTCTAGTGTACTGGACCTAAATGCCTCCAGGAGAGCCTTGCTTGGGACTCTTGCCATCCTTTTGGAATTCAAGCATTAAGTAACAAGGCTAAACAGCCATGGGGGAAGAAAGTAAAAGAGGAAGGCTCCAAAAATAGGGAAGTGCCACATTGGAAAAGTCACTGGAGTGGGAGTAGGTGGGTGCTCACAGAATGTCATTTTGGGCTGTACTAGCGCACAATTTGCAGAGTAATAGCACACATTCATTCACCAGACATTTCTCACTTTTTAAGAGGCAGCCATAGTAGTACTGCCTCATTGCATTGGCACTTGCTTTTATTTTATATATTTCTCCTGAAAAGCCTCCCAAACATGTTATTTCCTGCTCTTTATAGCAGTGTAAAGTATGGTTATCCTACCCTGCTCTCTTTTTCTCGTCTCTCTCATGCCTGATCCAAGTCCTTTACAGGGTCAGATTCTCTGTCAATTCCAGGATTTTATGCTTTGCTATTTTTTTCTTTGAATGTAGACTTTGCGCCGTTTTTCAGGAACTATCTTTGTACTCTTTTATCTGGTCTGGGGCTGTAATAATGCTGTGCAGTGGCAGCACCTGAAAAGAATATGAAAAGAAACAGTTAGTGAGCATATGAAGTCCAGTGTATATTCTTTGGTGTATTTCAAATATGGCATATATGAAAAAAGGTGATTTGTATAACAACCATTCCTTTCTCTTGTTCCTTTCTTTATTTTAATTATTTTTTATTTCTCACCCTCCTGACTGTGCATTATCACAGTGAAAGAATATAAAACTAAAAGAAAAAATAGTTAAAAGTTTTGTGACAGAAATGAAAGTGAGCACAAAACTTAAAATATTTTAGATTATCATACATATTCACAGATGGAAACACACTATGCACAAATCCTGAGTTCCTGAACAGTCAAGAGAAGAATTTTGAGCTGATAAATCTGTGGATGTTTATGGATAAGCTTCTTTCCTAACGGAGGGGTAAAATTGATTTCAGGATAAATTGGGTGAGTTTGCTTTGTTTCACAAGGGCATTGTGAAACTGAATGGGTGGGTGATAGAGCAATCTGGCTATCATGACACCTACAAGACAAAAAGAGGGGTCAATTGTTTGCAAAGCCAGATTGTTTGGTCTTTTATTCAACACATTGACCAATCTGTTATGATACAGGATATTGTCACATAAGATGCAGCCTTAATGGCATTGCAGAAAATTGCTGTAGAGCTCCAGCCAGGAGCACAGGTGGAACAGGACTCTTGCCTAGAATGGTCTGTGAAGAGTGGGTGTGAACAGGGTAGTACTGGACTGAAAAAGTTGACTGAAAGATATGTAGCTACTCTGGTAAAAGTTTCTCTACACAAAATTGGTGGAATCTTCGGCCATTCGTTTCAGCATGTTTGCATGCAGAAATTCTCCTAACTTTTCACACTTTCTGCATGCTCTGCAGTTTCATGAAGTTTAAAAAAGCCTTGATTACACTTATTCCTCTATTGGCTCAGTTTTAACAAGATTAGCATAGTCAGGAAACCAGTTGCAAAATCTAATAAAGTTTTGATCCACGCACAAACTAGGAAAAGACCGTTTTCTCTGTTTTCTCTTCTTGGGTCAAGTCGATCATGCAAGTTTGCCAAAAGGTCCCTAGTTCATACAGAATGGTGAGGTGGTGACTCAGGCCTTGACCACCTTACTCACTGCTGACCACATATTGTAATGATCCAAATATACTCAGATTCATGCTCTTTATGCTAAAAGCCTCATAGTAAATATATCAGATTCAGGCAATCCACTTAAATTCACTGTGACACATTTTTTGCCTCTGTAAAAATGCACGATACTTCTGTCATTACAGTATTGGTCATGGAATGAGAGCAATTGTCATTGATTTGTCAAATCTGGCCTTTCCAATTTGTCTCCAAACCACACTGAATTTTCCTGAAATAGCAATGTTTCCTCAAAAGTTAAATGAAATATCTCTAGAAATAGTCCTTTGTGCATTTTATTTTTGCTTGCTTTGTATGATTGATGACCTAAATTAAATGGAATGTTTTCTGTTACTCAATTAGATGTCCTAACCTTTAGAAATAGGAGGAGTGCCTACCTTCTCACAAAAAAATGTGAAGAATATTGTAGCTGGAGGATTAATTTGAAAAACATTTTGAATCCGCAGAATATTCTCTAGAGCTACAAGGAATTTTTCCTTCTTACTTTCACTCAATTTGTGCTGCATATTTTTATGTTGTCCTGGCAAATTAGTGTAAAAGAGGAACATTAAATAATAACTATTTTGTGCCTTCCCATGAAAAACATATCCACTTAATGAACTCTACTTTAACAGTGTCTCGCAAAAATATTTTGGTATGTCCCTCTTTTACCCCTGCTTCCTTCCTACAAAGAAAATACAAACAAATTATTCCTATTTGATAGATGAAGAACTGAAGCACAGACTGACTACCTTCCCCAAAGACAAAATGAAGCAGGTACAGGCACATACCCAGACTGCAATGCCTTGAACACATCATCTTCTTCTTAGCTTAACCAAAGCTAATTTTGTCTGCCTGAAAGCTGGGAGATATGACAGAACTGTGCAGAACACATCTGCCAGTCTTATAAAGCTGGAAATGCAATTTTCAAGTGCCTAGGGAAGCCTACAGTGATCAGTGCAGATGAGGGTGCTGAACTGCAGGTAGAATGTAAGAGAATTTCTTGTTTTATATGTGTTCAGATAGTTTTATATTTCCCTTCTGGGAAGAAATGCAAGAAAGAATCTCAATAGATTAGTCTGCAGGATTTGTCTACCTCAGTATTTTGATTTTTCAATTGACCTCCAGATATGCAGAGGTAAGGTAGTATTTTTAGCAACTTCCAAAACAGGCAGGAGCCAATTACTGCTCACAGCCTCTTTTGATTGCCTCACTTGAACAGAGAGAAAAATGTAACAGGGATACAGGTAAGAAAGAAAGAAACAATGAAGCTCAAGCAACCCATGATAATAATGTAGTTAGGATGATTTATTTATTTGCCAGTCCTTGTGGGCTGTTTTGTACTGACTTCATTCTGTTGCTTTAACTCCCTACTCTCTGTAACATCTCAGATCTGTAACAACAGTGACACACAAGCTTCTCTGTTTCATGTCTTTTACAGCACTGGCTCTAATAGCAGTGGGATTTGAACACTAACAATGGAGAAACAGGGTATTTATGGTAGGCTAAAAGAACTTGACAGCCTATAGCACAGCTGGTCATTCATTCTAGTGAAATGGCCAGCAGAGAGGCCAATAGTATGTCAAAACAAAACTCTAAAACAAAACAAAGAGATTATGGAACTATATATGTCTTATGTATGAGAATTTTTCATTGAAGAGAGTGATCTACTGCATTGGAAAAAGACTTGAAGGTTGTTTTTTTTTTTTTTCCTCAATTTTACTCCCAGACCTGTTATTAACTTCCAGTGTATCCTGACCACTCACTTGGGCCCAGATGTTGACGCCCCCATTAATTTTTCATTGTCCGACCTAAGAGCCCGCAGGCTTGGGACAGAAAGGTGCTGAACATGTGCAGCTTCTACAGGCTTCCATTTCCTTTGCAGAAGCTGCTCATGACCCGAGAGAGGGAGGTAAGCCTGCAGAGGCTAAACCTCGTGAACCCACACCCCACAGCACTCAGAGCAACACACTCACTTCTGTCATTTAACCTTTACCTTCTCTGAACCTCAGCTGGCCCCATTTAACAAGGGACATAACATCTCTCTCACTGAGGCAAGCCTCGGTGATGCCTGCTCACTTTCACAATTGCATTGAGATCCTCACCCAGAAAACGCTGTGGTTCTCATTTTTATTATTAATAAACAACGAATAAACTGGTAGGGAGGAAGATTTTGGTTCCCCCCTCCCCCGCCCCAGAAAGCGCTGTCTCCACAGACACCAGTCTGGGGCTTAACGCCGTCCCTCAGCCACTCTGAGAAGGGGACAGCATCGCACACACTGCAGGGAGGGGGGGGGGGATCGGGAGGGGGAGGTCGCGGTGCCGACCCACACCTACCCCGCCGCGGGGACGCCGGGACACCCCGCCGCCCGGGCACCGCCGGTCCGCTCCGCGGCAGCGGGGGGCAGCGCCCCAAAGGCCGCCGGCAACGGCCGCGAGCAACGGCGCCCCAACGGCCGGCGGGAGCAGAGCGCGGGCCCCGCGCCCCCTGGGGCGGGGGAGGACCGCGCGCGGGCGGGCC